>NC_090265.1:887531922-887846454 GCF_040414725.1 Anabrus simplex | reverse complement strand
ATAAGTGATCGGAAATTTAATAACTTCTCACATAACTACTGTACTACTAAATTACAACATAACAAAAATTATGTTAGTTATGTAGTATTTATCGATACCTTCCTACCAGTTATCCCTTGAGAACCTTATTTGAGAAATAAATAAATAACTTATTTGAGAATTACATTTCAGGCCTTCCCCTAAACTACCATTTCACTCAGCGTGAATAAAATAATTTATAGCCTAGATTGTAGTGGTTCATCGCCCGACTTTACATACAGATTTTCACTAAATTCTCTTCAGCCGTTTTCTCGTGATGCGTGTGCATACACACAGAAGGGCAGACAGACAGAAATTACGGAAAAGTAAAAATGCATTTCATTGTTACTGTGGACATGACAGATACAGAAATACCATTATTTTCAATTTCTGAGCAATGTACAGACAAAACTCTTATTTTATATATAGATTACATTTCAGGTCTTCCCCTAAACTACCATTTCAATCAGAGTGAATAAAATTATTGATGGCCTAGATTATAGCGACTTATTCCCCGACTTTGCATACCAATTTTCGTGAAGATACGACCACTAATATAATAAATATTTGAGAATTAAATTTTAGGCCTTCCCCTAAACTACCAGTTTCCTCAGCGTGAATACAATTATTCATGGCCTAGATTATATCGACTTATTACCCCGACCTTGCATACCTATTTTCATTAAGACACGGCCACTAATAACATATATATTTGAAAATTAAATTTCAGGCCTTCCCCTGAACTACCATTTCACTCGGCGTGAATAAAATAATTTATAGCCTAGATTGTAGCGGTTCATCACCCGACTTTACATTACGATTTTCATTAAATTCTCTTCAGCCGTTTTCCCGTGATGCGTGTACAGACAGACAGACAGACAGACAGACAGACAGACAGACAGACAGAAATTACGGAAAATAAAAAATGCATTTGCTTGTTACTGTGGACATGGCCGATACAGAAATACCATTCTTTTCAAATTCTGAGCAATGTACAGACAAAACTCTTATTTTATATATATAGATTACATTTCAGGCTTTCCCCTAAACTACAATTTCAATCAGAGTGAATAAAATTATTGATGGCCTAGATTATAGCGACTTATTCCCCGACTTTGCATACCAATTTACGTGAAGATACGACCACTAATATAATAAATATTTGAGAATTAAATTTTAGGCCTTCCCCTAAACTACCAGTTTTCTCAGCGTGAATACAATTATTCATGGCCTAGATTATATCGACTTATTACCCCGATCTTGCATACCGATTTTCATTAAGACACGGCCACTAATAACATATACATTTGAGAATTAAATTTCAGGCCTTCCCCTAAACTACCATTTCACTCAGTGTGAATGAAATAATTTATAGCCTAGATTGTAGCGGTTCATCACCCGACTTTACATTCCGATTTTCATTAAATTCTCTTCAGCCGTTCTCTCGTGATGCGTGTACATACATACAGACAGATAGACAGACAGACAGAAATTACGGAAAAGAAAAAAATTCATTTCCTTGTTATTGTGGACATGACAGATACAGAAATACCATTCTTTTCAAATTCTGAGCAATGTACAGACAAAACTCTTATTTTATATATATAGATGTATGTATGTATGTATGTACACGCATCACAAGAAAACGGCTGAAGAGAATTTAATGAAAATCGGAATGTAAAGTCGGGTGATGAACCGCTACAATCTAGGCTATAAATTATTTTAATCACGCTGAGTGAAATGGTAGTTTAGGGGAAGGGCTAAAATTGAATTCTCAAATATTTATATTATTAGCAGTCCTATTGATAAATATTACATAACTAAAGTTATACAGAATTAAATTTCCGATCACTTACTTCATACATTGTTACTGTACCGGCTTTGATAACACAGATATTCATGAATTTGTATTTTTGTTGCCAAGTCCATATCAACGCCGAGCCATGAGAAAATGGGTTAACAGAATTTAATGAAAGTCAGTATATAGAGTCGGGGAATAAGAAACTACAGTCTAAGTTATAAACAACTTTATTCGCCCTGTATGAAATTGTAGTTTAGGGGAAGGCGCCTAATTTTAAATACCTTATGTTATTGGTCCTATCGAAAAGTACTACATAACAAAAGTTATAGGGAATACAATTTCCGACCATTTATGTTTTATTAAATTTTACCGTACCAACTATGATAAGAGTGGTATTTTAGAGTCGGAAAAAACTAAATATGAAGGCCTACAATATTGAAAGCGCATAACATTGATCAACAATAACATTACATTGACCATTGTTTGTGGTGATGTTCTTTGTCTCTTATGCTGCCGCTCAACTCCGATAGATGGGATTACTGCTGCGTATCGAGTATAACAGCCTGACTGAATATTGGCAGGAAATAGATGGGGAGTTAGAAAACTTTCTTCTTTAGCATGTAATTCCTCTGGTTCATACATTTTCTGATACCGTACTGCTGGTACGTAACTCACTGGTTCATCATAGTATTCCAGCTATTCGATCCTTACTCCGACGTGCTGTTTTGAATGAGTAGTAGTAGTAGTAGTAGTAGTAGCAGCAGCAGCAGCAGCAGCAGTAGTAGTAGTAGTAGTAGTAGTAGTAGTAGTAGTAGTAGTAGTAGTACCTGGTGTCTAGAATTACAATTTAAGCATATTCCAAATTATAGCACCACAATTCACTAAATAACTTAAAATTCAACCCTGAAAGGAGCCGTTTCTTAAAAAGAGCTTCTTCCTCTTCACTTTTATTAAATTCTACATTCATTTTATTCAAAATTAGCAGTGAAGAAGGGGTTTCTCCTCTGGCTTGGAGCAAAAAATTGCCTCCAAGTCAGATAGATTCTTCCGCCGCCAGTGTAGTGAATTGAGATTTTCCGACACATGGGGTACTCCTAGGAAACTGATTAGCAAAAGGGCATAGTTTTTGCCCTGGGACTTTGCACTATTCGACCCCACCCTTTCCGGAAAAAGACTAATGGTGTTCACGGATCATGGCTGCCTGCAGCCTGGTCATTCCAGCTCTGGAACTTTGGACTGTTAGATCGGCAGCGCAGTACTGTTCATTAAAAGTGAGAAACTGTGTGGTTTTTTTATTTGATCGAATATTTCATGTGAAATCATTGCTTTTACTCACGCCATTCCTACTGACGTCATTGTAATGACCTATGTTCATTTCAGTTGGAGAAACCACCAAGACAGTCTTTCTGAGGATGTAAAAAGGCAGGTTGAGAGTGACTGTCTGCCATTATAATGCAATTTCCCAACCTGATTGTGACAGATGGTAGGCAAGCGGGCCTACCTTTACAATGAAACTTCCCTAACGCAGTCTTCATTTATGAGAAAAGACGTTTGGTGATTTCTCCGTCGTGTTTCCAGGGTAATGTTAAGAGCTATGCAATTTAATACAGTCTTGCTCACAACATGTACACTACCTAACCTAGAATTTTGTATACAATGTAGAATTCCGTAGCGAAGCACGGGTACATCAGCTAGTCTATATATATAAAATTGGATGTTGGTATATTTAACGTTAATAGACTCAAAAACTACTGTACCGATTTCGCTGAAATTTTCACAGTTTGTTCGTATTACATCTGAAAGGGATTATGAAGTGGTTTGAATGAAATCGGTAAAGTAGTTTTATTATTATGAGTAATTTTATGTAATTTTATTAAATTTCAAAGCCGCACCAAGATTGGATCAACTTGATGGACAGATTGTTGCTAGGCGACACCAGCTTACACTATACCATGATAGTCCGCTAAATGAAACAGCTTATGGTTTTTAGTGCCGGGAATGCCCGAGGACATGTTCGCCTCGTCACATGCAGGTCTTATGATTTGACACCCGTAGGCGACCTGCGCGTCCTGATGAGGATAATATTTGCTGTATATAGGAGGATGAAAACACGCCGCATTGACACTTACAAAGTACCTTTCTTGATAGGAGGTGCATTCTTATGCCTACTATTTTGAAATGACAATCCAACATGCCGTGATGGAGATGTACTTTCATGTCATAGTACCAACATTGATAGGTCTGCCCATTTTGAAGAATGTAGCTGTGTATTAGACGTGTAAAATATTTAAGAAACTGTTAAAAATATAGAATATCAACAATGGAATGACAAACTTGGTACACTTATGACTTAGTATCAGGGAAAATCAAACCTCGTGGGGGAAAGACACCACAAACACCCATAAGGGGGGGGGGCTTGGAGGACGAGTTACAAAATTAATTGAAAATAGTGTTGAATTCATAGTTTTGGGGGTCGCTGAGATAAATAGTGACACTCCGGATTTTAAAGTCCAATTGCAGTCCCCTTCGGGGCGGGAGTGCGGGGGAGTGAGAAATAATAATAAGAAGAAGAATAGAAAATAGAGCCGAATTCATCATTTTCAGGGTGGCTGAGATGAATACTGACACTCTGGAATTTTTTGAGGTCCAAGTTCATCACACTTTGGGGTGATAGGGACGAGGAGGGAAATATATATAAAAATAATCAGAAATAGTGTCGAATCCATAGTTTTCGGGGTCGCTGAGATGAATAGTGACACTCGGGATTTTTTAAAGTCCATATTCAGCACCCTTAGCGGTGGGGGGGGGGGGGGGGGGCGACGGGGAGTGAGATATAAACATATTAATAATAGAAAATAGAAGTCGAATCCATAGTTTCAGGGTCGCTGAGATGAATAGTGACACTCCAGAATTTTTGAAAGTCCAAGTTCATCACCTTTTAAGTGGGGGGCGAGGGGGAATGAGATATAAAAATAATTGGAAGTGACGAATTCATAGTTTTCGAGGTCGCTGAAATGAATAGTTACACCCGCAATTTTTTAAATTCCTTTGGGATAGGGGACGAGGGGAGAGTGAGATATAAAAATAATCAGTAATAGTGCCAAGTCCACAATTTTTGGGGTCGCTGAAATGTATAGTGACACTCCGAATTTTTTAAAGTCCAATTTCATCACCCTTTGGGGTGAGGGACGAGGGGAGAGTGAGATATAAAAATAATGGGAAATAGTAACGAATCCTTGGTTTTCAGTGTCGCTGAGATAAATAGTGACACTCCGAATATTTTAATGTCCATATTCAGCACCCTTAGGGGGGAGGGCGAGGCAGGAGTGAGATGTAATAATAGAAAATAGAAGTCGAATCCATAGTTTTCGGGGACGCTGAAATCAATCAATCAATCAATCAATCAATCAATACTGATCTGCATTTAGGGCAGTCGCCCAGGTGGCAGATTCCCTATCTGTTGCTTTCCTAGCCTTTTCCTAAATTATTTCAAAGAAATTGGAAATTTATTGAACATCTCCCTTGGTAAGTTATTCCAATCCCTAACTCCCCTACCTATAAATGAATATTTGTCCCAGTTTGTCCTCTTGAATTCCAACTTTATCTTCATATTGTGATCTTTCCTACTTTTATAAACGCCATTCAAACTTATTCGTCTACTAATGTCATTCTGCGCCATCTCTCTGCTGACAGCTCGGAACATACCACTTATTACAAGTGATGAAAATCATTTTTCGTCCGTATTGAAAGTTTCGTAAACTGTATATAGGATAATATCTTTTGTTTATTTCCACCTATTCAATACATTACAAGAAGTTGGCATTTACTTTAAAACATTATTCAGATGAGACATGTTTCGCCTCTCACTGTGAGGCATCTTCAGTCATTATCAAAAACCTTATTATTTTACCAGGCATCTGGTTAAAGATATTCAAAAATGTGTTTGATGATTATAAGAGAGGTAAGATTTACGTTAGTTATAAACATGTTCATGAAGTAACTAAAAATCCAATATATTGATAAAAACATATGTAGTTCTTTGTTGAATAGGACTTGTTTGATTCTACTATAGTAAGAGAAGGTGGCTTGAAGCCGTAGTCGTTAATAGATGTCTAATAGATAGTGGAAGGCATAAAATATCAGTTTTATGAGAATATACATTACATTCAAATGATACTAAAAACTAGTGGATTCAAAGGTAGTACATATAAAATGTTCAATGAAATAACTATAGATCTAATAAAATGATAAACACATATGTAGTTCTTTGTTAATTAGGACGTCGTAAGATTGTACGGCTTAAAGCCGTAGTCATTAATAGATGTCTAATACATAGTGGAAGGCATATGAAATCAGTTCAATGAGAATATATAATACAAACAATTGATACATAAAAACTGGTAGATTCATAAGAGGTACATTTAAAAATGAAGGCGTCATGTGACTATAAAAGACAGTTGATGGCTTAAAGCCGTAGTCAAAGTTTGAAATGTAGGTCAAATAACTGCTAAATATATGGTAAAAAGATATAAGTCAAAATATACAGCTTAGTATAAAAAATATGAAGGAAAAACATTCCAATTGCTTGACAAAAGTTACTTGACGTTGGCATGCGTATGTCCGTGATATTTATTGGTCAACATTTCGTAGGTTATTTTAGATTTATTCGGCAAGATTGCGTTGACAAGAAGTTCACCAGATGTTTATAGTTGGCCTAATTTGTAAAAAGAAAGTTGCAGAGATGGTGATGGGTGGAAATTCTCAACGTTGGTATGGTTTTTTTGACGTGAAGGTTGGAGAGCTGTTGTGTTCTTCTTCGATGACAATATATTTTATAAAACGTTGATTGTAAATAATTTATACTATTGAAGAGTATTATGGTAGTTTGATGAAGCTGTTGAATTATTGTTGTTATAGAATGGTTCTGAAATGAAGAAAAAACTGTAGTTAATTTTGACGAAAATGAAAGAAAACATGGGAAGGTTTTGTTTAAGTGTTGTTAGTGAGAAAATGTTGGTGCTTACCTATGGCGTTGTAGGCCCATTTAACAAGCTGTGTGAGGCGTGAAAACATATTAACTTATTTAAATAATCTGGATAACAATATTAAATTCACTAAAGAGGACGAGAACCACAAATCAATTAATTTTCTTGACATCACAATAACAAGAACTTCCAATAAGTTTGATTTCCAAATTTACAGAAAACCCGCATTCACACCTATAACTATTAAACAAAGTTCCCTTCATCCACAATCACACAAACAGTCCTCATTTTATAGTATGGTGTACAGAGCTCTAAAAATTCCCCTTTCAGCGACCAATTTTAAAAAAGAAATAAATACAATAAAAGAAATAGCCACTTTTAATGGATATAATCCCTCTATCATAGACAAACTAATCAATAAAGTTAAATTGAAACTATCCACAAACCTCTCCCCAATAAAAAATGAAAAATCAAAGTTCGCAACCTTTACGTACACCAACCCAATCATACACCAAGTAACCAACACCTTAAAAAAATCAAGAGATCAAAATAGCTTTCAAAACTCAAAATTCAAACCAAAAAATGTTCTTCAACCATAATACAATAAATTCAGAACATAATAAATACTCAGGCTCCGGTATCTATAGATTAAAATGTAATGAGTGCCTCAGCTCATACATCGGACAAACAGGAAGAAGCAAACTAGGTACACAGAACATTTCAATGCTCAGAAACATAATAAACACTCAGCAATGAGCAATCACATGAAAGAAACGGGGCACAACTTTACCACAATTGAACAGGACCTTCAAATTTTAAAAACAGTAAAAAAAAAGGTAGACTTATGACCGAATTCGAAAATTTATACATATTTTTGGACCAAAAATTCAATGCTAATAAGAATTTAAATGATCCAATAGACAATAGAAGCCCTTTATATGACCAAATAGTAACATTATTCAATAATGTAAACCTTCAGGACAAAACGTTTTTTAATATTTTCAAAACAGTATCAACAAACACCCCTACGTCAACAAATACATCATACCCCCCTCCCCCTCCCATCTTACGTAATTCCCCTCCACGCGCAATCATAAACCAATAAATGATACACGCCCCTCCGCTTCCCCTACCATTCACAACTCCCTCCCGTTCACGAATCACAAGCCTACAACTCCACCCCCTCCTACCCACCCCCCTCTAGCCAGACGACATACGTACAACACAAGGAGTAAAAACCGTTAGTGACCATTAGTATCCTAATAGTGCCTCACACAGCTTGTTAAATGGGCCTACAACGCCATAGGTAAGCACCAACATTTTCGTCAAAATTAACTACAGTTTTTTCTTCATTTCAGAACCATTCTATAACAACAATAATTCAACAGCTTCATCAAACTTCCATAATACTCTTCAATAGTATAAATTATTTACAATCAATGTTTTATAAAATATATTGTCATCGAAGAAGAACACAACAGCTCTCCAACCTTCACGTCAAAAAAACCATACCAACGTTGAGAATTTCCACCCATCACCATCTCTGCAACTTTCTTTTTACAAATTAGGCCAACTATAAACATCTGGTGAACTTCTTGTCAACGCAATCTTGCCGAATAAATCTAAAATAACCTACGAAATGTTGACCAATAAATATCACGGACATACGCATGCCAACGTCAAGTAACTTTTGTCAAGCAATTGGAATGTTTTTCCTTCATATTTTTTATACTAAGCTGTATATTTTGACTTAATCTTTTTACCATATATTTAGCAGTTATTTGACCTACATTTCAAACTTTGACTACGGCTTTAAGCCATCAACTGTCTTTTATAGTCACATGACGCCTTCATTTTTAAATGTACCTCTTATGAATCTACCAGTTTTTATGTATCAATTGTTTGTATTATATATTCTCATTGAACTGATTTCATATGCCTTCCACTATGTATTAGACATCTATTAATGACTACGGCTTTAAGCCGTACAATCTTACGACGTCCTAATTAACAAAGAACTACATATGTGTTTATCATTTTATTAGATCTATAGTTATTTCATTGAACATTTTATATGTACTACCTTTGAATCCACTAGTTTTTAGTATCATTTGAATGTAATGTATATTCTCATAAAACTGATATTTTATGCCTTCCACTATCTATTAGACATCTATTAACGACTACGGCTTCAAGCCACCTTCTCTTACTATAGTAGAATCAAACAAGTCCTATTCAACAAAGAACTACATATGTTTTTATCAATATATTGGATTTTTAGTTACTTCATGAACATGTTTATAACTAACGTAAATCTTACCTCTCTTATAATCATCAAACACATTTTTGAATATCTTTAACCAGATGCCTGGTAAAATAATAAGGTTTTTGATAATGACTGAAGATGCCTCACAGTGAGAGGCGAAACATGTCTCATCTGAATAATGCTTTAAAGTAAATGCCAACTTCTTGTAATGTATTGAATAGGTGGAAATAAACAAAAGATATTATCCTATATACATACCACTTAGTCGAGCAGCTCTTCTTCTTTCTCTCAATTCTTCCCAACCCAAACATTGCAACATTTTTGTAACGCTACTCTTTTGTCGGAAATCACCCAGATCAAATCGAGCTGCTTTTCTTTGGATTTTTTCCAGTTCTTGAATCAGGTAATCCTGGTGAGGGTCCCATACACTGGAACCATACTCTAGTTGGGGTCTTACCAGAGACTTATATGCCCTCTCCTTTACATCCTTACTACAACCCCTACACACCCTCATAACCATGTGCAGAGATCTGTACCCTTTATTTACAATCCCATTTATGTGATTACCCCAATGAAGATCTTTCCTTATATTAACACCTAAATACTTACAATGATCCCCAAAAGGAACTTTCACCCCATCAACGCAGTAATTAAAACTGAGAGGACTTTTCCTATTTCTGAAACTCACAACCTGACTTTTAACCCCGTTTATCAACATACAATTGCCTGCTGTCCATCTCACAACATTTTCGAGGTCACGTTGCAGTTGCTCACAATCTTGTAACTTTTTTATCACTCTATAGAGAATAACATCATCCGCAAAAATCCTTACCTCCGATTCCACTCATTTACTCATATCATTTCTATATATAAGAAAACATAAAGGTCCGAAAATACTGCCTTGAGGAATTCCCCTCTTAATTATTACAGGGTCAGATAAAGCTTCACCTACTCTAATTCTCTGAGATCTATTTTCTAGAAATATAGCAACCCATTCAGTCACTCTTTTGTCTAGTCCAATTGCACTCATTTTTGCCAGTAGTCTCCCATGATCCACCCTATCAAATGCTTTAGACAGGTCAATCGCGATACAGTCCATTTGACCTCCAGAATCCAGGATATCTGCTATATCTTGCTGGAATCCTACAAGTTGAGCTTCAGTGGAATAACCTTTCCTAAAACCGAACTGCCTTCTATCGAACCAGTTATTAATTTCATAAACATGTCTAATATAATCAGAAAGAATGCCTTCCCAAAGCTTACATACAATGCATGTCAAAATTACTGGCCTTTAATTTTCAGCTTTATGTCTATCACCCTTTCCTTTATACACAGGGGCTACAATAGCAACTCTCCATTCATCTGGTATAGCTCCTCCGACCAAACAATAATCAAATAAGTACTTCAGATATGGTACTATATCCCAACCCATTGTCTTTAGTATATCCCCAGAAATCTGATCAATTCCAGCCGCGTTTCTAGTTTTTAACTTTTGTATCTTATTGTAAATGTCATTGTTATCATATGTAAATTTTAATGCTTCTTTAGGCTTAGTCTCCTCCTCTATCTCGACATTATGCTTGTAACCAACAATCTTTACATACTGCTGACTGAATACTTCTGCCTTTTGAAGATCCTCACATACACACTCACCTTGTTCATTAATTATTCCTGAAATATCCTTCTTGGAACCTGTTTCTGCCTTAAAATACCTATACATACCCTTCCATTTTTCACTAAAATTCGTATGACTGCCAATTATGCTTGCCATCATGTTATCCTTAGCTGCCTTCTTTGCTAGATTTAATTTTCTAGTAAGTTCCTTCAATTTCTCCTTACTTCCACAGCCATTTCTAACTCTATTTCTTTCCAGTCTGCACCTCCTTCTTAGTCTCTTTATTTCTCTATTATAATAAGGTGGGTCTTTACCGTTCCTTACCACCCTTAATGGTACAAACCTGTTTTCGCATTCCTCAACAATGAATAGTGACACTCCGGAAAATTTTGAAGTCCAAGTTCATCACCCTTTGGGGTGAGGGACGAGGGGAGAGTGAGATATGAAAATAATCAGAAATAGTATCAAATCCATAGTTTTCGGGGTCGCTGAGATGTATAGTGACACTCCGGATTTTTTAAAAGTTCATATTCAGCACCCTTAGTGGGGGGGACGAGGCGGGAGTGAGATATAATAATTATAGTAATAGAAAATATAAGTCGAATCCATAGTTTTCGGCGTCGCTGAAATGAATAGTGGCACTCCTAAAGTTTTTAAGTTCAAAGTTCATCACCTTTTAGAGTGGGGGGGCAAGGGGTAATGATATATAAAATTAATCGGAAATAGTGACGAATCTATAGTTTTCGGTGCCGCTGAGATGTATAGTGACACTCCAGATTTTTAAAAGTCCATGCTCAGCATTAAGAGATATGAATTTCGTAGTGTTCCCTACTGAAGTGAGTTCAGCGACCTTGGGGGGGGGAGTGAGACATAAAATTAATCGAAAATAGTGTCGAATCCATACTTTTCGGGATGGCTGAAATGAATAGTGACACTCCGGATGTCGTTCAAGTCCAAGTTGAGCCCCAGTAAGCAGGGTTGTGAGAAGGGGTGAAGAAAAGAAAATGTGCAAATGACGGAGATGTTGGGTGTTTGTATGCATGTTCCAACTAAACTTGGTACATATATTATCTACTATCTATAAAATATACTGCGGGGGCAAGACACCCCTAGAAGCCCTAGGGATGAGGGCGAAATATTATAACTAAAAATGACCGATATTAGTGCTGAATCCATAGTTTTCTGGACTACGGGAGAGATTTCAGCCAAACTTGGTATACTTATGACTTACTATCGTGAGACAAACTGCGAGGAGGTATGGTAGACGTAGCACGCTAGGGATGAGGTGGGAAGGGCTGAGATGTAAAAATAATCAAAAATAGTGTGGAGTAGTGAGACGAATATTGATACTCCGGGCGTCATTCTGTGTATGTTTCTTCCAACATAGCCCTCATACAAAATTGGTACACATATGACTTACTATCTGAAAAAAATACTATTGGGTAAAACACCAGTAGCACTCCTCGTGGAGGTGGTGAAATATAAAAATAAACGAAAATGACTGATACTAATGTTTACGAGTTCGCTGAGTTGAACTGTGACACTATGGGTGGATAAGTCATACTTCACCGTAATTGGTATGGAGGTTGAGAAGGGTTGAAAATGAATGTAAAAATAACCGTCAAAAATGGTTGTATGTGGGTATATTCCAAAATAGCTCTCAACAAAACTTGGTACATATATGACTTACCATCTGGAAAAAAATACTATGGAGATAAAACACCAATCCCCGCTCGGGTGGGGAATGGGAGGGCATGACATTTTCCATTATTTAAAAATAATAGAAAATAACTGATATTAATGTCAAATTCATTGTTGTGACTCCCTGAATATAGTTTAAGTCGACGTTCAGCCTCCATTGGAATGGTATACTAAAAGGTGTTTTGTAGTGAATAGTATAATACGACCGAGATTAGTGTTGAATCCACTGCGTTTAGGGTCTCAAGGTTGATGGTGAGAGTATCAATGACAGTTGATACAGTAGAGTCTCGCTCATCCGACCTTCGCTTATCCGACATTCCACGTTATCCGACACTGGTAGACTTAATTTGATCTTTTGCTGGAGGCTAAATTCAGGCACACCCGCTGTGGAGGGTGCGACCATGGGACAAGCACTGGCCTGACCGCTGGCGGTAGGACCGTTTTTTTCTCAAGGACAGGTGCAGTGAGTCTTCAGTCATTGATCATTGTAGTATTGGTGCGTAAATGGAAGAAAGTGATTGTTTCTATGGAAGACAAGTTGAGTGCATTAAAGAGACTAGACAAAGGGGAAATTCTTCAAAATGTGGCTTCAGGTTATGGTGTTGAAACTGGAAAAAATAGAGGGAAGAAATTGAAAAGTGGTGCTCTACCAGAGCGCACCAAATCCAATAGAAGTGAGTGCGAAAAAGTAAGTGAAGCACTATTTCTTTAGTTATCTGGCCCCGTTCTGCAGGAAAATGCTGTGTATTTCCAGAAGGAGTTTAATGAAGGGGACCCTAATTTTCCTGCCAGTGCTGGGTGGCTTGATCGGTGGAAAAAACGGTACGGCATTAGGCAGCTTAATATCGGTCCAGAAAAGATTCTTTTCGTAAGACACCTGGAATGTTTTCGTTCAATACTGCATGTACTGTAGAGTTGAATTGATAATTCAATAAATAGAGTACCTAAAACATGTCATTGTTTTAGTACTAGAGTGTAGCCTTCCTGTTTGTTTTAGTTCAGTTTCAAAGTTATTCTGTATTATCCGACATTTTCGGTGATCCGACCTTCTCCTGGTCCCGTTTAGGTCGGATAATCGAGACTCTACTGTATTGTGTAGATCATATCTATACCGTGACTGATAAATGCATGAAGTTATCACTTATTATCTTTTTGAAACTATCAAATACTTCCCAATCAATTCGAGCTTCCACAAGGATAAAATTTTACTAAAAAATGAAATCATTTAAAACTTGAAATCAAACACATCTAAATAACTCTAAAACTATATAATAGATAGTAAAAATCCATATCCCAGAAAGGAATTCTATAAAAATTCACTTCAACATAACTAACTGGTGATACTAATCTTAAAAGTAAACATCCTAAACCAACCGGGCTATGCCGGGTAGTACAGCTAGTATAACTTATAAATTTGAAAAGACTGAAAAACTTCAAAATTTTAAAAATAATAATCGTTCAAAGTTAGCTAAACATACCATATTATAAAATGATATAATTAGTCAAGTTAATTCTCTCCAATATATTCAGTTAGTACACAGCATTCAACCATGATTTAGATGTAAGAACCACCGGGCTGAGTGGCTCAGACGGTTGAGGTGCTGGTCTTGTTCAGACCCTAGTTTGGCAGGTTCGATCCTGGCTCAGTTCGGTGGTATTTGAAGGTGCTCAGATACATCAGCCTCATGTCGGTAGATTTACTGGCAAGTAAAAGAACTCCTGCAAGACTAAATTCCAGCGTCTCGGCATCTCCGAAAACCGTAAAAGTAGTTAGTGGGACGTAAAGCAAATAACATTATTATTAAATATAAGAACCACTCGGCATATCAGTAGGCAAGGAGGTAAGCTGAATATCTGAATATTTCCAGAATGATATCACTCATTGTAAAATGCATGCAGCTGAAACAGTTTCAGTCACCGTTTCCTCACTATCTCCAGATGGTACATCACTATTAAAAAAAAAGTAAAAGTAAAAAAACTCAAACATCAGTAAACTTGTAAATAATTGTAAATAGTCATTTAATAAATTTAGTGGATAGTAAAACATGTTACCTCTTCGTGTAGTAGTTTTAGTTTTAAGAATCCTGATAACCTGCTGCAATAATGTGTGTAAATTGTAGAACACTGGAGATGGGACAAGAAAGCAGAGCTGTTAACTTGAAGTCTCATAAAACACCCTGTTTTAACTGATTCAGACTTAACAGCTTTGTTCTATGGAGCATGGTATAAAACAGAGCATAAAGCAGCTTCTACTGAATGTGCTCCGACTGCTACTGCTTATCTGCTTTACCATTGTGGAACTTCTGTCTCTGGTCAACAGCAGAAGGGGAGAATAAGGAATTTGCCTGGACATCAACCCCAAACTCCGACTAATGAAATGTCCAAGCGATGCTAGAGATCTTAAAATACTATTGTTCTCAGAATAGTGGAATTCAAGCTAAGCAATAAGAATATGTTGGTGCCACAGAACACCTGATGTTGGAAACATCTCAAGCAGATGTCACATTAGAAACTTCTATTGAAGCAAAGGAACGATTTCCTCATGAGGAATAAGTTAGTACCACAGAATATCTGACATTGCAGACAAGGAGTCTCTGAAACAGAAGTCGTATAAAAAAGTTGTACTGTATCCATCTAACCTCGCTAAATTATCATATTCCTGTAGGAGCACTTCAGAGGGATTTTATTTTGTTTGTTAGTCATGCAGCATTTAAAAGTTCAACATACCGTACGTAGTAACTTGGCCTGTTGTTTAATCATTTTCATGAACCTTCTGTGGTAGAAATAATTGTAACATCTATAGTTAAGATAATAATTAGTGACAAGTTTGAATAGATGAAGAGCTTTCAATGTGAATGTTTGTCCAACCCTTGTCCCGCTTCTCTACGGGGTCGAGTATGAGGTGAGATGAATCTGTTGTGGTGGGTTTTTATGACCAGATGCCCTTCTTGACGTCTACCTCATCAGAGGAGTTAATGAGTGAAATGAATGACGTGATGTATGATAGTAGGAAGGGAGAGGAAGAACCTAGTGCTGGCACATAGCCTACTCCTGTTGAATAGCACCAAGGGGCCTGAATCAACGCTTAACGCCCCCATCCAACGGACAAATCACCATCAACAGCATCATATGCCTTCACTCCATAAGCAGTGGAGAGGTTTGGAATTTCATCCAGGCTTTTGGCACGCAATCTAGTGATTAGAAATTGTATATCACCACCTCCCCTACCCTGCTGGCCAACATTCTGATGGTGACATTTTTTTCGACCAACGGGACTTGTAGCGGCTAACCGCAGTGTCAGACCATTTAGACTTCAACACCTTAAGGATAATGGCCACCAGGCGGGCTAGCTTTCAATGTGAATGCACGTACATAAATCAACATAAAATAAATTTCAAGTACTATTATCTATGGCTACATGTAGCATATACTGTACTCATTTTTAATTTAGTATCTCCTGTACTTCAACTTATCACCTGGTACTTCAGTAATTTCCAGATTCTACATGTTTTAATACCACAGATGGATCTTACATGGACATTTTCTCCCTGTCAACATCATTAGGAATTATGTACATACCTAACCTCAATTCTTACTGATAACACCTTTCATAATAATTATAAATGCATTCAGCAAGTAGCCTATATTATTAGTACTATCAGTTAACAAGAGCGTACGAGTTGGATGGCACTATTAATAACACGGGTGAGAAAGCGATATAATACGCTGTCACTGGCTTGTTAGGCCTATCGTGGATCTTTGTGTTAATATTTTGTTATGCACTAGCTGGTCAGTGCCTGACATGCATTTTCTCATGTCAGTAAGGTTTGTGGTTTACCCACCAATACTCGGGAGGCTAATCGCAGTGGTTACCCACTGGGCGATAGGGTCGCCATATTCCTATGCCAATTTCACTTAGTCCCATTATCAGTATGTTTCTCTCTGTCATTATCTGTGTGATTTCTTGAATCCATGCATCCTTTTTTAAGGATACTACATTAATAGTCCCAATTCTTATATTTTTCTTTGAACAGATTTGTCTATCATTGGAGCCATTTTGGCTGTCATACCTGACAAATCTGCACAAAGGCTTTGTCACTTTTGATATTGGTTTTACATTTGATCCGAAGCTCGTTTGATTGTTGATACTAAGATATATATATATAAGATATAAGATATTGTGGAAAGAATACTTCCAAAATCTATATGAAGGACAAAATGAAACAAATGAACCCAAGGAAATAGATGGACATATAATAAATATTATGATTACAGTAGAAGGGCCGAATAAACGATCAGATGAAATAGGAAGAGAAGATCTACAAATGTCGGATGTAGAAAAAGCTGTATTAGAAATGAAAAATAGCAAAGCTCCTGGAATAGATGACATCACAGTGGAAATGATAAAAGCTGCAGGACCTAGTGGAATGCAGTCGCTGTATAGAATAATGAAGATAGTATGGACTGATGGAAAGATTCCTGATGATTGGATAAGGGTAATTATTGTACCTATTTTTAAAAAAGGTAACAAGGCACTTTGTAAGAACTATAGAGGAATAGCATTACTGTGTCTTGTATGAAGATTTATAAAAAGATAATCTTAAAAAAATCAAGAATAAGATAGATTCACAATTAAGAGAAGAACAACAAGGATTTAGACCTGGAAGATCAACTATTGATGCCATACTTACAGCTAGACAAATAGTAGAAAAGAAATGGGAATTTGGGAAAGACATTGCAGTTTCATTCATAGATATACAAAAGGCTTATGACATGGTTAGAAGAGAAGAGATATGGCAAGGCTGAATAGAATAGAATTGTCAAGGGAAATGCAATTCAGAATAGAAACCTGTATACAAGAACCTCGTTTATCTGGCCCTCATTAATCCGGATCGAAAATAATACAAATGTAGTTTTACTTTTACTGGGTCGATTCTTCTTGAATGTCTTTCCGCCAAGGATAGTTAAGGACAGGAATTGGAAGTAAATCGGCCACGGTCTATCAAAGGTACCGTCCTGGCATTCGCCTGGAATTGAGAATGGGAAACCGTGGACACATCTGAGTTCCTTGACACATTTGCATGCATTCCCGGATGCTCGGACGTAGATGTGAATGACGTAAATGGCCGGTTGAAAAATGACTGTAATTCAGGCTACGGCATAATGACAGATGAATAAATTATTGCCTGTAATTCAGGCTACGGCATAATGACAGATGAATAAATTAATTGCCTCTTGTTCCTCAGCAGGTAATGACGAGTGTGATGGTGATTGGAAGATGAAACATTGACTCATGGAGATGTAACAATGCAGCTGGACAAACTGATGGCGTATGTAGAATCCCAGACTGAAACAACACGGGCAGAACTGATGTTAGTAAAATGTTGTGATCGTGCTGCACGCAAACGCTATACAAATGTAAAACAGAAAAAGCTCACGCATTACAGTATTTTAATGCATAAAACAAAGTCCTAAATGTAAGAAAAGTGTTCTTACATCTTTTGTACAATTGAAGAAAGGTATCACTGCACAACTTCAGTTAATATATTATATAACATGTACTGCATTTGTTTCTTAATTTTTTGGATTATCTGGATTTTCAATAGTCTGGATCAGTTCCGGTCCCACGTAATCCGAATAAATGAGGTTCTTATGTACAACAAATATCTGAACTGTGTTATAATAGATGGCAACAAATCAGAATGGTTTAGGACAGACAGAGGAGTTCGACAAGGAAGTGTACTTTCACCAGTGCTCTTTAATATAGTGATGGACTACATTATTAGGAAAGTTAGTCAAGGGTCAAAAGCAAATGATATGAAAGTCATAGCATATGCAGATGATGTAATGATACGGGAAGAAAATGAACAAAAATTGGAAGAACAACTAAATACCTGGCAGAGGGCAATTGAAGAAGCAGGCATGGAAATAAGTTTTAACAAAAAATGAGGTAATGAAAATCAGTAGAGAAAACAAAAAAATGAAGGATCTTAGGTGTAATGGAAAAATTCTTAAAGAAGTAGATGCTATTAAATACCAAGGAAGTAACCTAACTGGGAAAGGAAACATCAAGGGAGAAATTTCGGAGAGGATAGGAAATTGCTCAGTATTTTATTACTGTGTATCAGACATAATTAGAAATTGGAAAGTACCTACCAAAGCAAAAATCATGATATATAAATCATATTATTTGCCAATATTGGCCTATAGATCAGAATGTTGGACTTGGACAAAAAAAAAAAGATCTGAGTAGATTACAAGCAACAGAGATGGGCTTTCTGCAAGGGATCTTGGGTAAAACAAGGAGGGACAAGATAAGAAATGAAACCATATGAAACATGCTCAGATCAATCCTCTGAAAGAAACTATGGAGAGAAATAGGCTGAAATGGTTCGGCCACGTCCAAAGAATGGGGCAAGAAAGATTACCAAGAAGAGCTCTGGAATAGACAGAATCTGGAAGAAGACCAATTGGAAGACTACGAACAAGATGGAGAGATCACTGGATGACGTAAATCGGAGAGGATTACAGTGGCAGGCAGTGATGGTTAACGTAAGAAATTTCATTTTTTGTCCGTATTGAACGGTGATGAGCGATAGAATGTGGAGAAAAAGAGAAGATTGGAAGAGGCTCTGTGAACGACGTGCATAAGCAGAAACTTATCAGGAACAAGAAGAAGAAGAAGAAGAAGAAAATAACTGATATGAAAAGCTTAACCTATCTGCAATATCACCATTACTTTAAGTTCATAGCAAGCATCCTCCGAGAAAATACAATCAGAATCCACGATGGCCTAATCCAATCCAAAGAAATCCAGCATACAAACGGAGTACTCCAGGGAGATCCTATAAGCCCCATTATGTTTAACGTACTTACTCATGATGTGATACAAAGGATACAAACAGAAGAAGTGAGGATGTGGTTGTACGCTGATGACATGATCCTGCTCTCAGAAAGAAGAGAGCCCCTGCAAGAAGCCATAAACAAATTGGAAGAGTGGTCCCAAGAAAATGACAGAGTTATAAGTAGGGAAAAGACAAAAATTATGAAATTCAGAAAAGGAGGAAATTTGGCGAACACTGATAGATTCACTTGCGGGGAAGAAGTACTAGAAATAGTCAAAAGCTACAAGTACCTAGGACTCTCACTGCAAGTGACAGGACATGCCTTTTCCAAGCACATTGAAGACAGAGCTGTAAGAGCAATAAAGGCGACTTTCAAGATAAAGAAACTGAATCTACTATCCGTCACAACAGCCCTGACACTATTCGACATAAAGATTGCTCCCATTGCCTCATACGGCATACAGCTTATATGGAACCACCTCACATACTCAAATCTGAAGTGATTAGAGGGAATTAAAACAGCCTATCTGAAAAGAATGCTCTGTGTCTCAAAATACACGCAAAACAGAATAATGTATAACTTGGCAGACACAACCTTCTTTGTAGAAGACCTGATGAAAGCTCATAATCTGATACCAACACCACAAAGCACCAGATTCCTAGAAGACAGGCGACAGAAAGCGAGGGACATCAATCCCGGACTCCTCACCGCCCCAGCGATGACAAGCAACGAATGGAAAAAGGCCAACTACCAACTTCGCCATTTATATACGAGAGTGGCAACCCACAGACTACATCACCGAATATGTTCGACGAAGGAATACCATAGCCCCACCGACAGATGTCAGTGCACCATATGTGAAGGACCATGCAACACGTATCATATCATTGAGTGCAAAGACAGGACATTGACTTTGTCATACTGTGCAAATGATGCTAATTTTGTTTAATTAATTAATTAATACCTTGTACACAATTTGTTTAATAAATTATATATATAAAAGAGGTCATTATATTTATCATATTCTCACACTAATAAAAGGGGTCATTTTATTTATTTATTTATTTATTTATTTATTTATTTATTTATTTATTTATTTATTTATTTATTTATTTATTTATTTATTTATTTATTTATTTATTCTTATTCTTATTCTTATTCTTATTCTTATTCTTCTTCTTCTTCGTTTAGGCCTACGATGGACCACATGGTTCTCAACTCTGGTGAGCTCTTTTCTTCCTCTTAGCCCAGTATTCTTTCATTCTAGCGCTATGGATGTCTTTTCTTTCTTGAGTCCATTTCACTCCTACTCCTGGACGCAGTGATTTAGTTGTTAGTGACTGTATTTATTTATTTATTTATTTATTTATTTATTTATTTATTTTTATTTTTTTATTTTTTATTTACATATTTTATGCCCACATTGGAGCACTTAATCAATACATTTGAGTTAATTTCTTATTTTTCTTCTCCCAGAACTTTCTCATCCTCTCCGACCTGGAAGCCCTTTGTGTGTCCGATATAGTATATTGTTTCCGTTCAACTGTTTTTAGTTTGAGACTTATGTTTTTGTTCATCAAAATCCTCTTCTCTTTTCTGTCTTTGATTTGTTGCTGAGTTATACCCAATTCTTCCAAATCATCCTGAACATCTTTGAACCAATTATTATTGATTGTATATAAAAAAAAAAAATCAAATAGGGTTTTAATATCCTGGTGTCTGGTAATCTTGATATGTGACAGAAAAAGGAAATTCATCTTTTACGCATTGTAGATATTATTGATTCACATTCACGGTAGACAATGTTGTTAGGCAACAATCTCCACTGTCCATCAACTTGGTGTTTTTTATTAATAATTGTTCTAAGAATTCTTCTCTCAGTTTTCTGTAATTTGTCTGTTGTAGATTTTACATTTAATTAGAATAAAATTTCACTAGCGTACGTTGCCTCTGGTGAGATCTGTACCCGTTATTTACAATCATATTTATGTGATTACCCCAATGAAGATCTTTCCTTATATTAATACCTAGGTATTTACAATGATTTCCAAAGGGAACTTTCACCCCATCAACGCAGTAATTAAAACTGAAAGTACTTTTCCTATTTGTGAAACTCACAACCTGACTTTTATCCCCGTTTATCATCATACCATTGCTTACTGTCCATCTCACAACATTATCGAGGTTATTTTGCAGTTGCTCACAATCTTGTAACTTATTTATTACTCTGTACAGAATAACATCATCTGCGAAAAGCCTTATCTCTGAATCCAGTTCTTTACACATATCATTGATATATAGTATATAAGAAAACATAAAGGTCCGATAATACTGCCGTGAGGAATTCCCCTCTTAATTTTTACAGGGACAGATAAAGCTTCACCTACTTTAATTCTCTGAGTTCTATTTTCTAGAAACAGAGCCACCCATTCAGTCACTCTTTTGTCAAGTCCAATTGCACTCATTTTTGCTAGTAGTCTCCCATGATCTACCCTATCAAATGCCTTAGACAGGTCAATCGCGATACAGTCTAATTGACCTCCTGAATCCAGATTAACTGCTATATCTTGCTGTAATCCTACAAGTTGGGCTTCAGTGGAATAACCTTTCCTAAACCCAAACTGCCTTCTATCAAACCAGTTATTAATTTTGCAAACATGTCTTATATAATCAAAAAGAATGCTTTCCCAAAGCTTACATACAATGCATGTCAAACTGACTGGCCTGTAATTTTCAGCTTTATGTCTATCACCCTTTCCTTTATATACAGGGGCTACTATAGCAACTCTCCATTCATTTGGTAAAGTTCCTTCATGCAAACAATAATCAAACAAGTACTTCAGATATGGTACTATATCCCAACCCATTGTCTTTAGTATATCCCCAGAAATCTTATCAGTTCCGGCTGCTTTTCTAGTTTTCAACTTTTGTATCTTACTGTAAATGTCATTGCTGTCATAAGTAAATTTTAATACTTCTTTAGTATTAGTCACCTCCTCTATCTGGACATTATCCTTGTAACCAACAATCTTTACATACTGCTGACTGAATTTTTTTTATTTTTTATTTTTTATTATTTTTTTTTTTGCTTGGGGCTTTACGTCGCACCGACACAGATAGGTCTTATGGTGACGATGAGATAGGAATCGCCTAGGAGTTGGAGGGAAACAGCCGTGGCCTTAATTAAGGTACAGCCCCAGCATTTGCCTGGTGTGAAAATGGGAAAACACGGAAAACCATCTTCAGGGCTGCCGACAGTGGGATTCGACCCCCCTATCTCCCGGATGCAAGCTCACAGCCGCGTGCCTCTACGCGCACGGCTAACTCGCCCGGTGCTGACTGAATACTTCTGCCTTTTGAAGATCCTCGCATACACACTCCCCTTGTTCATTAATGATTCCTGGAATGTCCTTCTTGGAACCTGTTTCTGCCTTAAAGTACCTATACATACTCTTCCATTTTGTACTAAAATTAGTGTGGCCACCAATTATGCTTGCATCATGTTATCCTTTTTTTTTTTTTTTTTTTTTTTCGTCGCACCGACACAGATAGGTCTTATGGTGACGATGGGACAGGGAAGGGCTAGGAGTGGGAAGGAAGCGGCCGTGGCCTTAATTAAGGTACAGCCCCAGCCTTTGCCTGGTGTGAAAATGGGAAACTACGGAAAACCATCTTCAGGGCTGCCAACAGTGGGGTTCGAACCTACTATCTCCCGAATACTGGATACTGGCCACACTTAAGCGACTGCAGCTATCGAGCTCGGTCATGTTATCCTTAGCTGACTTCTTTGCTAGATTCAATTTCCTAGTAAGTTCCTTCAATTTCTCCTTACTTCCACAGCCATTTCTAACTCTATTTCTTTCCAACCTGCACCTCCTTCTTAGTCTCTTTACTTCTCTGTTATAATATAGTGGATCTTTACCATTCCTTACCACCTTTAATGGTACAAACCTATTTTCACATTCCTCAACAATTGCTTTAAACCCATCTCAGAGTCTGTTTACATTTTTATTTACCGTTTTCCACCGATCATAGTTACGTATTAAAAACTCCCTCATGCCTGTTTTATCAGCCATATGGTACTGCCTAACAGTCCTAATTTTAATTTCTTCCTTTCTTTCACATTTATTTTTAATTACCACAAAAACAGCTTTGTGATCACTAATACCATCTATTAGTATTAGTATAGAGCTCATCTGGTTTTACCAGCACCACATCCAGAATATTCTTCTCTCTAGTTGCTTCCATCACTTTCTGAATCAGGTGCCCTTCCCATATTAACTTATTTGCCGTTTGTTGGTCATGCTTCCTGTCTTTTGCATTACCTTCCCAATTGACATTTGGTAAATTGAGATCACCCGCTTGACATTACATTATTATTTTCTATTTTTCACCGATCAATAACTTTTTTAAAATCATTAATTCCTCTTTTTTTTTTTTTTTTTGCTAGGGGCTTTACGTCGCACCGACACAGATAGGTCTTAGGGCGATGATGGGATAGGAAAGGCCTAGGAGTTGGAAGGAAGTGGCCGTGGCCTTAATTAAGGTACAGCCCCAGCATTTGCCTGGTGTGAAAATGGGAAACCACGGAAAACCATCTTCAGGGCTGCCGATAGTGGGATTCGAACCTACTATCTCCCGGATGCAAGCTCACAGCCGCGCGCCTCTACGCGCACGGCCATTCCTCTTTTATTGACCATACAGTACTGCTTAATAGTCCTACTTTTACAACCTTCCTTTCTATTACATTTATTTGTAACTATGACTATGAATTGCCTGCTGTCATTTCTTGATGGATACAGTACTTTTGTATCCATCTCTTGGCACAGGCCAGAGTAAAGTGTAGCTTCCACCGAAGTCCCAGTCTCATCCATGGTTGTGACAATATGGAAGCTGCTGGGGTATGGGTGGTGCTGAGTAATGACATTCATAGCACGACTAGTGCATCTGAGTGTTATGAAAGGTGTTGCTCATAGGGTCAGTCGTGCTGCAATAGCACTTTCTGACCCAGTGAGGAAAGCAATGGCAAACTACCTCACTCCTCATCTTGCCTAGTACGCCTCATTTTGGTGCTGCCATTGGTTTTTGGGGTTTCCTTATAACCGCATAACCTTCGGTGGAGCTATTTGAGGATCCAACCAGCCTCTGGGCTGATGACCTAACAGACAGACATGACTATGAATCAGGTCAGGTACATCCTGCTATCGTATGCGACAGTAGACGGTACTGCCTGCGACTGTCTGGCTGAGGGTTGGGCAGCTGTTATCAAACCTGACACACTAAGGGAGAACCAATGGCTATGGGCAGAGGAGTTCACCCTTAGGGGGCTTGTTGAAGCCGTTGAGTAGGAAAGGACACATAAATTCAACTGGTAGCTGCTGCCTTGCAGATGTGGCAGGAGACTGCTAAAGGCTAAGGGAGATAACACTGACGGAAAACCTTCTCTAACGTTATGCTTAGCAAAGTCAGTTGGAGAGTAACTGCAATCGCTTTCAACACTTACACGAGCCTCGGATGCAAACAAAGAACTCGGAGTAAACAACAGCACCCGCAGACCCACGCCAGGTATGATGGCTTACAGCCTCATGATAGGCCAGGCCTTGCGTTTGTGCAGCAACCCCAAAGAAAACAACACACTCAAATAGGAACAATCAGTGTACTGAGTTTGACTGGGAAATGTGAAGACCTAGTGGACATCGTGGAGAGAAGGAAAATATCAATCCTAGGACTGAGTGAAACTAAATGGAAAGGTAAAGGGAAGAAATACTGAAGTTGAAGAAAAACTATGCCCTCTACTGGAATGGTAACAACAGAGAGATGAGAAATGGAGTAAGATTGATATTGTCTAAAGAGTTAGATGGTATTACAGAGATCCAGTACATCAGTGAGAGGATTATAAAGGCAACAGTTTACTTTGGGAAGGATAAGCTGACACTGGTGCAAGCGTATGCCACTCAGACGGATTGCAGTAAAGATGAAAAGAACAAGTTTCTCGAAGACCTAGAAGAGACCATCAGTGAAGAGAGGGCAATCATCATTGGGGACCTCAACACACAGCTCAGAACAGACCACCACAAGAAGTACGGACTACATCAAGGCTGTAGGACAATTCTTCCCAAACGTGTTGCAGCATATCACGATCCACTGAGTTGAGAACACGTGTTATCCGCTCTTGAAGATCATCCAGTGTAGTGGGTAGTGGCGGAAACTAAACTTTGTCCTTGACGTATCCCCACAGGAAGAAGTCGCAAGGAGTTAGGTCTGGGGATCTGGGTGGCCATGCGAGTAGAACACGATCCGTAGCAGTGTGTCGACCTATCCACCATTGAGGCACTGTTTCGTTCAGAAATGCTCGCACTGATAAGCTCCAATGGGGTGGGGCTCCATCTTGTTGGAAAATGAAGTCGCATGAGTGTGTTTGCAGCAAAGGGAAGAGCGAGGTTCATAACCTTGCGAGATAGCTTTGTCCTGTGACAGTGTTGCTGTTGAAGAAGAAAGGGCCATAAACCCTGACATTACTGTCCGCACAGAAAACATTTACATTGGGAGAATTCCGTTCGTGCTCGATTGTAGCATGTGGGTGTGCGGTTCCCCAAATCCAAACATTGTGATGATTGACACAGCCATTGATATGGAAGGTTTCTTCAGCACTAAAAATGAGGCACGAAAAGGTGTCTTTATCATCATTTTCCATATTTAGCATCGCAGCACAGAATTCCATCCGTTGTGCCTTGCCAACATGTCTCGGTAACTGAACCAGCTGAAATACGGTTTCATGTGTATGCGTCTTTTCAGGACACGCCAGATACTGGTACTGCTCACCTGAAGCTGACGGCGACCTTGGGAAATAGATTTCCGGGGGCTCCAAGTAAACGCCTCTTGGATTCTCCTCACATTTCCTTCTGACTATGCAGTTTGCGGTCGACCAAGGATTTTTCCTTTACACAAACATCCTGTTTCCTTGAACTGTTGGAAATACTGTCAGATGTTCTTGGGAGAGGGCCTGTATGCATAGTTGTTAAATCTCGTACGGAACTCGCGTTGCACCGTGACCACAGACCTGGTCCATGCGAACGGAACAACACAGAACGCTTTGTGCTGAGGTGTTGCCATTGTTAGACTCTCGCGGCAATTGAGTGAGCTCATTGCTGTGCAGGTTAAATGGACTCAGGGGAAGGGGAGGGAAGGAAGGCACGGAGCACTCCACTGACTACTAATAGAAATGTGAGGCCACGCCTTTTGTAACAATATGCGACTCGTTCCGCTGCATGGCTTGAGTACGGCGCAATAAGCCCTCAAAATCGGTTCATTCTGTGTTAAAGACCCTGTATTTCATAATCTCATTTTACAGGGAATATCTGGAATTTGTTTCCATGTAGTGATACATGTCAAGTAATGAAATCATATCAAATATGTACCTAGCAAGTGGTTGTGCAATAGCTATCAGTTTGCATTTTGGAGGTAGTGGGTTCGAACGCTAATGTCAGCAGCCCTGAAGATGGTTTTCCATGGTTTCCCATTTTCATACCAGGAAAATGCTGGGGCTGTACCTTAATTAAGGCCATGGTCGTTTCTTTCCCACCCCTAGCTGTTTCCTATCCCATCGTCATCGTAAGACCTATTTGTGTTGGTGCGACATAGAAAAGAAAAAACATTTCAACTAATTTGAGTTTTATATTTAATGTTTAGGTATAGGTGCAGTTCCTTCTCCATTTGACTGTTACTTGGTGAATCGCGGCTTGAAGACATTACCTCTCCGCATGGAAGAGCACATGAAAAATTGTCTAGCTGTTGGACGCTTTTTGGAACAACATCCATGTGTGGAGAAAGTTTTGAATCCAGGTATGATTTCTTTAATAGTTAGGACGAATTTATAATTAAAATATCGTAGCATTCATATATTATTTATACAGAAGTGGAAAGGTTCTGTAAGAATTCATGCACAAGAGTTCATAGAGATAAATGTTGAAGAAAATATCATCATTGTCATCGGCTGTTACTCATATCCAGGTGTTTGTTTCTCTCCTGCAATTGTTTCACCACCTCTTTACCCTATATTGATGTTATTGGTGACTAAACCAATCATGATGTGCATAAAACCTGCGGCCACATGTTACACCTGATGGAGGGAGGAGAACATTGCTGGACCTGGCGTTTCCATCTTTGACAGATATCTATTTACAAATGATTTACAAGCATTACCCAAAATCCATAAAAAAGAGGTTCCCGTGCACCCTATTATAAATAGCAGAAACAGTCCCACTTATAAGGTCTCAGGATTTTTACATTATTTTCTTAACAAACATTTCAAATTCAACAATGAAGCATATGTAAAAATTTCCATTGAATTCTGCAAAAAATTAACACAATTTAAACTACAACCTAACCATATAATGGTCTCATATGACATCACCAGTATGTACTCAAGCATCCCTATAAATGACACTATAGATATTATCAAAAAGAACCTTTCAAAACACAGTAATTTAAGCAAATTTGAAAGAAATGACTTCAACAAATCATTGAGCTTTGTTTTGAAAAATAACTACTTCACTTTCAACAACAAAATCTACCGTCAAAAAGGACTGGTAATGGGAGATCCTGTTTCGGACATTTTAGCAAACATTTTCATAGACAATCTAGAGGCTAACAAAATAGTAAACAAAATCAACGGTGTCCACCTATGGATAAGATTCGTAGATGACACGTTTGCCATCATTGATAAACTGCAAAACAACAGTAACAACATTTTAGAGTTTCTTAATGGACTCAACAATAACATCACCTTCACAAAGGAAGATGAAACCAACAACTCTTTAAATTTCCTAGATATAATCATAAATAGAACCAATAATACATTCGAATTTCAAATCTACAGAACACCCATTTTTGTCCCTCTGACTATAAGAAATGAATCTGTGCACCCGCATTCTCACAAATTAGCAACCTTCTACAGCTTAATCCATAGAGCATTCAAAATTCCTCTTTAAAATGACAACCGAAAAAAAGAACTACAAATATACTCTAATTCAGGAGTTTATAGACTCAGATGCGCCCAATGTGAATTTCCTTATGTTGGGCAAACTGGACACATCTTTCATACAAGATATTTAGAGCAAATCATTGCATCCAAGCACAACAAACACTCTGCTATGAGCATTCATATGAAAGAAACAGGGCATAACTTCCCCACCATAGACCAGGATCTTCAAATCTTAAAGATTATTAACCCTCTTAATGCCAAGCCATGATATTCTGGCTAAGAATGCCAAGCTATTTTTAGTGGTTCTGCAGACTTTCAGAAAAATATTCATAAAAAATTTATTTTGAAAAATATGTGCATTATTCTTGCAGTATCATATAAAATATACTTCTGACTTTACCAAGAAATGCTTATAAATTTGAAAAACATCTCCACTTTATTTTAAAATTGACAACAATTTAACAATTGTAAATTTTTATTTTTATTTTTAAGTTGAAGTCTAATTTTGGAAATACAGTTTGTGACATTGCCTAAATCCAAGAACATGGGTAAAATAAACACACAATTCTAAACAAAACGACATCATCAAAAATTTGATTAATTTAACTGCAACCACACCAAAAAGTTTTTTTTAATTTGCACTCACCATTTTCCTCACTGAAATTTTTGTTCCACTGTCAATCGTACCTGGCATTGAACAGTAATTTAATGCACAACCCTTTTGTAGTACACAATAATTATTAGTGAAAACTGTGACAATGGACATATTTCAACAATATACACCCTTAAAAATTACAATCAGAAATGCTTTCATTTCCAATACAAAAGTACCCTGCCAAACTTTAACCCTTGATTGTGATGAAAAGGCATATGTTGACGTGAATTGCTGGGCATACCTATTTGTTTCAGTTACCATCAAATTTAGCAATGAAGCAGTGAAGAACAACTTAAAATAATCTATTATAGGGACATTACGTGGAGGCGCATGTTTAGGCCCAGCGAGATCCATGAAAATGACGGGAGTGGTTCGGAAAAATTTCTCGGAAACAAACATTAGCATTCACATTGCCTTCATTATTATTCTCAATATCACTCGCATCTTTCATAGCTCCGTCATCATTACTGTCACTTTCTGAATCACTCAGGACTGGCAGTGAATTTTTAATCGGATCCACAGATTGCAATTGAGTAGTAACCTCAACACCCGATGTACTGGGGCTAGAATAGCACTTCCTTTTCTGTACTGGTTATAATGGCGGTGTTCCTGGTATCACGTCACTATCAAAATCACTTTCCGATTCTACTTCATCTGCTATTATATCATTTTCCTCTAAATAGGCTATTAGCTTATCGTCATCCATGCCGGCAACAAAACTATCTCTACTACAGCTCGCCATGTTGTCAACAACTCAGAGCTTGTAAACATCACAGATTATTAACTCCCTCCGTTCGTGTCAAAGATCCCCAAGGCCAAAACTCTGCCATTCTCGTGAAAGCTTGAAACCTCAGCTTTCAAACGGAATGAAACACCCGGAGACATCTGGTAGCAGAAGCCGTTAAACACTAGGAAATCATCGCGCCGATTCAGTCGGCTCTGGCATTTTTCGCGGGAGGAGCGAAAGCCGATCTGATCGGCGCGTGGCACTCAGGTGGTTAATAAAGGTAGTCTAATGACTGAATTTGAAAATACCTACATTTTTTAGACCAACACTTCAATAAAAATCAAAATCAAAATGACGTTGTAGAAACAAAGAGCCCAGTCATGGAACAAATTCCTAACATTATCATCTCTTAACATAAACGGTAATTTTTAAAAAAAATCTTCAACTGTAAATCCAGCATTAATACCCATATATCAACAGCAGCCATTGCCCCCTTCCCCCAGTCGAACCAATAGCGATCTTAATGCCCCGCCCACAACACTCCACCCAACACACTCCCGGCCAACAGTGACACACCCCTACAATACAAGAAGCAGAGATAAAACGACTGTCAGACCACCTCACACAACCAACACAACTGGACTTCCTCCTAACGTCTAATGGGTAAATGTCAAGAATATTAAATTCACGAATAAACCATCCTAATATAGTACTCACACACTTTTTCGTTTTATTCCACAGATTTCAACACACTCACATCCAGAATCCAGTTGAACTCCTCTCCAGGCTTACATTGAATAACTTCAAAAAAACTTCACAACATAAACAACATACAGTATGTTTATATGGAGATGAAATAATCCGTTATTTAATGACACTCGATCAAGCTCTCTACCAGCATTCTTGCCATCCAACCGGCGCTCCACTTTAATAGTGATTCTCATTCTTCAAGAAAGTGATGTTAATCTTTAGAATATTTGGGCCATCCCAAAAAACCATATAAGTGAACGTGTTTGATCTCCTACAAATGTAAAATGAAATGTTTAAATGTTATGATTCCAATAGACTACAATTGCCATCCCAGCATGGCATTATGAGTGTTGATATTTTGTATTATCTCCATTCAACGTGGACATACTGTAAATAGGACGTCCCATTGGAACTTTCAGATAAGATCGGCAAGTTCATTTCCAAATTGTACCATATGTTATATATATATCAGGGTAAATAGTTGTAAAAATAGTTTTTAAGAATAGTTCTAGTACAAGTTAATCTACTAATAGGCTAAACAACAAAATGTATAGATGTTTTAAATTCCACTTGTTTCATGCCGTTCTCATTATTGGCATTATGAGAGTTGACACTTAGTATTATTTCCATTCAATGTGAACATTAGTTGGACGTTACACTAGAACTTCAAGACATGAATGGCTTATCCACTCCAAATATGACCTTTAAGTTTTTATACTTCAGTGCAAATTGTTATATAAAAAATATGATTTATGAATAATCCTAGTATAGCATCCACTCAGAACTCTGACTTTGAGTTAGAATTCATGGCTGACGATGCCTGCAATGACAGGCGAAACATGTACCATTCTTAAACTTAATATAATGACAGTAATATAGTCCTAAAGACTTTACTAGTATTGAATAGGTGGTTTCAATAAATTAACTGTTTAACTTTTAATAAGATATATATTTCCCATCTTTGATGCACACATTCAAATTGCACAACAGCATCTATGATAGTTGAGCATCAACAAGAGCAATCTTCTGTAAGAGTATGTCAGACGCTCTAGTTTATGTTTTTGCTCTTCATGATCACTTCAAAGGGTCACCATGAGACCTCTGCCAGCTCTGATTTCAGTATACTGGATTTGCTGAGGAAGTCTGTTGTCTCCCATATGCTAGATATATCCAATCCATCTAAGCCAATAGTAGTGGCCTGTATGCCTTACATCTCAGGAACTACAACACCGGATACATAGTAATCCTATTTGATATTCATAAAGGATGTAAGTTTTTGCTGGTGCAAACGTTCAAATTTCTTGATGTCCTGTTGATATAGGGTCTAGGTTTCACATCCATAGAGTAATGTTGAGACAGCAGCAGCCCAGTACACTATTGGTTTGGTCATCTGCAAATTGCAATTCGGTGATCCAGATGAGGTTGGTTGGCCTTTGTGCATGTAATCTGGCCGGATTAAAAAGTCTAATTAATACACCTGCATCTTTTGTAGATGATACCTTGTAGAACATGGCTGCCAGGTACAGGGCACAAAGTGTAAGAGCAAGTATAATTGGAAATTCTTCAGATTAGTCATCCTGATAAAGCACCTGTCCAGCCATACCATCATGAATTGCTTGAATGAATCCAACAAAACGTTCAGTGCAACCAAATCTCCTTATAACCATCCACATCTCATTTCCAGGCATTGTGCCTTTTTTCCCTGCAGATTGTAAAATAAAAGCAGAGATTTTTGTTATTGTTTGCACTTCTGCAGTTGTCTGGTATGGAAGATCATATTCATAGTGATTCTGGAGGTCCGAAATCCACATTGAGATTCTGGAAGTATTTTCTCAGAAACTAAACGGAGGCAATTCATTAGGATTCTAGCAAAACCTTTTCCCGTTATGGAGAGCAAGAAAATACCATGATAATTACCACAGATACTTTTGTCACTTTTTTAAAAAAAGATGCTGACAGTAATTGAACTCTTCATGCCAGGTATTCATTTTTTGGTTTCCCATATTAGAAGGATCAGAGAAAAAAACTGGTTTCAGAGGTAAAGTGCCTCTCTGAATGAGCTCTAGGGGAATGCTGTCTGGTCTAGGAGCCTTTCTTGCTTTCAGAATGTTGAGAGATTCAGACATTCTTGACATGTCTTGGAGACATTCTTGAAAAGTTGGAGGGGCAGCCATCCAAGGCTGTGGAGGATGTGGTTCATACTGGAGGAAGTCCTCTGCCATAATGGAGCTGTGATTAAAAAGTGAGCTGAAGTTTTCTTTCCACGCTTCAGAATGTCTAGACTGTCAGTGGATTTCAGGGTACCTGATGAGGAACGGACAGGTCACCATAAGAATGTTCTGTAGATCCCTGGCATCACACAGATTTGGAGTTCATTTATTTTTTGTTGCCGTCAATTGAATGCTCTGATTTCAGTCTGATATTTTTGCTTTAGCTCTTGAAATAATGCTGTCATCTCACTGGAGGTTGGGTGCTAATTAATAGATACGCTTCCCTCTTGGCACTGATGAGTAGATATTAGATTTGTATGCACTACATTTATCTACTGTAAAATATGCATGCATTTATGCTGTCAAAATCTTTAGAACATGTTTTAAAATTTTGAAAATATGCACTGAAATATGCTGTTATAAACAAAATATATATCTTTTATAGATCTAATTGCATTGAATGACCTTCCTTATATGTCTATCTGGAGGCTGTGATTTTCTTTACAATAACCTGTATGATGATGACTTTTTCCAAATGTTCAGGAGTAAATCGATGCTGTTTATCGGTTAATATCAGTTTGTGTGCAGAGATGGACCTCTCAATGTCCACAGATGTGATTGGACAGTATTTGTAAGTACTTACAAGCTCTGGAAGAATTTCCTCTGGATGTTGTGCACTGTCACCGTGAAGATACAGAACATAAAATATTGAAATCAGGATTTCTTTGTAATACACTGCACATTTTTGCACTCAATATCTCTATTTTAGAGGGGCACACTTAAATTCACTTTTCTTATTCTCAAGGATTGAAACAGAAAGGTATTTTTATAGTTTGTCTAGTGCATGGGATAGATTTTTGAAAGGTGCCTTTATTATACTCAAGTCCCTTTGGAATATTTAATTTTTGAAAATGGTCTTTGGATGCTCAGTTGATAAAGCAGCACTTGGATTTAGACTGCAAGCAACTTTATCTTCATTGAAATTATCAGCATGTACCCCAGTGCGTATGAATTAGTTCTGGGAGTAAAAGAAGCTCTGGGTATTTTTCCCTACAAGAATTTACTCAAACAAGCACTTTTACAAACACTTTCTTGGTTCTAGAAATTAAGGTATATACTTTAGACAACTATTCGCGTATGACTTCTGCTACACTCTGAAGCCTATGCACAATACAAGCAGCATGAATTAATAATACAGGAAATGTGTCTGTAATGAATGCCAATATACCTGACAAAATGTTCAGAATTGCAGAATTCCTGTTAGACCCCTTCCCTTTTCGCTATTTAATATGTGTGAAAAAATTTCAGTTTAACAAATTTCGAACTTTCAGTATAACAAATTAACAGTTAGTCCCATATTTAACTGAATTAAAAAAATATATAGTTCTAATTCTTCCTGTTTTATTCGCTGGACATTTTGCACAACATGTTGCTATGCACCAGACAGCCCACTTGTCACAAAACACTGGTGAAACTAGCCAATTACAACTATCAGGGGAAGGTAAGCAAACCACATAACAATTCTGATCAGCAGGTTGCCTACCCAGCAGCATGTAAAGATTATGATGTGTTTCTTCAAACAAATTTATAGTTTACTCAATTAAGGGGTACATCATTATGCAGGATATATTTCTTTTAAACAAAACACAAATAATATTGCCTCAGAGAGACATTAATATAAACATATTGAAAGCAATGCTGATGTTTAGTGTTGCATGGAGATCACTGAAAGAAGAAATCATTGCAAACTGCTTTGGAAAAGCTGGAGTGGTTTATGCAGAAGACATCACAGAAAGTGAAGTGTTAGTTGATGCGGAAACAGAGGAAAACTGAAAGTTATGTATGAAAAGTTGGATGTGCCATTAAGTGTGAATCTTGCAGACTACATCAATATGGACTGTGATGTGTTGGTACAAAAAAGAAATCAGTGATGATGTAATAGTGGCAAACATTATGGGTGATAGAAATCAGCATGACATTGAGGTGGAAGAGGAAGAAATACCTCAGAGTGTTTGAAAACTTTTCATATATGCACAAAACATGCCAAAATCATTAAATATGAGCTAATACCATAAATATGCAATTATATGCAGCACAAAATTTAACATGTGGAAAGAAGTGCACTTGAAACCTACTCCGAACTTTGCTCTTTTTTTTTTTTTTTTTGCTAGTGGCTTTACGTTGCACCAACACAGCTAGGTCTTATGGCGACGATGGGGCAGGAAAGGCCTAAGAGTTGGAAGGAAGCGCTGTGGCCTTAATTACGATACAGCCCCAGCATTTGCTGATGATGACCCGGATTGGGGTCGAAACCGGTACCGATTCCACTTACAATTAAATAGGAATGTAACACTACATTTCGTATTTATTTGTATTGAATAGGTTGAACTACCTTATTTATTATTTCAGTTTAACTACGGACCACAGGCGCTAAAACTGGCGGGAGGAAGGAAGAATTAGTACAGCGGTAATTAATTACAAAATTCGAACACACTTTATTATCCGAATAATGAATAGAAGTCAGCACACCTTCTCCTAAAGATTGTAATTACTGGTACTTAAGTATTATACATTGATAAATATATACGGTACTGTAAATATACCTCCACAAGACTTAAATCATAAACAGAGATTTAAGTACGCACTTGTTCCCCTTGCTTATAGACTTCGATTCATGTACTTTTTTAGGTTGATGGCTTACATAAAACTGCAGATACAGCCTTGTCCATCACCAAAGGCATGTGAATTTTGTGGCGTTATCTGCCGCAACAAGATAAATTTCAAGTTTCCTGCATGGTATATTTTCCATTATTGCTGTTAGAAGAATCAAGGCGATTTCAAAGTAATGGCAACACTGCACCAAGGAGTCAATTGCATCAACCAAAGAGAACAAGCAGAGTGACAAGAGCAGTACTGGGGAGGGGATAGTGGGAGAGGTTTTCTGTGGTAGGTACCAAACAAAAAAAAACATATTACCATTCTATAGTTTTAGACCAACAACTGTATTGGAGCAGTAAAATTTTGGCAGAATACTCACTGATTAACATAGGAGCAAAATAGGTCCGAAACAAACCCTAGACATAAATCACCAAAGCAATTTTTTTTCTTGAACTTCCCTTAAGACGAAAGTTAACAATTCACAAATAAGAAAGAGGTAAAAAGGGACTATTAAGCAGGAGTTTGTTACAGTTTTCAAATAATGTTCCATACACGATCATCTCAGATGATATTCTTTCTAGAGAAATAATTATAAAACTTCTGAAAGAACAACTTTTTTTTTTTTAATGATAATAATAATTGGAATAGTATGTTTTTGCACACTACACACAGAAGGACAATAGGTCCGAGAGAGATCCTGGACATGAATCACCAAAGTGATACCCAAGCTTCCCTTAACAGGAAGAAAGTAGTAGGAAACTACCGCACAGAATTGTTTACAATTTTACAAAAACATTTCATACAGCATGATCTCAGGATAATATTTGCTGTAGATTCCACCTATACAAGGGAACTACTACACAGGATTTAGTTACAATTTTCAAAAATAAAAATAAAAAAGGGTTTCATACATAATCATCTCAGATGATTTTCTTCCTAGAGAAATAGACATAAAACTTTTGAAAAAGCAACTGTCCTTTTTCTATGATGAATATAATATTTGGCCACAATTACAAATCAAACACCTCTAGGGCGTTTTTACAAAAACCTAATGATCCTAGTGAAAGAGAAAGGGGAGGGAAAAGAGGAGGGTCCAAACAACGACGACATGAAAGGAAGAGATAAAAAAAAAATATAGAATTCCGAGTGCGCGATACTGGAGAAAGCTCATCCGCCAATTAGTGTCCAAATTTCAAAGCTTGAGAAAATTCTGTTGGCGATGTCCACTCTCAGTCCACATCAATTAATTTGCAGAACATAATTAAAAGGTAATTTTGATAAGTAGAAAGTAGTAAGAATTTAGGCGCGAACCAAGGCCTTTGAAAATCAAGAGTGTATTAACACCCAACACGCCTGAATGGCTACGTTAAAGTTTTCCAACAATTTGCATGTGAAGTGTTTTAGCTCACCCAAGTCCGACGATGTAAAGTTTTCCAGCTGGACGGGAATGGAAACCGCATCGCACGATAAGCCGAGCGAGGTCAGTGGCCCCTCCACACACACTTTACACAAGTAGATGCCCTTCAGCCTAAGACGGGCGAGGCAGTCCAATATATACACGCCTGGAAGCGAAGACCAGTCTATTCTAGAAGGTTTAAGTGACGTGGCAGATGACGTAGGCGGTGTTAAGCAGACACAAGACGACAGTCAGTATGTTGAGAGTTGCAGGAGCGGAAAGATGGGTGAGCACAAAGTAAGATTAATCCAATGATACGTAGAGGTATAGATGATAAAAACCGATAATAATAATAATAATAATAATAATAATAATAATAATAATAATAATAATAATAATAATAATAATAGTAGAGAGCATATATTCCAGTAGAAACGTAGATGGGATGATATTTCCAGAAGCTTGTAGAAACGTAGATCGAGGGGTTATGGCAGGAGCATGTTACAATTTCTTGAGTTTCCCAGTGCCAGTTCCTTTGAAGATTTGACCATCTATATATATAAAATAAGAGTTTTGTCTGTACATTGCTCAGAATTTGAAAAGAATGGTATTTCTGTATCGGTCATGTCCATAGTAACAAGGAAATGCAATTTTTACCTTTCCGTAATTTCTGTCTGTCTGTCTGTCTGTCTGTCTGTCTGTATGTATGTATGTATGTATGTATGTACACGCATCACGAGAAAACGGCTGAAGAGAATTTAATGAAAATCAGTATGTGAAGTCGGGGATGAGCCACTACAGTCTGGGCTATAAATAATTTAACTCACGCTGAGTGAAATGGTCGTTTAGGAGAAGCCCTAAAATTGAATTCTCGAATATTTATATTATTAGTGGTCCTATCGATAAATACTGTATAACGAAAGTTGTATAGAATTACATTTCCGATCATTTATGTCATATATTGTTACCGTACCGGCTTAGATTACACAGATATCATGAATTTATGTTTTTGTTGCCAAGTCCATTTCAACGCCAAGCTACAAGAAAATGGGTGAACAGAATTTAATGAAAGTCTGTATATAAAGTTGGGGAATAAGAAACTACAGTCTAAGTTATAAACAATTTTATTCATCCTAGATAAAATTGTAGTTCAGGGGAAGGCGCCTAAAATTTAATTTTTAAATACCTTTGTTATTAGTCCTATCGAAAAGTACTACATAATGAAAGTTATAGAGAATACAATTTCGACCATTTATGTTTTATTCAGTTTTACCGTACCGACTACGATAAGAGTGGTATTTCAGAGCCGAAAGGAAATTAAATGTGAAGGCCTACGATACTGAAAGCTCACAACATTGATCAACAATAACATTATATTGACCATTGTTTGTTGTGATGTTCTTCGTCTTTTAAGCTGCCGCTCAACTCAGATAAATGGGATTACTGCTGCGTAATAACAGCCTGACTGAATATTTGCGGGAAATAGCTGGGGAGATGTAAAACTTTCTTCTTTAACGTGCCATTACTCTGGTTCATACATTTTCTGATACTGCCAGTATGTAACAGACTGGTTCATCATAGTATTCCAGCTATTCGATCCCTACTCTGACGTGGTGGTTTGAAAGAGCAGTGTGCATACTCAAGGCAGAGGCTCAGTTAGTAGTAGTAGTGGTGGTAGTAGTAGTAGTAGTAGTAGTAGTAGTAGTAAAACCGGTCTAGAATTACAATTTAGGCCTATTCCAAATTCTAGCACTACAATTCACTAAATAACTCAAAATTCAACACTGGAAAAGAGCCGTTTCTTAAGAAAAGCTCCTTTCTCTTCACTTTTGTTAAATTCTACATTCATTTTATTCTAAATTAGCAGTGAAGAGGGGGTTTCTCCTCTGGCTTGGAGGAAAAATTTACCTCCATATCAGATAGATTTTTCCGCCACCTGTGCAGTGAACTGAGATTTCCCGACTCATCGAGTACTTCTAGGAAACAGATTAGTAAAAGGGCATATTTTTTGCCGTGGGAGTCTCTACAATTCGACACCCCCACCTGGCTGAAATAAGACGAAATGTGTTCACGGACCATGGCTTTCTGCGGCTTGCTCATTCCAGCTTTCGAACTTTGGACTGTTAGATTGGCAGCGTAGTACTGTTCGTTAAAAGTGAGAAAATGTGTGGTTTTTCATTTGATCAAGTATTTCATATGAGAGCATTGCTCTTAATCGGCCATTCCTACTGACATCTTTGTAATGACTATGTTCATTTCAGTTAGGAAATACTAAGACGGTCTTTCTGGATGTAAAAAGGCAGGTTGAGAGTGAGTGTCTGCCATTATAATGAAAACTCCCCAACCTGATTGTGACTGATGGTAGGCAAGAGGGCCTACCATTACAATGAAAATTCCCTAACCCAGTTTTCATATGAGAAAAGATGTTTGGTGACTTCCCCGTCGGGTTTCTACGGTAACATTAAGTGCTATGCAATTTAATACAATCTCGCTCACAACGTGTATAGAATGTAGAATTCCGTAGCGAAGCATAGGTACATCAGCTAGTCAGCCATAAGGTAAAGATCACTATCACAAATGTGCATTTGATGGATTATTTCGTATTTAGAAAATCGGAAATAGATAGAGCACCTGTTTCCAACTACAAATCATTGTGTGATGCTGGATACAGACTTTTCAATGAAAAGTTTGTTTTGTTTATAAAATGTTTATTTCAATCGGGTGAAATTCTAATATGCAGTGCTGCAAAATCTGAGTACACAAAACGTAAGACCTATAATGTGAAGCTTATTTTAGGAGTATCTGGTAACATTATAGGAGGGGAATATGAATAAGTTACAGGAGCAGGCCCCAAGGCATGTTGTAAGCATATTGCTGCCTTAAGCTATGCATTAGAGCATTTCTCCAGGACTGGTATTACTCAAAATTTACAAACTTTTCACCATCCCACTACCAAATGGTTGAGGCCAGTTAGCCCTATGAAAGTGGAATGTTTGCCCTTGGAACAAGTTTTCCAGGAACCCTGCCATGATGTTAGGCCATTGTCAGGAGATAATCAGCTTAGATATCAGCAATATGTTGAAGGTATTGTAAAAAGTTCCCAACATAAGTTTGCTTTCTCTTTTGCTCTCAAAAAAGAACAGGGCAGCTGCTTTGATGTCATTCATGATCACCATTATGGTGTAGATCCATGTGAGACTCAGGCTGAAAATCTTGTAAGAGTCAATGATGATGAAAGGAAGAATATTGTGGAAAATACCAGACAACAATCCCAGGAAAGTCTATCGTTCAAAGAGAGGAAATATCGTTTGACACCAAATCATTTTGAGGAAATCTGTCACTCATAAACTCCGAAAGCCCTAGCAAAAGCCTTATTCAAGGGAAGTTTGTTTTGCTCCAGTGATGTGAAATGGGAACTTCAAATGGAAGACGCAGCAAGGGACAGATATTCTGAGCTAACAGGCCACGTAGTCCAAAAACATGGCCTCATTATTCATCCTACCAGACATTACCTGGCAGCATCTTGTGATGGATTAATTGGAAGGATAGAGTCTTGGAGCTTAAAGGGTTGCCAAGTAATGAAAATGAAGCAGTTTCAATCAAATGTGTTCCGTACTTGGGAGAGAGCAGTGGTGCAGTGATACTTGAGAAAAATAACAACCATTACTTCCAAGTGCAAGGCCAGCTGTTTGTTACATGTAGACATTATTGTAGTTTTGTTGTGTACACTATTATTGCCATGCTAATGTTGGACGTAGAGAGAGATGACATTTTCATTTATGAATCGGTGGCAAAATTGACAAGTTTTACCATGAATATTTTGTTCCAGTCATCCTAACCTGAGATAATGGTTTTCCTGAAATTGCATAACATAAAACACACAAATGTTGTCCTCCCTGAAAGACGAATTTTACTGACGTGAAATTTGGACTGCAGTATTTTGTATGTTTCATCAAGTCCTATAGCCCATTCTATGTGTATTCGTTTAGAGGCTATCCTCCTTGTTTCAATGTTTTCTGATGGAGTAAACTGCCCTTTGCCTTTCAGAGATGGCGGGATATTTAAAATTACACCTTTAGTGTAGAAACCCCTATTTGCCATAACTGAATCTCCTTCTTCCTGATCTGATAAATAACAGCCTGTCCGATACTGCCCCACCAGATGCATCAGATATGAAACATATGAAACCAGATGGATTTATACATATTAATACCTTTGTCGCATTTGCATTTTTGTATGTAGAAAATGTAGCTTGCTGTGCTCTAGGGTTCTTGGGTTTTGCTATTATAATCTCAGTTTCATTGATTATAACTCCACTGTCTAAAAGGAAGGGGGCTGTTTTCAAGGACAGTTTCTCGATCAGGCCAAATGTTCAACTCTTTAAATTGGCAGTACATGAAATTAATCCAAACATTAAATATTCTCCCAACAGTAGTTTTATGCATTCCGAAGTTAAAGCCTAGTTCCTGGTCAGATTAGTTGGTCCTTAGCTTCATAACTGACAAGAAGACACACAGTCTGGGTTCAAGAGGAAATATCTGTAAATTGTGTCTGTTTTCTCCCAGAACAGCAAACACCAAATTAAAATGTTCAATGTCTACATACCCTGTATAAAGCAATACGGCATCAGGATTATCCATTATTTCCTCAACAACCAAATTACTGTATATGTAATGAGTACTGATGTTGAAAATGGGAGTCACAAATGTTACATTCACTTCTTCAGGTATATTCACGATTTCATCCGTACTTCAATGGGGATGATTTCTGCAGATTCTGATATTGTAGATTTTTCGTGGTAATCTGGCAATTTTCTGGTGTATGGCCTCTTCCTTTTTTTTTGTTGTGTTCGTGGTCCATGGAAAAGGCGATGGAACAGCGCCTGGTTTTAATCTTACTCTCTCACCTTTAAATACAAACGCATAAATTTGGTGGTTGTTATCGAAATGCCTAATCTGTTTATAGGTAGAAAATAGGAATTATTTCCCTTCATAAATCGCCCTTACCCAACAAAGTTTTCGTGAAGTGATCGGATTGAAAATGATGGGAACACAATTTAATATTTTCGGTCAGATTCTTCTCACTGAAATTTTTCCTTCTAATAGCATGTAACCATTTCTTTCTCATTTCTTTATTTTGTGGAAACTGGTGAAACGGAGTCTGGCTTCACTGATTTTTGCAAAGAGGAACACAGCAACTGCTTGGCATATTAGCGGCATGAGTAAACAGGTGACAAATAAAGGTATTGGAGCAGCGTTTTATGTCGCTTCAACTCAGGTCTCCAAAAAATTTTGATTACCCAACATCTTTTCCATTTATTCCGCTGAACTTTTTGCTATACGTCAAGCCCTTATTTATGTCAAAAAACATGCTTTTGCCAAAGCCACCATTTATACTGATGCCATGAGCATCTTACAATCACTCTCTTCATTTTCCTTATCCTTCAACTGGTATCTTTATCATGTTAAACATCTTATTTACACACAAGACCAATCAGGTGTATACCTAACGCTTGTTTGAGTGCCTGCGCATGCTGGCATGTTCGGAAACAAACAGGCAGATTCTTATGCCATGCGAGCGACTAGACTTACAAGTCCTCCCCTTCAAGTAGTTGGTAATAGATTACCTTCCACTTATTAAAGATGCTGCCCAACATGACTGGCAAGCGGAATGGCATAATACTACAAAAAACAAAGGACGATCGTACTATCAACTACAACCTCTTCTTCTTCCAAAACCTTGGTTTACGAAAGGCACTTATTCCCAATGCCAATGACAATACCAATATAACCCGTTTACATTTTAACTATGTTCTCACTCCTCAATACAAGTACAGATTTCATCTTACCACTCAGCCTAATTGTGAATTTGGTGACCGAGACAGAGACGTCAATCATCTCTTATTTCAATGACCATTATATCATTCTGCATGGCAAAAACTTATACGACGACTACTTCAACTTAAATTTTTGTGCCAACCAGTGTGTCCTCTTTGTTCTATAACCCAACTCTGAATGTAACTGCTACAGTTAATACATTTTCTGATGATTCTAACCTCACTATATGAACCTCTTTAATATTCTTTTTTGAATGATTTGTGTTTGTACGCTCCTGACTCCACTCGTATATACGATACAATTGTTTGTGTTTTCTACTACCCATATCTTAATGTGTCTGGTGAATATCTACCAATCGTGATACATTTTACACTGTCTGCTGGATTCACTCACTATGCTTATATTACTCATGACATAAGATATTCTTCTGGCTCCTATACGGCAGCCTGTAAGCGTCAGTTTCAGAAGACACTTCGTTGTGACTACGTGTGTGGCATCCCTTCTCTGGTATTCTTACTGTACTTTTCTATGCCTTATCACATTCATAAGTGAATTGTTACCATTTAATACACATACATCGTTAGTGTTTTACGATTAACCCAAGATATATGACTGGGCAAAATTAACAGTGCCCAACACATCACGAAGAAGAAGAAGAAGAAGAAGAATTAGAAATGAAAGAACCTTTTTTCATAACAAATACTTAAATAACGTGGTCTGTAGCAGTTGTTAACTCGTTAGAAATAAAGGCTAAGTAAACGATTGCTTAATTTTGATACTATACACTGAAATTAAGTAAGAATGCAATACACCTCAAGATGTGGTAGAGCACATCACTGAATTCAGAGGTTACTTTATATTTTCTTGCATCTGGTTTAAATTTTGGAGAGGCTATGGCCATGTAAATTTATAGTGAGAATGTTATGATTTCCCTTCTAGCCCTTCGAATATATTTTCATGGTACGTATAGTACGATTAAGTTACGTGACGCTGTTTGAATAAGAGAACAGAAACATTTGCCACAAAATGCGATCGGTCTTCTTCAGTACTGTATCGTTTTCTCGCTATGTACACTTGCAAGCTCTCTCCTCGACATTCAAAGGCGACGTTGGAGTGGATTAGTAACACAGACAAATAGTAAATAGACTGGCAGCGCCCTATCTCGTAGCACGGGTGCTAGTGAAGTCAGAAACTTGCGACCGCTACCATCGTACTTCACTACATTTTTTTTGCTAGTGGCTTTACGTCACACTGACACAGATAGGTCTTATGGCGACAATGGGATAGGAAAGGCCTAGGAGTTGGAAGGAAGCGGTCGTGGCCTTAATTAAGGGACAGCCCCAGCATTTGCCTGGTGTGGAAATGGGAAGCCACGGAAAACCATCATCAGGGCTGCCGACAGTGGGATTCAAAGCCACTATCTCCCGGATGCAAGAACACAGCCGCGCGCCCCTAACCGCACGGCCAACTCAACCAATTACGTCATTACAGAGCCATTGTAAACATGCATGTTACTGTATTATGTGCAGTTTTGTTGTATGTTGTTTTTATGCACATTTCACATTAATGCTTCGGCAAACTACTGTGTGGCAGAATGGTGAATGCCTTCATAGTGTTTGGGTGTGGTTTTTTCTATTTATGAAGAAAGAATAAGGAAGGAATAGGAGTTTCAATACACCGGTAAGTGGCTTACGTCGGTCCCATGGTATAGGGGTGGCGTGCCTGCCTCTTACCCGGAGGTCCCAGGTTCGATTCCCAGTCAGGCCAGGGATTTTAACCTGAATCTGAGGGCTGGTTTGAGGTCCACTCAGTCTACATGATTAGAAAAGCTATCTGACGGTGAGATAGCGGCCTCGGTCTAGAAAGCCAAGAATACTGGCCAAGAGGATTCGTCGTGTTGTCTATACGATCCCTCGTAACCTGCAGGCCTTCGGACTGAGCAGCGGTTGCTTGGTAGGCCAAGGCCCTTCAAGGGCTGTAGTGCCATGGTGTTTGGTTTGGTTTTGGTGATACTTGCAAGGAAGCTATTGTACAAAAAGAAATTCCATAGGTGGGCTGAGTGGCTCAGACGGTTGAGGCGCTGGCCTTCTGCCCTCAACTTGGCAAGTTCGATCCTGGCGCAGTCCGATGGTATTTTTGAAGGTATTAAAATATGTCAGCCTCGTATCGGTAGATTTACTGGCATGTAAAAGAACTGCGGAAGAAAATTCTGGCACCTCGGCGTCTCTGAAAACCATAAAAGTAGTTAGTGGGATGTAAAATAAATAACATTTAAACATTATCATTAGAAAATCCTTATCCATTCATTTCTTTCAAGAATGGAGGTAATCTGCATGTTCCTACGAAAGATGTTCATGTGTGCAAACTTACTGAGATTTATTTCGGAGAGAATACGTGTAATCGCTTAAGCTCAGTCATGAAAAGGAACATACCTAATAAAGTCACAGCTCAGTTGTATGAAACTTTTTTTTTTTTTTCAAATTTAAGCTTACATGCTTTAGATCTAAACTCAGAGGGCACACACATTTTTCGCCTTATTAGTGTAATTTCATTACAGTACCTGAAAATATGTGTGAGAGCCCGCCTGGTGGCATTGGAGTCTAAACAGTCTGACACCGTGGCTAGCTGGTCGAAAAAATTTCACTATCAGAATCTTGGCCGGCAAAGTAGGTGAGTTGGTGGTATACAATTTCTAATAACTAGATTGCATGCCAAAAGCCTGGATTAAATTCCAAACGTCTCCGCAGTGCTCATGTGGAGTGAGAGTATATGACACCGTTGATGGTGATTTGTCCGTTGGATGGGAACGTTAAGCCTTGAGCAGACCCCTCGGTGCTATTCGACAGAAGGCTATGTGGTGGCATCGGATTTCATTCACTCCCTTCCTACTATCATATATCACGTAATTTATTTCATCTCATTAACTTCTCTGTTGTGGTTGACGTCAGGAAGCTCATCTGGTCATAAAAACTCGCCACGACAGATTTATTTCACTTCATACCCAACCCTGTACAAAGATGGGACAAGGGTTGGAAAATACGTGTGAATTGTGCTGTAAGAGAGTTGAATGGAAACAGATTTGACCATAGATTGGTCTAAAACAGGTTGGCTATTTTTAGGCGTTTGTAAATTGATATACCAGTGTTTCTTTTTTAACAGTAAAATGACGGACCTAATAGGTCTAATTAATCAGTGTTATTGTTATAAAATGCATGTGCTTTTAATTATTGTAATTATCTCCTGTCCAATATTTCCGTTTCGGTACTATTTTACATTAATGCAGTGGGATAGTGTAGTGACGTAAGATGGCCACTGCCGCACGCTTCCGGCTTCAGAATCTTGCTGCTCATTGCCAGTCTAAATCTATATGTCTGTGGTTAGTAACGGCCGTCGATTGCTGTTTTCTAAAAGAAAATTCAAAATGAAAGAGGATAACACGTTTTCGTAATAAATGCCTACGTAATGTGGCTGATAGCTGTTGTTAACTCGTTCGAAATAAAGGCTGAAATAAATGTTCGCTTAATTTTGTATACTGAAATTAAGTAAGAATGTGATTCACCTCAAGATATGGCATTGTACATCACTGATTCAAATAATAGTTTATATTTTCTCACGTCTAGTTAAATTTCAGACAGGCTGTTCCCGTGTAATTTTGTAGTGAGGAGGTTGTCATTTCTCTACATATGCTTGAAATACGTTTTCATTATACATAGATGGTTAGATTAGGTGGCGCTGTTTGAAGAAAACTGGAACGTTTGCCACAGAGGCCTCTGGAGTGATACTATACTCGTAATTGTTTTCAGAATGAAATTAAACATACACATTCACATTGTATTGGATTTCAGAAACTAACAATCTAGCAAGGCATAGTGTGGATATCATCCATGAAAACGCAAGTTTTGAACAAACTGATTGCCGTTTTATACCAATGTTAATATGTATGGGATTTTTCCCGACTTTCACAAAAAATCTGATATATTGACAATCTGTTATAGCGAGTAAATTTTTCGCACTTATGAATTCTCGCTATAACGGACTTCTGCTGGTACATACATACATACATACATACATACATACATGCATGCATACATCCATACATACATACATACATACATCCATACATACATACAGACAGACACCGGGCGACTTGGCCGTGCGGTTAGGGGCGCGCAGCTGTGAGCTCACATCCGGGAGATGGGTTTGAACCCCACTGTTGGCAGTCCTGGAGAGATTTTTTTTGTGGTTTTCCATTTTTACATAAGGTAAATGCTGAGACTGTACCTTAATTATGACCGCGGTCACTTCCTTCCCATTCCTAGGCCTTTCCTCTCCCATCATTGCCATAAGACCTATCTGTGTCGGTGCAGTGTAAAGCAAATAACAAAAAAACAAAAAAACAAAACCAGACAGACAGAAATTGCAGAAAATTAAAAGGTGCATTTCCCTGTTATTGTGGACACAACCAATACGGAAATACCATTGTTTTTAAATTCTGAGCAATGTACAGACAAAACTCTTATTTTATATATGCGGTATAGATGTTACGAATTGGAGGTGAATGGGTTGCATAGCAACATCAAAGAGCAGAATATCTCATTTATACCCATTGTAAGGTATTAAAATGCAGGATATCAGTTAGAATGATAATTGGATAAAGCAGCAGTGAGAATTATATGATTAAAGAATGAATAGACTATACTGTGTAGGAGGGATACTGACTGGAAGGTGATTGGGGATTTAAATGAGACTATGGAGTGGGTATGTGGGAAACTGGGAGCGACATTTCTAGATCCTAATCGTTGGGTAGGAGATAGGGATCTGCACTCAGATGGCTTTCACGTAAAAGGGCTTAAACATATAAGTTAGGAAATTTGGTTAGAAGGGCTATAGGGAGGTACATTCAGGGAAACGGGGTGGCCGAAGGAGCAGTGTTAAGGGAACAGGGAACTGGAAATCAACTAGGGATGACATAAAAATGTTAGTGCTCAACTGTAGAAGTATTGTAAAGAAAGGAATAGAATGAAGTAATTTAATAGATATATACTTTCCAGATATTGTAATAGGAGTTGAATCTTGGCTGTGAAATGATATAATGGATGCCAAAATTTTCTCATGGAACTGGAGTGTGTATCATAGAGATAGGATAGGAATGGTAGGAGGGGGAGTATTCATTCTGGTGAAAGAAGAATTTTTAAGTTACGAAAAAGTTAAAGATGACAAACATGAAATTCTAGGGGTAAGGCTAATCTCTAAAGATAATAGGTAACTTGATGTCTTTGGAGTGTACAGACCGGGAAAGGGTAGCGCAGATAAGATAATCAGCTATGTGGGAAATGATAAGGAAAGGAACGTGATTGTAGCGGGTGATCTCAATTTACCAAATGTCAATTGGGAAGGTAATGTGAACGACAGGAAGCATGACCAACAAATGGGAAATAAGTTAATATGGGAAGGGCATCTGATTCAGAAAGTGTGGAACCAACTATAGGGAAGAATATTCTGGATGTGGTGCTGGTAAAACCAGATGAGCTCTATGGAGAAACTGAAGTAATAGATGGCATTAGTGGTCACGAAGCTGTTTTTGTGGTAGTTAAAAATAAATGTGAAAGAAAGGAAGATATTAAAATTAGGACTATTAGGCAGTACCATATGGCTGATAAAACAGGCATGAGGGATTTTTTAAAAATTAACTGTGATCCGTGTAGAACGGTAAATAAAAATGTAAACAGACTCTGGGGTGGGTTTAAAGCAGTTGTTGAGGAATGTGAAAATAGGTTTGTATGTTTAAAGGTGGTAAGGATTGGTAAAGATCCACTAATTTTTAAAAAGTAACTGTGATCCATGTAGAACGGTAAATAAAAATGTAAACAGACTCTGGGGTGGGTTTAAAGCAGTTGTTGAGAAATGTGAAAATAGGTTTGTATGTTTAAAGGTGGTAAGGAATGGTAAAGTTCCACTAAATTATAACAGAGAAGTAAGGAGACTGAGGACGAGGTGAAGGTTGGAAAGAAATAGAGTTAGAAATGGCTGTGGAAGGAGAAATTGAAGAAACTTACTAGGAAGTTGAATCTAGCCAAGAAGTCAGCTAAGGTTAACATGATGGCAAGCATAATCAGTGGCCATACAAATTTTAGTGAAAAATGGAAGAGTATGCATAGGTACATTAAGGCAGAAACAGGTTCCAAGATTGATAATTTCAGGGATAATGTCCAGATAGCCTCCTCAGTCCGTATGTAGCATATGCTCTACGTATGGTTTTGTCTACTTACAATGAAGAAGTAAGTATAAATAACCACCTAATCGATACTTTATTAATGCCTCAGGCAAAATTGAATAAAATTAAAACTTACAGGACATGTTTCGACCACTTAGTGGTCCTCTTCAGCTGTATAAATAAAGAACTGAAAAGAAAAACATTGACAATAAGCACAAATAAACGTTTTTTGGAGACTTCTTTGATAAAAATGGAGGTCATCAGAATAGGTCATCTTGCCTCTCGTTCTTGTTTGGAAAAGATGTTTATTCTGCGCTGTCTAGAGGGTCTGTCTTTGAGCGCGACCTGGTGAAGTAACGATGTGATACAGTTTGACAATTCATGGAAAGCTCTGGAGAGAAGGGAAGTAGAGTTTTATCGCCATCTAAAATAACATGTGAGGGAGGAGGGAGATTGGGCTGTGCTTCTGCGATGTCGTGTCTGATTAAATCTCTTGTTCGTCTAGTCTGTTTCATGTCTACCCATTCTAAGTATTTGCTAATATTCTCATATAAGATGTTTTTATGCTCGTTGTTTTCGTTGAGATTCTCTTCACCGTTTTCCAATTTATCAAGAACGATGTGGATGTTTTCCAGGTTGTTCATAAGATTACCTTTATTAATCATACAGATAATTTGAAGGTCCTGTTTTATATTGGTGAATTTGTGGTTGGACTCTTTCATATGGGATCCCATGGCAGAGAATCTTTTGTATCTTTCAGCATTGACGTGTTCTTGATATCTAATTGAGAAGTTCCTTCCAGATTGTCCCACGTAAGTTTTTTCACATTGAGCACAAGTCAGCTTATAAATACCCGATTCCTGGAATTCGTCATCTTTAAGTTTATTAGCTTTATTATGACTAAAGAATCTATGTTTCGTGTTGTTGTTTGTAGAGAAGGCTACCTTGGTATTGTGTTTCTTGAATAAGTTGGTGATTTCGTAAATCTGCGGGTTATTAAAGGTGAATTTTACATATCCTTTTTCTTTTTTGCTGTTTAAGTTTAATTTGTTGTTGGTATTTGCATTTAGTGATGATTTTATTGATGAATTTCAAACTGAAACCATTATGTAGAGCCTGTTGACAAATGAAAGAAAGTTCCTTTTTTCTGTCTGTTTCTGTTAGCGGAATTTCAAAGGCTCTGTTGACGAAACCATAATAAGCTGATTTCTTTTGCGAGATGGGATGTAAAGAATCACTTTTGATTGTAGTCGGGGTAAAAGTGGGTTTCCTGTATATTTTAAATTGGAAATGGTTGTCTTTACGAATTGTTTGGATATCCAGAAAATTGAGTATGCCTTTCTCTTCTTCTTCAGCTGTAAATTTTATGTTTGGGTCTAAATTATTCAAAGTATTTTTAAAAATTATTTGAAAAAATATAACACATCGATTGCATTAAGAGGTTCGGGATTGAAGAGGATAGAGGAGGTTACTAATACTAAAGGAGTACCGGTATTAAAATTTACCTATGACAGCAATGAAGTTTACAGTAAGATACAAAATTTGAAAACCAGAAAAGCAATTGGAATTCATAAGGTTTCGGGGGATATACTAAAGACAATGGGTTGGGATGTAGTACCATATCTGAAGTACTTACTTGATTATTGTTTGCATGAGGGAGCTATACCAATTGAATGGAGAGTTGCTATAGTAGTCCTGTGTATAAAGGAAAGGGTGATAGACATAAAGGTGAAAATTACAGGCCAGTCATTTTGATGTGCATTGCATGTCAGCTTTGGGAAAGCACTCTTTCTGATTATATAAGACATGTTTGCAAAATTAATAACTGGTTTGATAGAAGGCAGTTTGGGTTTAGGAAAGGTTATTCCACTGAAGCTCAACTTGTAGGATTCCAGCAAGATATAGCAGATGTCCTGGATTCAGCAGGTCAGTTTTTGATGGGGTAGATCTGTTGCGGTACATTGGTATAATTAAATATGAGTATGCATTTCCAAGTACTTGCAGCAGTCGCTTGGCAAATATCAACGAAAGTTCAATATGAAGGAAGCGAAAGACTCCCAGTAATATGTGCTAGTATGCCGCACAGAGAACTTAGCAAAGCAGAGCGCAGGGAAACGTGTAGTATAGAGTAATGGCAAAATGTCATGCTTCAAATAACCACAATCAGTGCAGATAACATCCCAAGTCATGTGCCGATTACAATTATGGGCCTTTTCCCAAGGGGAATTTCCGCGGTAGGTACATACTGAACAAAACGAAAGAGAACACAGAAATGAGAACTCCCAAAAGCACAGGTTTAGAAATATATTGAAACAACTTCAAAAGAGATAACAAATGTTTTCACAACAGAGAGTAAAATTGGACCATTTGATACACCATAGAAAAGGGGAATCATACAAGTTATTGACAGGTCTTATTTTGGTTCATACAGGCACTAAAAAGGGTAACCACACAAATTACAATAAATCTTTGGTATACTCAGGTACGAGATAAGGGCTATAGGAATAAATTATGTTCTTATTACATTCAAGTTCCAATATGACAACGTTCACATGAATGCCGCGCAAAAAACAGCAAGAAATTTTGAAAAGGAACAAGTAAAAATTATACAAGTTAAGGGGAACTTTCCAGTACCTAAAATGATACGCAATAAAACAACATCATATCCCCCAAAATCTAACACACACTTGTTTAAGACAGGAAGATACTAGAACATTCGAAATGTAAACAGCAGACGCAGTGCGAAATTGGCAGACCACAATGTTACCAAATTTCATTAGCAAATTATGAGAAAAGGAGAATGGAAAGAGGAACAGGAAAAGAAAACCAAGAAACAAACAGCAGGGAAAGGGAAATGATCAGGCTGTCAAGTCCCACTTCAAAACGAGGGAAGGCAAAGTTCATGCACAACACTTTAGAAGTTGAAGGTCACCATAATATCGCTAGTCCAGTACACTTCTTCCTTCACATTTCCACCACAAGTCTAAAGCCAATAGTTTGGCACAGCGTAATTTCGTAGAGTCCTGAAGGGACTAGAGTTCGAAATCCAAGCATTAGCCAAGCCCATATGGAGAAAGAAAGGGCAAAATTGAATGGATGACAATAATAATAATAAAAGTCTGCTCACCCAGTACGTAAAGAAGAATGAAGTAAAATTGAAATGCACATGGTCCAGCCGCGTACACTGCTCAAGCTCCCACTGCTGATTACAACATATCAATCACACCTGATCGCCGGACAAGAGAAAGCGGCGAGTATATATACGGAAGCGAAGCGAGCTCGAGAAAACACTGGAACCGGGTGACGTCACGGTGATTGCGCGTGGAGGTGCAGCAGTCCAAGCAGTGGTGAGACAGACTTGTAAGCTGAAAGTTCGTGAAGCAGCGCAATATAATGTGCACTTAAATCGGAGCGGAGAAGTATGCATAAGGTAAGCGAAGTTGAGCTCGTAACATACTCCCACCACCAGAAGAAATCCGAAGGATTGGTGTCCAAAGTTGACGAGACGGCACGACGAGAAGCTGAGGGTGGTGAAAGCAGTACAGGTGATCCAAAGCGATGCGGACGAAGATGAAGAGTGGCGGAGATCCGACGACGGTAGAAACGACGACAGCCGAAGAAGCAGAACCGACGAAACGTAAAGATGAAGACAGGAGAGAATAAGTAACAAGAGAGAATAAGGGAAGAAAAGGGGGAAAAGGACGGGGGGGGGGGGAAGGAGAGGGCAAGGGAACGAACCGGATAATATTAGTAATAAAACATGATTATCTAGTGGTCTGCATGACAATTTGACAATAGAAAATTACAATATTTATCAATAATATATCCCAAAGGGATAACAACAAACAAGAAAAACTTAGTTATAAGAGGGGGAGGATCAGGCATGAAAATTTAGGCAGTGGGAGGTGACCTGGGTGAGCAGAAGCAAAAAGAAAGAAACAAACAAGAAATATGAAGGAAGGAGAGTGATAGACATCAAAATAATACCGTAGAATCAAGGAGATAAAAAAGGTGATAACAGAACTGATCAATACCCATCTCCCGCCCTACCAAAAAAAAAAAAAAAAAGGGAAAAATAGGGATTAGGTGCCTTTTGGAGGTCAGTAGGGGATTCCACAGACTGGAGCTGAGCGGTATTAGGCGAGGGAAAAGAAAGAATACGGAATGGACCCATCCAACGAGGGGAGAGTTTAGCAGAAATATTCTGAGGTGTAGAGCTGAGGGGGTGATTTTTAAGAAGAACTAAATCAAACAATTTAAATTTAGAAGGTAAGACACGAGAATTACACAGTTTCTTGTGAACTTTGCTGGCCTGAAGGAGCTTTTGATAAGCGGAATACAATTGGGAATGATTAAGACGATCGGAGGGGGCGTCCAAAAGCGAGGGTAGATCCCACGTTAGAGCAAGAGGGATATTCAACTCACGGCCGAGAAAGAGTTTAGCCGGAGTACAACCAGTAGAGGAATTAATGGTGGAGTTGAGGGCCAGAACAAAAGAAGGAAGTTCGGTGTCCCATGATTTCTGGTTGTGGGAGTGGAAAATAGATAGAAACGTTTTCAGGTTACGGTGGTAGCGTTCAATGGTATTTGCCTGAGGGTGATACGGGGAAGTGCAAACTTTTTTTATGCCGAGAGAAAAACAAAAAATTATAGAACTGTCTAGAGGTGAAAATCGAAGCATTATCAGAAATGAGAACTTTAGGGAGACCAGTGATAGGAAAGATGTAATTGAACAAAAGATTGATAACAATTTGTGAGGAGATATTTCTCAAAGGACGAACAATAAGAAATTTAGAAAAACCATCTAACAGAGTGAAAATATATGAATTGGATTTAGAGGATTTGACAATAGGCCCAACAATGTCAATGTAATACTTTTCAGATGAGTAAGTAGCAGGAGAGGCGGCATAGGAGCCGTAAGGAAGGTGATTTAATGGTTTATGTTTCTGACAAGAAGGGCAAGATCGAACCCACGAAAAAATGTCTTTACGCATTTACGGCCAAAAAAATTGGGAGGCAAGGCGAGCGTAGGTCTTAGCTCTCCCAAAGTTGCCGCCCATAGGCGAATCATGAAAATATTGAAATACCATAGATCGGAGAGTGGAAGGAAGAACCAGGCGAGGAGTAGCTTTAGGGGTAGGTTTAAAAAGAAGGAGTTGGTGATGGACCCGAAATGGGCCAGAATAATTAGGAGAAGTAATTTCTTGAGAAATTTGTTGACAGTACGGGTCAAGCTGTTGATGGTGCAAGCAAGATTGAAAAGAGAGGGGAAAGTTAGTTAAAGAAGAGACGGAAATAACAGAGTTAATGGGAAGGGAATCAAGTTCGGAGGGTTGAAGCTGGTGGTCATCAAAGAGATGGGAAAGAGCATCGGCAACAGAATTATTATAACCGGAAACGAATTTTAAGGAGAATTTGAAACGAGACAGGCGGAGTAACCAACGACCAGTATGACCAATTTTTGGGGCATTATGTAGTAACCAAGAAAGAGCCTGGTTATCAGTGCTGACAATGAATTCACGATGGTCGAGGTATTCAGAAAAGTGTTCTATTGAAAGAATAAGAGCCAGGGCTTCTTTTTCGTAAGTAGAATACTTTTGTTCAACAGGGGATAACAGGCGGCTAAAATAGGCAACAGGAAGCGTATGGTCATTAACAGTTTGTTGAAGGACAGCGCCAATGGCAATGTCCGAGGCATCAGTGGATAGTTCAAAGGTAAGATTAAAGTCCGGAATTTGTAAGAGGGGAGCATGGGATAATTTCGATTTAAGAAGATCAAAGGCCATTTGTTGCTGAGGGGACCAGTGAAATTTCACCCCTTTCCTTTTGAGTTTATTCAATGGATCAGCAATGGATGAAAAATTAGGGTTGTACTTGGCGTAGAAGCCGACCATTCCCAAAAAGGATCGTAAATGTTTCAAGTTAGTAGGAGGGGGTATCTTATTAATGGCGGAGACACGGTCAGGGTCAACAGCAATACCATCAGAGCTCAATATGTGGCCGAGAAATTTAATCGAGGTTTGGGCGATCAAAACTTTAGAAGGATTAACGGTGAGACCGACATTGCGAAGACGAGTAAGGACTTCGCGTACATGAGACAAATGCGATTCAAAATCAGGAGAAAAAACTAAGATATCATCAACGAAAGGAAAAAGATACTTATACTTAATGTCAGCAAAAAGGGAGTCCACAAAACGCTGCATTATTTGGGAGCCTAGATTAAGGCCAAAAGGAACTTTTTTAAATTGGTAGAGCCCATTAGGAGTAATGAACGCCGTATACCGAGAACTGAGGTCATCTAAGGGAAGCTGATTGTAGGCAGAATTGAGGTCGAAAATTGAGAAAAATTTGGAACCGGAAAAATGTTGGAATGCCGATTTTAATTTAGGCATCGGATAGGCATCGTAGACGATTTTCTCATTGAGCTTCCTGTAATCAACAATAAACCTCGCAGAATGAGGCATAGTCGGAAGATGATGGAATAATAGTATTGTCTTTAAGCATTATCTGAATCAACTGATTTAAAGCGTTCATCCGAGGAGGGCTAAGGAAATAAGGAGAAGAGTGGACAGGAGTAGAATCCACTAGATCAATATGTGCAAAAAAATTCTTAACCGTACCCAAATTAGGGATAATAACGTCAGGAAACTCGGTGAGCAAAGCTTGAACCTGGTCGGAATGAATAGAGTTAATAGCAGGAAGTAGGGAATGTGAACGAAAAGGAAAATCAGAGATGTTAATCAACGGAACAAACTTGTCCGAAAAGGAAAAAAAAACTTTAGACTGGGCGGAATCGAGAAGAAGACCAGTATGCGAAAAAAAATCATATCCTAAGATAACCGGGAATGACAAGTCCTCAACAATCTGAAAAGTGAAAGGCCAAGAAAGGTGCTGTAGTTTAATATGTAACAAGATACTACCCAAAATTTGCAAAGGTTGATTAGAAACTGAAAGACATCAAAGGGGAGATGGAAGATATTTCAAATGAGGATTATTGTGAAGTAAATCTTTATAAAATCGGGAGCTAATAAGTGACACTGCCGCCCCAGAATCGAGGAGCACAACAGAAGGAAGGTTATTAACAGTAAGCAAAACATGACAACTCGGGGGTAAAAGAGAAATAGAATTATGAATGGATTGGGAAGATGCGGATACGGAGGTAAGCTGCGAGGAATGAGGCAGATTTTCCCTATGTGAACGCCTACTGCCTAAGGACGTGGGTGAAGGGCGTTTCCCGAAGGCAAATTAGTACATTGACGGGCAATATGGCCCGGTAATTTACAGCGATAGCAGGTTATGGGAGGACGAACACTAAGGGGGGGTACTGCAGACAAAAAAGGACGTAAGGGAGGAGCAGTAATAGGTGGAGGAGAGACGGAAGCATAGTAGGAACGATCCCCTAAAGAATGTATGGTGTGTTGTTGAGCAAGATTGTAGAGTTGAAAGAGGGAAACAAGGGGGGCAAGAACATTAAAAAGCATGCGGAATGATGGGGCGGCATAAAACTGAATAATAGATATCAGTTTGGAAGTATTATATGAAATATTTAAAACATCACTATAAGTGATAATAGAGTCCAAATAGTCGTGCGCAGGTTCGTTGGGTAGCTGGTGGCGTCTGATGAACTTGGTACTTAATTTGTGACGGACTTCTAGGGGTAAGAAATAATTGTGTATCGCATGTCTCAATTCATACCAATTTGTAAAATTTGACATATTATCCAACCAAAAGGTGGAAAAAAAACCCGTAGTTTTGGTGGACAGGAGGCCACTTAATTGGGGAAAAGAGGCAACTTTTATGTTTAAGAACTTGCGAACCGAAAACAGCCAAATGGTAAGATTTCGGGGATCTGTTGCTAATAGTTGGGGAACTTGTAATAACGACTGCTTAATGATTTGTACATTAAGTGCACTATCAACAGAGGGGGTAGTAGGTACTGGGGGTTGAGAATAAGGAGGAGGGGGTGGGGCCATATGATGTAGTAAAACGGAAGGTTTAGTATCATCAGATTGAAAATCAGGTGTGTGGTTGGATGAAGACGGGTATAGGGAGGGAGAAGACGAAGCAGAAGAAAAGGAAATTAAATTTGGTACAGGAGGGTTGGGCAATGATAAATTTGGTGGTAGCGGAGAAGATAATAATGAAGAGTCTTCCCCTAAAGGGAAGTTATCGGAAAAGCAAGCCATGAATGAAAGCACACGAGAGAATAAGGGCAGTCAAAATGGGAAGTAATCTGCTACCATGTGTTGCGGTACATTGGTATAATTAAATATGAGTATGTATTTCCAAGTACTTGCAGCAGTCGCTTGGCAAATATCAACGAAAGTTCAATATGAAGGAAGCGAAAGACTCCCAGTAATATGTGCTAGTATGCCGCACAGAGAACTTAGCAAAGCAGAGCGCAGGGAAACGTGTAGTATAGAGTAATGGCAAAATGTCATGCTTCAAATAACCACAATCAGTGCAGATAACATCCCAAGTCATGTGCCGATTACAATTATGGGCCTTTTCCCAAGGGGAATTTCCGCGGTAGGTACATACTGAACAAAACGAAAGAGAACACAGAAATGAGAACTCCCAAAAGCACAGGTTTAGAAATATATTGAAACAACTTCAAAAGAGATAACAAATGTTTTCACAACAGAGAGTAAAATTGGACCATTTGATACACCATAGAAAAGGGGAATCATACAAGTTATTGACAGGTCTTATTTTGGTTCATACAGGCACTAAAAAGGGTAACCACACAAATTACAATAAATCTTTGGTATACTCAGGTACGAGATAAGGGCTATAGGAATAAATTATGTTCTCATTACATTCAAGTTCCAATATGACAACGTTCACATGAATGCCGCGCAAAAAACAGCAAGAAATTTTGAAAAGGAACAAGTAAAAATTATACAAGTTAAGGGGAACTTTCCAGTACCTAAAATGGTACGCAATAAAACAACATCATATCCCCCAAAATCTAACACACACTTGTTTAAGACAGGAAGATACTAGAACATTCGAAATGTAAACAGCAGACGCAGTGCGAAATTGGCAGACCACAATGTTACCAAATTTCATTAGCAAATTATGAGAAAAGGAGAATGGAAAGAGGAACAGGAAAAGAAAACCAAGAAACAAACAGCAGGGAAAGGGAAATGATCAGGCTGTCAAGTCCCACTTCAAAACGAGGGAAGGCAAAGTTCATGCACAACACTTTAGAAGTTGAAGGTCGCCATAATATCGCTAGTCCAGTACACTTCTTCCTTCACATTTCCACCACAAGTCTAAAGCCAATAGTTTGGCACAGCGTAATTTCGTAGAGTCCTGAAGGGACTAGAGTTCGAAATCCAAGCATTAGCCAAGCCCATATGGAGAAAGAGAGGGCAAAATTGAATGGATGACAATAATAATAATAAAAGTCTGCTCACCCAGTACGTAAAGAAGAATGAAGTAAAATTGAAATGCACACGGTCCAGCCGCGTACACTGCTCAAGCTCCCACTGCCGATTACAACATATCAATCACACCTGATCGCCGGACAAGAGAAAGCGGCGAGTATATATACGGAAGCGAAGCGAGCTCGAGAAAACACTGGAACCGGGTGACGTCACGGTGATTGCGCGTGGAGGGGCAGCAGTCCAAGCAGTGGTGAGACAGACTTGTAAGCTGAAAGTTCGTGAAGCAGCGCAATATAATGTGCACTTAAATCGGAGCGGAGAAGTATGCATAAGGTAAGCGAAGTTGAGCTCGTAACAGATCATGGGAGACTACAGGCAAAAATGAGTGCAATTGGACTTGATAAAAGAGTGACTGAATGGGTGGCTCTGTTTCTAGAAAATAGAATTCAGAGAATTAGAGAAGGCGAAGCTTTATCTGACCCTGTAATAATTAAGAGGGGAATTCCTCAAGGCAGTATTTTTGGACCTTAATGTTTTCTTATATATAGAAATGATATGTGTAAAGAAGTGTAAACAGAGATAATGCTTTTTGCAGATGATGTTATTCTGTACAGAGTACTAAATAACAAGATTGTGAGCAACTGCAAAATGACCTCGATAATGTTGTGAGATGGACAGTAGGCAATGGTATGATGATAAACGGGGTTAAAAGTCAGGTTGTGAGTTTCACAAATAGGAAAAGACCTCTCAGTTTTAATTACTGAATTGATGGGGCGAAAGTTCCCTTTGGGGATCATTGTAAATACCTAGGTCTTAATATAAGGAAAGATCTTCATTGGGATAATCACATAAATATGATTGTAAATAAAGGGTGCAGATGTCAGCACTTGGTTATGAGGGTATTTAGGGGTTTTAGTAAGGATGTAAAGGAGAGGGCATATAAGTCTCTGGTAAGACCCCAACTAGAGTATGGTTCCAGTGTATGGGACCCTCACCAGGATTACTTGATTCAAGAACTGGAAAATATCCAAAGAAAAGCAGCTTGATTTGTTCTGGGCGATTTCGGACAAAAGAGTGGCATTACAAAAATGTTACAAAGTTTGGGCTGGGAGGACTAAGTGGTATGTAAATACAAAGTATGTTACAAGTGTTATTTTTTATATCCACGTATTCAATTCTAAAAATTGGAATAACTTGCCAAGGGGAGATGTTCAATAAATTTCCAATTTCTTTACAATCATTTAAGAAAAGGCTAGGAAAACAACAGATAGGAAATCTGCCGACTGGGCGATTGCACTAAATGCAGATCTGTAGTGATTGATTGATTGTCTAATCATTGTTTTTTCCATTTCTAGTGGATCTTCTTATAATAACTTGCTGAGTTGGTTTTCTGTTCTATGTGTCATGTGTTATGCTATCTTGATGTGAGATAGGGGAGCGTGCTATGGAAAGGAATAGAGGGGGAGTTATACTATGCGGTATGGGATAGTTTATGAATTAGAGATGTAGTATCCGTTGGCTAAGAGTGGGATAGTTACATCATATAAAATATTAATTTTTCATTTACTTAATTTAACAGCTCAAGCCGGTTCGACATGTACCTGTACGGACTAGGCTAGTGATATTTTAGATGTACATATGTGTGCCATTTGTTGGTTGTCAACGTGGACTTCTAGCACAGCTCGCAGCGCAGGGTATCATTCTATACTGGAGAGTCTTCTACCGTAATGGGACATTGTGTTGGCATAAAAAGAATTTGTTTCATCAGCGTGGATTGTGTAAACAACATGGTCTGTTTTTATCTAATGCAGATTTCAAATGCATATTAGGCGAAAGTAGTGATGAGAATAATCTGAGTGATAATGATAGTGATGATGATTATGCACAGCAAGAAATTACGTGTGATGTAAATAATGTTACTAATATAAGTTAATGCTCATCCAAGTGGTCATGGACACCTGTTGATTCTAATTTTATTCCAACAAGAAAGTTATTAGGCATTTTGTTACTTTGCATGCAGCCTTTGTGTTTGTAGATACAACATCTGCATGATATGAACTGCATAAACAAAATCAGGTAAGTCGTTTAGAAGTTAGAGCAATGTTTTTGACAGCATGTAAAATTGTGATACATTTCTAAAATTTATTACCGCTGTAGGGTAAAACTTGGCCAACTTCTAATACCAGCTTGAAGGGTTAAATTATGATCAGGGTTGACATATTGGTCAAGTTTGATGAAATATTCTTTCGTAATGCTGTCAAGGGGACGGTTCCATAAAGATTTTAGGATATACTGTATAAATCTTGATTATTATTGTTACGGGGTTACCCGTGGAGCGCAGAGGTAAAGAAGGTGCTGGGTTGAATGGGTCTAACTACAATGTCAAGAATTGAATTTAAAACTTAAAATGAAGGTTATATTTTCTTAAATTCAACCTTAGCAAATTTTCATAACAACGAAACGTCAGGTACAATGACAAATTTTAGACAAGACAAGAAAATTCAAAATTTAGTGACAGTTTAAGAATCTGGGCTTCAAGACCCTCGCTTTACAATTCTTGAGCTCCTAGCTCAAATTTACAAAAGAGCAAAAATTTACTCAATGGCAGAAATCCCTCAATACATGGAGCACTTGCTCCCAACTTACAATATCAAACTTCCCAGAGGCGCTTTTACAACACTAGAAACGAGCTAAGTGCTCTCAGTTTTCCAAGCAACATAACATGAAAACCTAATAATCACTGGCCTTACAATGCACTATTTACTATTAGGATCTTATTACATAGAGGTATCTAGTACCCAACCTACAGGGCCGTAGTGAAAAAGAACAGGTTAAATAAACGGCCCGAGTGCAACTTGGATGGAGTCGAATATTGAGCTCCAAAAATTTTAAAGACCTACAGGGCACTTGGCCGACGAAACAGGAGCTAATACCAAACTACTGAGGTCGCACGGATGGAAATAACTTTAATACATTGCAGAAACAAATGTGGCACCTCAAACCAAGATGAAGGGGAGCTCAAGAGGGTATATCACTCTCTATCCCCGATTTACCGTTGTTAGGGATTGGCTAGATTCAAAACTGGCAGAAAGAAAAGATAAATATTGCCAACCCAAAAATAAATGAACATCAGTCAGTAAAAGAAACTTATGAATACAAAACTTCTTTAAATCGAAAGTTGTTTCACTTCACACCAGGATGCATGATCATAGTTTTTTTGAGACAATGCTGACATATGAATGGTCCACAAAAGGCATGTATACAATCCATAATTTCGCCTCCCAGGAGCATGTAGGCAGACCAAAAGGTGGAATCACGTGCCTATTAAAATGCGATTTCTCTCCTTTTCAAGTAATACACTCTTCAGAGCACATCTTGTTTATAAGAACTAAAATATGTTCCATAGCATGCCTATACTACCAACCACACTCCCCAGTGAATGACATAATAGAAGGATTAGGTACTATCTTAAACAAGTTGGACCCAGATGAACCATTGTTACTTGCTGGTGATATGAATTGTAGAATTGACAAGCCAGATTTTAAAACTACGTGTGTGATGGAATATTTGGAAGAAGAAGGCTTAAAATTAATCAACCAGCGAAATCAGTTTACATACGTAGCATATAACGGGAGGAGTACAATAGATCTTGTGTTTACGAACTTGCAAAACATCCATCCAACGCACCAACAGGTCATCCCTATTGCTATTAGAAAACATTTGCCAGTAGTAACAAACTTTAATCTTTTATTGCAAGATGGAAAAAAGAAAATGCCAGCACTCTACCCCACAAGGACACTTGACTCTGCCAAAATACAAGAAGCAAATTTTGAAATAGTACAGGAACTGATCAGGGACGGTATGTTGGACGAAGCTGTTCTAGAATTAGACCGCCAGATGCAGAAGGCTATACAGTATACAGATCCATACAAACAGAAAGCAAAGCCCTGGTTCGACTCAGACTGCTATGCTGCTAGGAAAGAAACGCTGAATAAATTACACATTACCTTGAATTCTCCGTCTCCAGAAAACCTTGAAATATACACACTCTCTCGCAGGCTCTATAAGCAGCTAATAAAACAAAAGAAGAAAGAGTACCAAGAAATACTAGATATAAAGAAGATAGAAGTTGCTGAACGACATCCTTATAAAATACTGAACCCAAGAAAACCAAAATTCCCTAGGGACATACCAATAGAAACCTGGGAAAAACATATGTGTCAAGTGCTTCAGGTTAAAGATACTTGACCGCTACAGACACAATTAGAAGATGTAACTGAGTTTTTGCCTATAACTGTAATGAATATCGAGAACGCTATACACAGCATGGGAAATGGAAAGGCTTGTGGACCTGATCAGATTTACTACGAACATTTAAAAACTGTGACTCCAATTTTGAAAGAAACGTGGTCTTATTTGATGAACGAATGTCTTCGGAGAGGTAGAATACCAGATAGCTGGAGGAGATCCTACATCAAAATGGTATACAAGGACAAAGGGGACATGGGAGATCCAGACTCGTACAGAGGTATCGCACTCGAATGCACTCTTTTTAAGGTAATGACCAAAATTCTCACTGACAGGCTAACAACACTTGTGGATCAATATATACCAGAGCAACAGTTTGGTTTCAGAAGAGGTAGATCTACCCTGCAAGCGGTGGAGTGTTTAAAACAAGATATCGAGGAAGCACTAAGAGTACCAGGTGGAAAGCTCCACGCAATCTTTGTTGACTTCTCTAAAGCTTTCGATATGCTCAATAGGAACATACTCCTGACAAAGTTGGAACAATTAATTGGTAAGAGTCACTATCTGACGGTCATAATCAAAGACATTCTCTCCAACAATACAGTATTTATACAGGATAACATATCAATATCAGATGCAATAGCACAGACCAATGGTGTACTACAAGGAGATCCTCTAAGTCCTCTTCTGTTCTCAATAATCACTTCGGATGTGACGCGATACATCAAGGATGGTGTAAAGTTGTATGTATATGCAGATGATATGGTTCTCGCTGCAGAACGGCTGGAGGACCTGCAAGAGTCCTTTGATCTTCTGGCAGCATGGGCACATGAAATTGATCTCAGCATAAATGACCAAAAGACTGTCCACATGATTTTCAGAAAAGGGGGAAGATCAGCAGTGACTGACAGAGTCCATTACAATGGTAAAGAACTAACAAGGGTTAGTCACTTCAAATACCTGGGAGTCATATTCCAAACCAGAGGTGATGTTTTCACAAAACACATAGAGAATAGGACTATCTTGGCATTTAAAGCAGTGAATGAAATCAAAGATTTATGTAAGATGTCAGTTAAAGCAGCGATACAGCTCTTCAATATTATAGTTGTGCCTATAATCACCTATGGTCTATAACTCGTCTGGGAATACCTAAATATTAATAGTCTACGACGAATAGAGAAAGTCAAAGCCGCATACTTAAAGAGAGCTCTGGGGCTTTCGAAGTATACACTATCTCGACTTGTGTATGTTCTGACAAGGGAATCTTTCCTGATCGAAGAGCTACGCTTCAAGATGTCACTACCATCCACGACAAATTACGATCAACTGCTTACGGAACTGAAGCAGAAAAGAGAAGACATTTGGTTAGATTTCTATGCAACAGATGCTATGACAGTGCGGGGATGGATGGAAGCGAACTACGAATTAAGACATATTGTAATTAGATTGGCTGTTCATGGCTTTCACTTTAAGCTTTGCAAAACCAAAACATTTCATGAACCTAAATTCGGATGCATGTGTAAATTGTGCGATCGTGAATGTGATAGATACCACGTCTTGACATGTCCTAATAGAGGGGAAATCATTGACTAAATTCTGTTCAGAAGAATGAGACCTATGTGGAAATGTTAGAATTAATGTACTTACTTACATGGCCATCTGGCTGCAATAAAACTATTATTATATAGTTTTTTTGTAGTGACATCTATGGAAGAAAGTCCAGACTTCTTGATAAATGGCAAACAAAACAAGTAGAAATACAGTCAGTTCAGGAAACGTCACAATAACCAAATTACATTAGATATCTGTGGTGACATCTTCTGAGTAAATTTATAAGTTGGTCTAGTTTCAATTTCACTGTTTCTCCACTAGAGGAGTTCTTTTAGGCGCTAGATTTAAATGTGCGGTGTTGGGGTGTACCTCCCGGTACAATTATCACTGAAATGATAATTATTGTCAACCATATGTTGGTCCATACCTGAAATTCTGTTATGTCCAATAGCGTTAATATGTTCTATGTTTCGTAAGATGCTATCAGTGGTAAGTTGGCGTGGATTGACATAAGTAAAAAAAATAAGCTTGAGTTGGAGCTTTGAAAAGTAGGAAACATAATATGAAGATAAAGTTGGAATTCAAGAGGACAGACTGGGGTAAATATTCATTTATAGGATGAAGAGAAAGGGACTGGAATAAATAAAGGGACATGTTTGATAAAGTTCCAAGTTCATTGAAAATATTTAAGAAAAAGCTAGGTAAAATGTAAATATGAGGTAAACAATTGATAGGGAATTTGCCACCTGGGTGACTGCCCTAAATGCAGATCATTGATTGATAAGTTTGCATTTGGTGACTTACAAGACTTTTTCCTGTCTTTTGTCTATGTAAGGTGTAGGTAGATGCTATTTCTTAATATATCTTGATTTATAGGTCATCATTTATAACTCTGTGTGTGTGTGCGCGCGTGCATGTGTGCATGTGTGAGTGTGCATAATCCTCTCTTTCTAGTGTGTCTTTTAAGAATGTCTTAATCTTTGTATGTTTTAGGACTTCCTTCTCATCCTCAGCATCAGTTGATGAAAAGACAAAGTTATGGGCACAGTGGTATGATGTCCTTCTACCTGAAAGGTGGCCTAGAAGAATCACGCAAGTTCCTTAGTGCACTGAAGGTGTTCACTCTAGCAGAAAGTTTGGGTGGTTACGAGAGTCTCGCTGAGCTGCCGTGAGTTTGGTTATTGTAATTTTTTTTAATGAACTAGAGTGAATGATCTTGATCTTGCACCTGTGTCCATATGTTTGATTTCACTGTCCATTGTGGAATGGGAATTCCAACATCATTAAGAGTGGATTCCAAAACTGCAATTGAGCAAGCAGGATGGGAACTGGGCAGTAATTTGAGGTAACATTATCCAGTTGCTCCGTGCTCATGTTTGAGTAAGAGTCTCTACAGACTTTGGCCACCTCACACTGCAATACACATAGGTCAGTAATATTCTAGTACACTTCCTGCATCATTGCGGCCATGCTTGCTACAGTGTGAGAGTGAATTGTTCCACAGTTCATAGTGACTGAGGGGATTTATTGTCTCCTACCTGTCAAGCCCCACACATGTTCAGTAGGACTTCAGCACGGGAAACTTGCAGCCACTGTAAAGTTGTGATGTTGTGGAGAGTTTCTGTGGAATTCTATGCTGTGTGAGTGTGGGCATAGTCAGCTCCATGCATCTCTCTACAGAAAGATTGCTTTGGCCGATCCTTGGGCACATTTGCAATGATGATTGAGGTCAGGATAAAAATGCATTTCTTCACTAAAAAACAACATTATGACATTTATTCGCCCAGTGTGATTCTTCAATTTTTTTTTTTTTTTTTTTGCTAGGGGTTTTACGTCGCACCGACACAGATAGGTCTTATGGCGACGATGGGATAGGAATGGCCTACGAGTTGGAAGGAAGCGGCCGTGGCCTTAATTAAGGTACAGCCCCAGCATTTGCCTGGTGTGAAAATGGGAAACCACGGAAAACCATCTTCAGGGCTGCCGATAGTGGGATTCGAACCTACTATCTCCCGGATGCAAGCTCACAGCCGCGCGCCTCTACGCGCACGGCCAACTCGCCCGGTCTTCAATTTTTTGCGGGAACTGCTTTGCATTCTTGCGATGAATGATGTCTGCACTGTTTCTGCCTTGAGATGGCAGAATGTTGTTGAATACCAAGAGGAACACTTCGTTTGGCATCACATGTTTTCCTTTTTACATTGCGCTATTTATTTATAGGTTATCATTTAGTAATATTTTCTTTCTAATCTGTATTTTAAGAATGATCTTAACATTTGAGGACTTCACCACTTACATCTTCATGACACAATTGTTTGAATTTGCACTGATGTTGGTTAGGGATCCCTCATGACTAACAGAATGGTGTGGTGATCTTACCATTTTTTTCCAGCGGATTGGTCCTGTATCAGGTCTACAAACGTGTGCCTTCATTTGACCACTACTGTTATTTATGTAGTACTATAGCTACATGCAGCCAGCATGTGCAGTTATAGGCCTTGATGTCTCATTCTGACATAGACTAATTAACCAAGCCCTGTCAGATATAAGTTTTGATATTTCATATGGTAGTTACTGACATAACAGTGCCAAATGGTTGAACGAGCCCACAGGATAATACGAGGGTTGGAGCATAAGTAATTGCAACTATTTTTTCCCCTCACATTTGCATGGTGCTTCCATTCAGTGGCCATATGTCCTGTTCTAGTATGCAGGAAATCTTAAATTTTGTTGATGCATAGATGGCCGACAACTCAGTTTTGAGTACCAGGTCATTGAAGTAGTTATCATATTATTTAACCTGAGATTTGAATGGCCGACCAGGGAAAGAGTCGATGTATGTTTCAAACAAGTAAAAATTCAAAAGAGAAATAAATTCCAGCTTATTCAGTTAGGAAAAATGGTAGGTTACAGTATATGTTGAAGTATTGTATCAAGTACGTCACTGTACAGTCTCAGTATAATTTCTGTTCGTTGTTTCTTTAGTACATCAAAATACAGGGCAAGGCCAGCTATACAAGGAACACGATTTCCTTCAGTCACACAGCCATGTATCTGTGGGGTTATTTTTTTTTTTTGCTAGTTGCTTTACGTCGCACTGACACAGATAGTTCTTATGGTGACGATGGGATAGGAAAGTGTTAGGAGTTGGAAGGAAGTGGCAGTGGCCTTAATTAAGGTACAGCCCCAGCATTTGCCTGGTGTGAAAATGGGAAACCACAGAAAACCATCTTCAGGGCTGCCAACAGTGGGATTTGAATCCACTGTCTCCCGGATGCAAGCTCACAGCCGTGCGATCCTAACTGCACGGCCAACTTGTGAGGTCCATGTATAATTCGTGTACCAGGAATCATTAAAACAACACAATTTGCCTATTCCTTCTGTTACCATAGCTGATATACTGGGAGTGGGTCTCCCATTGTTTATGATTTGTATCTTAGCAGCAATAGTTTGGCTAGAGAATGAATGTTTTTTTAATAAGTCCTCAATAACACAGCAGCATTTGTCCTCCATTATAACTGAATCTCCCTTTAGCAACAACAAAGGCGTTGCAGGCAGAAGACACGCTCTTAACAATCACCGCTGAACACTGCAAGTGATTACTGTTAAGTTAGCCTCTCGACTGGTTAATAAGTCCTCAATAACACAGCAGCATTTGTCCTCCATTATAACTGAATCTCCCTTTAGCAACAACAAAGCCGTTGCAGGCAGGAGACATGCTCTTAATAATCACTACTGAACACTGCAAGCGATTATTGTAAAGTTAGCCTCTCAACTGTGGCAAACATGCGAGCGTAGTAGCCAGCATAGTCAGCTCTGTGCAGTGTTCCTGAGTGCTTCAAATGTGCAAGTGCGCCCAGACTGAATTCAAGCTCCTCATGTTTGCCTCTGCAAAACAGCAAACAGAGCGCACAGTCGGCATATCTTCATCATACCAATATAGTTGGTCCGTTATTGGACATTATAAATTTTCCACCTAACTCATTCCTGGTTGCCAGCGTTTCGCCCCAGTGTGCTAAGTTGGGCTCAGTTGGTAAATAGCACACCTACCAAGACGTATGGCTAGTGCATACTGTGGAGGCCACTGCGTAGGCTACTTGGAGCCACCGTTCCCTATGGGCAACATCTTTATCATATCTTCATCATTCGACAGATGCAAAGCTTTCATCACTTAAAGTGATATTTATGCGTTATAGGATTGGGCTTTATTGTTGTTATAATATAGCATATGGTTTTAAATAAACAAGTTATATGCCATAATATTATGTAGTCACATTCGTTGATCATTCGTTGGTATGTGCCACCTATCTCTGTGGATTGTAAGGCTCCTCTGTCGGTCTGTAATAATTGTGTTATGTTATGATTTTTAACAATTTAGAAAGTGAATTAATTATTTGTTGTGTGGGGATCAATTTATGTGTAAAAATTTAAATTTGTAATTCTGTATGTGTGTGCCTGACTAGGGCAACAGCCATGCTATTATGTTGACTGACCAGTATGTGATAGTCCTGGATGGTCACCCATGCAGGTACTGACAACTCCCAATGTTGCTTTGGTATTGCAGCGAGACTATACCAGTGATATTACGCAGTGACTCACATATTTATAATTTATAAATAGTTATGTATGTAAGTGTGCGGATGTTAAAATTTAGAAAAGCAGCATTTTGTGTAATTTAGAAGCTTTTTGACTCTGCCCAAGCTGTACCCGAGGTTCCAGTGCTTCACTCTTAGGTAGTAAGTGAGAACTTTATGGTCTTGGTTCATAGCTGAATGGTTGTTACTTGGTGTGTGGGTGGGGGTATAGATATATAGGCTGTGGTATTGACTTCGTGGGGGGTGTGATGGGGGGCATGTTTTGGGCGAAAAGTAAGTTTAGAAATTAGCATATGTAGGAGGGTGGTTGTATCTTAGTAGGGCTGGTGGGTGTGTGAGCTGGTGAGGGTACTTGGGTTCGAGTGTGGTGTGATTGTAAGGCTTAGTAGAGGGGGAGGTTTTCTGGATATGTTGAGATGCTGTGCATGTTTGTAGTGTGCTTTAATTGTCTTTTTTAATGAATGGGCAACCAGGGAATGAGGCCGTGTTGCTGCCGTGGTAGTTTGCACACCTCGCCTGGTCCCTTGGTACCTTACAATCATTGTAGCAGACCGCCACATGTGTTACAGCGGGTATGTTCTGAGCAAACTGCTGTAGAGTGATTTAAATTAAGGCAAGTATAGCATTATGTGATGAGTGTGGGTCTGGTGGCTGTGCAGGTTTGAGTGGGAGTGTTGCGTGTTGGTGGTTCCTGTGACTTGGGAGTAGGTTTTTCACACCTGCTCCCAGTCTGTGTGTACATGGCTTGTGTTCCTGGTCTCGAGACTGGTAAGGTCTTGGTCCCGGGTTCGGTTGGTATTTGAAGTGGAGAGAGTGGAGAAAGGAGATTAGTGTCTGTTTCGGGTGGTAATGTAATGTAATGTCTGTCTGTTTGATTATGTCCTTGTTGGATGGCATTGTTTGTGCAGTTTGGTGACTGGTGTTCTTAGGAGTCTGTAAATATTTGGTTAAGTCATGTGGTGGGGGGGGGGTTCGTTTGTGCTTCTGAGTGTTTGGTGTTAGGCTGGGTTTGAGTGCCTTTGTCTATTGTACCAGCGTCATCTGTGCAAATTTTGTATCTAACACCATGAATTTCACATTGTTGTGTAATTTCATCGAAGCCTTCATTGTCGTAAACGATGAAAAAGTAGCTAGTATCTATTTCCTCTATGTATTGGATATATTTGCATACATTACGAATGGCGAAGTATTCAAGTTTGCGGTGATCGTGTTTTGAGTCTTGTTGTTGCTGTTAGTCTAGTTCAGGGTTGTGTTTGTGTGGAATGATTATTGGGTAGAAAGTAGGGTAGGCAGGTGAGTTTGTGGGATGGAGTCGTAGTGGTTTGTGGAAGGGTGAATTGTGGTTTTCAAAGTTATTGGCCATGGCTGTGATGTGAAAAGTTGTTGGAAATTTCTGTAGTCTGGGATGTCGGAGTCCTGGCTACTCAGTCCACCAGGGTGGTCCCGACTAGGTGGTTGGTATTGGGTGGGCTTTGCATGGGTGTTATTGAAACACTGGAACGGTCAAACTCAATATGAGGACCGGCTTTGTGAATTGCTACTCAGCAAGTTACGGTAGGGTCAGGTATAGTTACACTGATCGTGCAGTGACAAAAACCAAACCGGTACTGTACTGAGAGCCTGAGAAATTGCTATTAGTTGATTTGACTTGGTCCTGCCTCGTGATTGGCTGGCAGGCGTGAGCAGATATTACTTTTCGCTCATGTACGGCGGGTAGCATGATGCTGATGCATAGGAGCTCGTGTTTGAGCACTCCATGCGGTGCGATGAGTGTACTACTGTACCAAAGGTCTGTCGATGTCGGCTGGGAGACTAGCGTTCTTGGAACTAAACTCCTGGCTATAGTGCGTGATGTGCTCTCTGCTCGTCCTTGCCAGGCTAACACGGCAAACATAGACCCGCCGTGCCTGGGTAAAACACTCATTTGACAAAATCCAACTGACACAAATTGAACAGGATTTCTTAAGAACAACACCAGGGATTTCTATAGATCGTTCAAACGCAACCTCACTAAATATTAAGTTAAAAGAAGGTATATAATGGTTCCAACTTTCAATACTATTAAAATAAAAAATGTAAGTTTACATTCCTATTTCATTAAAATTGGTACAGGTTTCGACCAGTATTCATGGTCATCATCAGCCAATTACAAATAAGTTTAAAACAATGCATAGAAAAATAAATTTGATAAGTTTAAATAATTCTGTTTGGTTTCTGCTAGTGAAGCACTAAAATCTTTAAGGAGCACTGTGCGTTGAAATATAACCAAAATAGACAAATAAGATGCACAGGTAAAAATGAAGTTTAGATGATTCTGTCAGATGCAGTTTATGGAGCACTATACACATAAGGGAACACTGTGTGTTGAGATTTCAAAGTTATGTAGGAGTCTAAAGTCAAATATGTATTTTTAGTTGTAGTTTCTGAGGCACTGTATAGTTTTAAGTATCAGGAATGTGTGTCTATCAAGAAGTCGTAGATCAAATACGTTATTGCTAAACTCTGGAAGTCCACAAGTGACAAGGTGATCGACAAACTAACAGAGATTATTCATGAGACCTGAGAAACAGAGAGAATTCCAAGTGACTGGACAGCAGACCTGGTTAATCCCCTTTGTAAGAACGATGACAAAGCAGATGTAAAGAACTACCGTGGTACCTCCCTCCTTTTGATACTGTACAGAATTCTCTCAAAAGCTCTTCAGACCTGGACAGAAGTGCAGTTCAATTCACAATTGGGTGACTATCAAGGGGGGTTTAGGAAAAGATGATTTTGTGCAGAGCAGATCACGAATCTTAAGTCTGTTCTTTCCTATATGAATCACAGGAAAAACTAGAAAGGTTCCACCTTTTCAATACAAAAATGTTATAGGTTTATTTATAACATGTATTTGCACTTGGGACTAGTTTCGACGCTGTGTTGGCGTCATCATCAGCCAAAAAATGGGAAAATAGGCCAGTGTGTAGGCATTCATATTACACAAGGTGTTACATTAAACAATACAAATCTTGCAAGGAGATAAAAACATGGATGAATATAGAAACAAATGAATCGTTGAGAAAGCAAAAGTTATACATGTTAAAAAATAACCTTAACCACACATCTTGCAGTGCGAAAATATTCTTCTTGAATGATTCCTGAGTATAAAACACACGCGCACACATTTCTGAAGAGCCAGCAGGCAGGACAAAGTAAAGTGAAACCTTAAGGGATCTTCTGAGAAGAGTTCATCATTTTTCTATGTTCCGATTAAATAATGAAGTCTCCCTTGAGTTCCTGATAAACATACACAACAGGAAATTCTCCTTCACTCTCAACAATAGCTATAAAGACCAACGGTAAATTTCATTTTTCAAAGACGTGAAAGCATGATCTTGAACGTGATGTAACTCCTTTCATTTAACCCATTTCTTACACAAGGTGTTACATTAAATAATATATCTCACGAGGAGATAAAAACAGGGACGAATGTAGAAACACATGCACCGTTGAGAGAGCAAAAGTTGTACATATTAAAAATAAGCTTAAGCACATAACTTGCAGTGCGAAAATATTTGAATTTGAAAGATTCTTGAATAAAAGACGCACGCGCACACACTTCTAAAGAGCCAGCAGGCAGGAAAAAGTAAGGTGAAACCTTAAGAGTTCTTCTGAGAAGAGTTCATCATACTTTCAATGTTCCGACTAACTAATGAAGTCTCGTTTTGAGTTCCTGATAAACATACACAACAGGAAATTAAACAATATACATCTTACAAGGAGATAAAAACAGGGAAAGTTATACATATTAAAAATAGTCTTAACCACAAATCTTGCAGTGTGAAAATATTCGTCTTGAATGATTCCTGAATACAAAACACACGCGCATACAATTCCGAAGAGCCAGCAGGCAGGAAAAAGTAAAGTGAAACCTTAAGAGTTCTTCTGAGAAGAGTTCATCATTTTTTCTATGTTCCGACTAGCTAATGAAGTCTCCCTTGAGTTCCTGATAAACATATACAACAGGAAATTCTCCTTCACTTTCAACAATAGCTATAAAGACCAACGGTAAATTTCATTTTAAATATTGTGCAGAGACGTGACAGCATGATTATGAACATGATATAACTCCTTCATTTAACCCAATTTTTACACAAGGTGTTACATTAAACAATACACATCTTACGAGGAGATGAAAACAGGGCCGAATATTATTTAATGTAACACCTTGTGTAAGAAATGGGTTAAATGAAAGGAGTTACATCACGTTCAAGATCATGCTTTCACGTCTTTGAAAAATGAAATTTACCGTTGGTCTTTATAGCTATTGTTGAGAGTGAAGGAGAATTTCCTGTTGTGTATGTTTATCAGGAACTCAAGGGAGACTTCATTATTTAATCGGAACATAGAAAAATGATGAACTCTTCTCAGAAGATCCCTTAAGGTTTCACTTTACTTTGTCCTGCCTGCTGGCTCTTCAGAAATGTGTGCGCGTGTGTTTTATACTCAGGAATCATTCAAGAAGAATATTTTCGCACTGCAAGATGTGTGGTTAAGGTTATTTTTTAACATGTATAACTTTTGCTTTCTCAACGATTCATTTGTTTCTATATTCATCCATGTTTTTATCTCCTTGCAAGATTTGTATTGTTTAATGTAACACCTTGTGTAATATGAATGCCTACACACTGGCCTATTTTCCCATTTTTTGGCTGATGATGACGCCAACACAGCGTTGAAACTAGTCCCAAGTGCAAATACATGTTATAAATAAACCTATAACATTTTTGTATTGAAAAGGTGGAACCTTTCTAGTTTTTCCTATCTTCCTTTCCTATCTTCTATCGAAAAGGAGTCATTCGGCCCTGTTTTCATCTCCTCGTAAGATGTGTATTGTTTAATGTAACACCTTGTGTAAAAATTGGGTTAAATGAAGGAGTTATATCATGTTCATAATCATGCTGTCACGTCTCTGCACAATATTTAAAATGAAATTTACCGTTGGTCTTTATAGCTATTGTTGAAAGTGAAGGAGAATTTCCTGTTGTATATGTTTATCAGGAACTCAAGGGAGACTTCATTAGCTAGTCGGAACATAGAAAAAATGATGAACTCTTCTCAGAAGAACTCTTTTAAGGTTTCACTTTACTTTTTCCTGCCTGCTGGCTCTTCGGAATTGTATGCGCGTGTTTTGTATTCAGGAATCATTCAAGACAAATATTTTCACACTGCAAGATTTGTGGTTAAGACTATTTTTAATATGTATAACTTTCCCTGTTTTTATCTCCTTGTAAGATGTATATTGTTTAATTTCCTGTTGTGTATGTTTATCAGGAACTCAAAACGAGACTTCATTAGTTAGTCGGAACATTGAAAGTATGATGAACTCTTCTCAGAAGAACTCTTAAGGTTTCACCTTACTTTTTCCTGCCTGCTGGCTCTTTAGAAGTGTGTGCGCGTGCGTCTTTTATTCAAGAATCTTTCAAATTCAAATATTTTCGCACTGCAAGTTATGTGCTTAAGCTTATTTTTAATATGTACAACTTTTGCTCTCTCAACGGTGCATGTGTTTCTACATTCGTCCCTGTTTTTATCTCCTCGTGAGATATATTATTTAATGTAACACCTTGTGTAAGAAATGGGTTAAATGAAAGGAGTTACATCACGTTCAAGATCATGCTTTCACGTCTTTGAAAAATGAAATTTACCGTTGGTCTTTATAGCTATTGTTGAGAGTGAAGGAGAATTTCCTGTTGTGTATGTTTATCAGGAACTCAAGGGAGACTTCATTATTTAATCGGAACATAGAAAAATGATGAACTCTTCTCAGAAGATCCCTTAAGGTTTCACTTTACTTTGTCCTGCCTGCTGGCTCTTCAGAAATGTGTGCGCGTGTGTTTTATACTCAGGAATCATTCAAGAAGAATATTTTCGCACTGCAAGATGTGTGGTTAAGGTTATTTTTTAACATGTATAACTTTTGCTTTCTCAACGATTCATTTGTTTCTATATTCATCCATGTTTTTATCTCCTTGCAAGATTTGTATTGTTTAATGTAACACCTTGTGTAATATGAATGCCTACACACTGGCCTATTTTCCCATTTTTTGGCTGATGATGACGCCAACACAGCGTCGAAACTAGTCCCAAGTGCAAATACAGGTTATAAATAAACCTATAACATTTTTGTATTGAAAAGGTGGAACCTTTCTAGTTTTTCCTATCTTCCATTCTCAGTTCAATACGGACCAAAAATGAAACTCTTATGTTTAAATATATGAATCACAGTAATAAGAAATTTGTGGTTACCTTTATCGACTTCAAAAAGGCCTATGATTTTATAGATCGACATATACTCCTCCAAATTCTAAAGGAGATGGGTTTAGACAACAAAATGAGAGCAATTATCCAACAGACTAAGCAACACAACCTGAAGATTGAAATTTAGGGGAGAGATTCTGGATATCTTCGAAATCTCACGGCACTGGAGTGTGTTTGGAATAATAAGAGTAAGTAATTTATTAAATAGACCACCTAATCAATACAAAGTCTAGTCTTGGATGATTTACATAGATTTGTTAACTAATAGTGGTACATGTTTCACCTTGTATGAAGGCATCATTAGCCATTGTCTTAACCTTAGATTGAAAATAAGCGTCTAATTAACATGTAATAATGAAATGAATTTTTAAAATCTTGAAGAGATTTGAAGTAAAATAACATTAAAAATAACAATGATGGTTTAAAAATATACAATGTGATGAGTTACAATGGTGGAAGTATTAACAAAATTAACATTAGGAGGCTGCTTTAATAAGTACAATGGATAAAACAACAGACTGTTATACAACAAGTAGTAAGATTACTATAAAAATAAAGTTGACTGTCTGGTGGTTACAATTAGCCGATGGCAAAAAATCGTATATATTCAAAATAAAGAAGAGAGAATAAAAGTCGAAGGTTGGTCGAGAGATCCAAAGTTAATCTTGAAGATAAAAGACAAAAGTTAGAGGCATATGGTGAAGTTGTAGAACACATTCAGGATATGAAGTTGTAGAATAGAAGTTGAAGAACAGTTTTAAATTGGATCTCTATGGACCATCTCAAATTTGAAGCAATGCTCAAATGTTGCAAGAATGTGAGTTTGTTGATATTCTAGTTGAAAAGGCATATAATAGTGGAATCATTTGACGATGACGAAGATAACTTGTAACGTTATGAGTTAGAAGTATTTGCAACAGTAGACTTCTTACTACGTGTAAATGATTCCACTATTATATGCCTTTTCAACTAGAATATCAACAAACTCACATACTTGCAACATTTGAGCATTGCTTCAAATTTGAGATGGTTCATACAGATCCAATTTAAAACTGTTCTTCAACTTCACCATATGCCTCTGACTTTCGTCTTTTATCTTCAAGATTATGATTAACTTCGGATCTCTCGACCAACCTTAGACTTTTATTCTCTCTTCTTTATTTTGAATATATACGAATTTTCGCCATCAGCTAATTGTAACCGCCAGACAGTCAACTTTATTTTTATAGTAATCTTACTACTTGTTGTATAACAGTCTGTTGTTTTATCCATTGTACTTATTATAGCAGCCTCCTAATGTTAATTTTGTTAATACTTCCACCATTGTAACTCATCACATTGTATATTTTTAAACCATCATTGTTATTTTTAATGTTATTTTACTTCAAATCTCTTCAAGATTTTAAAAATTCATTTCATTATTACATGTTAATTAGACGCTTATTTTCAATCTAAGGTTAAGACAATGGCTGATGATGCCTTCATACAAGGCGAAACATGTATCACTATTAGTTAACAAATCTATGTAAATCATCCAAGACTAGACATTGTATTGATTAGGTGGTCTATTTAATAAATAACGTACTGTTATTATTCCAATCAAATATCATCAATACGGACCAAAAATGATATTTATTACATGTAATACTGGAGTGTGTATCGTAGAGATAGGATAGGTATGGTGGGAAGGGGAGTATTAATTCTGGTGAAAGAAGAATTTGTAAGCTACGAAAAAGTTAAAGATGAGACACATGAAATTTTGTAAGGCTCATTTCTAAAGATAATAGGCAACTTGATATATTTGGAGTGTACAGACCGGGAAAGGGTAGCACAGACGCAGATTCAGAATTATTTGATAGGATAGTCGGCTATGTGGGAAACGACATGGAAAGAAATGTGATTGTAGCGGGAGATCTGAACTTGCCAGATGTCAATTGGGAAGGAAATGTGAACGACAGGAAGCATGCCCAACAAATGGCAAATAAGTTAATATGGGAAGGACAGCTGATTCAGAAAGTGATGGAACCAACCAGAGGGAAAAATATCCTGGATATCTTGCTGATAAAACCAGATGAGCTCTATAGGAAAACTGAAGTAATAGATGGTATTAGTGATCACGAAGCTGTTTTTGTCGTAGTTAAAAATAAATGTGATAGAAAGGTCTTAAAAGTAGGACTATTAGGCAGTACCATATGGCTGATAAAGCAGGCATGAGGCAGTTTCTAAAAAGTAACTATGATCGGTGGAAAACGGTAAATAAAAATGTAAACAGACTCTGGGATGGGTTTAAAGAAATTGTTGAAGAATGCGAAAACAGGTTTGTACCTTTAAGGGTGGTAGGAATGGTAAAGACCCACCTTATTATAATAGAGAAATAAAGAGATCAAGAAGGAGGTGCAGACTGGAAAGAAATAGAGTTAGAAATGGCTGTGAAAGTAAGGAGAAATTGAAGGAACTTACTAGAAAATTGAATCTAGCAAAGAAGGCAGCTAAGGACAACATGATGGCAAGCATAATTGGCAGTCATACAAATTTTAGTGAAAACTGGAAGGGTATGTATAGGTATTTTAAGGCAGAAACAGGTTCCAAGAAGGACATTCCAGGAATAATTAATGAACAAGGAGAGTGTGTATGTGAGGATCTTCAAAAGGCAGAAGTATTCAGTCAGCAGTATGTAAAGATTGTTGGTTACAAGGATAATGTTGAGATAGAGGAGGAGACTAAGGCCAAAGAAGTATTAAAATTTACATATGATAACAATGACATTTACAATAAGATACAAAAGTTGAAAACTAGAAAAGCGGCTGGAATTGATCAGATTTCTGGGGATATACTAAAGACAATGGGTTGGGATATACTACCATATCTGAAGTACTTATATGATTATTGTTTGGTTGGAGGAGCTATACCAGATGAATGGAGAGTTGCTATAGTAGCCCCTGTGTATAAAGGAAAGGTTGATAGACATAAAGCTGAAAATTACAGACCAGTAAGTTTGACGTGCATTGTATGTAAGCTTTGGGAAGGCATTCTTTTTGATTATATTAGACATGTTTGTGAAATTAATAACTGGTTCAATAGAAGGCAGTTCGGTTTTAGGAAAGGTTAATCCACTGAAGCTCAACTTGTAGGATTCCAGCAAGATATAGCAGATATCCTGGATTCTGGAGGTCAAATGGACTGTATCGCGATTGACCTGTCTAAAGCATTTGATAGGGTGGATCATGGGAGACTACGGGCAAAAATGAGTGCAATTGGACTAGACAAAAGAGTGACTGAATGGGTTGTTATATTTCTAGAAAATAGATCTCAGAGAATTAGAGTAGGGGAATTCCTCAAGGCAGTATTATCGGACCTTTATGTTTTCTTATATATATAAATGATATGAGTAAAGGAGTGGAATCAGAGGTAAGGCTTTTTGCGGATGATGTTACTCTCTATAGAGTGATAAATAAGTTACAAGATTGTGAACAACTGCAGTGTGACCTCGAAAATGTTGTGAGATGGACAGCAGGCAATGGTATGTTGATAAACGGGGTTAAAAGTCAGGTTGTGAGTTTCACAAATAGGAAAAGTCCTCTCAGTTTTAATTACTGCGTTGATGGGGTGAAAGTTCCTTTTGGGGATCATTGTAAGTATCTAGGTCAGGGCCTCTCAAACGCCCAAAATCTCACGCGTGCAGAGCGAGGCCCAAGAGCTCCGTGCACTGTGCATCGGTGCCGCTCGGTATGGCTCGGATCAACGCTTCGTCTCTGGGCTACTCGGCTATGCTCGGCTCTACGCGGCTATACTCGGCTCAACTCAGCCCGGATTTGGAGCGCTACGGCGCAAGTGGGGGAGAGGGAGACAGGCGGAGCGAGCGAGACAGGCGTGAGGAAAGAGAGAGACAGCGCTATTGCTCCAAATCGAGGAGTGGGGGGTCTGCACTCTGGTCAACCAAGCCAAATCGTCTTTTGCACCGTGCACAGTGCATGCACCACGCGCATGCACCCTGAGAGGCCCTGATCTAGGTGTTAATATAAGGAAAGATCTTCATTGGGGTAATCATATAAATGGGATTGTAAATAAAGGGCACAGATCTCTGCACATGGTTATGAGGGTGTTTAGGGGTTGTAGTAAGGATGTAAAGGAGAGGGCATATAAGTCTCTGGTAAGACCCCAACTAGAGTATGGTTCCAGTGTATGGGACCCTCACCAGGATTACCTGATTCAAGAACTGGAAAATATCCAAAGAAAAGCAGCTCTATTTGTTCTGGGTGATTTCCGACAAAAGAGTAGCGTTACAAAAATGTTGCAAAGTTTGGGCTGGGAAGAATTGAGAGAAAGAAGAAGATCTGCTCGACTAAGTGGTATGTTCAACAACAATAAAGGTGTTTTAATTTGTTCCACCTATTCAATACTTCTATTTTCATCTATAGTGGTTATATAAAGTTTAGCAAGTTATTAAAACTTTTAGCTTCCACTTTTAATATTAGTTGTATTCTTGATGATTGTTTTTAGGCTGAAGATGCCCTTAATTGAGGGTGAAACATGTCCCATTTAACTAAGAGTCTATTTATGTAACCACTAGAAGTGAAAATAAAAGTACTGAATAGGTGGAACAAATTAAAACACCTTTATTGTTGTTGAACTGTAAATTTTCAATATGGACCTAAAATGAGGTTTATAACATGTAATAAGTGGTATGTTCCGAGCTGTCAGCGGAGAAATGGCGTGGAATGATATTAGTAGACGAATAAGTTTGAGTGGCATTTATAAAAGTAGGAAAGATCACAATATGAAGATAAAGTTGGAATTCAAGAGGACAAACTCGAGCAAATATTCATTTATAGGAAGGGGAGTTAAGGATTGGAATAACTTACCAAGCGAGACATTCAATAAATTTCCAATTTCTTTGAAATCATTTAGGAAAAGGCTAGGAAAGCAACAGATAGGGAATCTGCCACCTGGGCGACTGCCCTAAATGCAGATCAGTATTGATTGATTGATTGATTGATTGATTGATTGATTGAATCAAGACAGGTGTAGGACAGGGAGAGAGATTATTGCCTCTAGTCTGCAACTGCATACTGGAGAAAATCATTCATGATTGGTGCAAAGAGATGTACTGAGATTGGACTTTGAGTAGGATACAAGAGAACTGGCCTGATAATAGATTGCCTAGCTTTTGCACATGATCTTGTGGTATTCTCCGATTCCCTAGATACTGCTGCCAAACAAATCAACCAACTTAAAACCTAAGCTGCAAAGGCTGGCCTCCAGATCTCCTTTGAAAAAAATGTTCATAACTAATATCAAGCTGGTTCCTAGAGAGTTAATTGTAGAACAAGGGAAAATCAAACGAGCAGAAAAGTTTAAAGTACTGAGGTGAGTGGATAGTACCTAACAACTCTGAGAAAGTAGCATTCACATCTAGGATCAACAAGGTAGAAGTGACGAATGAACTAACTAGAAATATCTACAACAAAATATCAGTGTCCATCAACGCCAAGCTTAGGCATTATTGTTCAGTCATTTGTCCAGGGGCCCTGTATGCAGCAGAATGCCTTGCATTGAACAGGAAGGGTCTAATTGAAAAGATAGAAGCCAAAGAAAGAAAAATCCTAGAAAGGTCCTAGGACCAATCAGAGAAAATGATGAGTGCTGGAGATGGCATAACAGTGAACTGTACCTGCATGTGGAAAGGATAACGGATACCATTCAGAAACGGAGGATTAATATTTATGGCCACATAACATGTATGAGCTTGTAGAGATTCCTACTTTGTAAACAATGAAACCAAGGGACCCTGGTTCACCGAAGTTGAAAAAGACCTTCAAGAAATAGGGATCACACATGAAGACATCCAGGAACGTGTTCCTCTCTAGAAGAAAGTTCAAGCATACCAGCGATTCCAAGAAAAGCTGAAGGGCAAGACGTGGACTGACGAAAGAAAGGTGGTTCACAGAAAGTGAATGTGGCAATGCTGGGAAAGAATTAAAGCTCAAGGATGCAAATGGTTGAAATAACATGGTCCACAGCTGGCCAAAACGAAGCAGAGAGAAATAAATCCATTATAGGGAACATGTTAATGCAAAAAAGCACAATAGATTTTCAGCTATGAGCAAACATATCTCAGACTTTATTCATCAATCAGCCATATGATAATAAACTCTACACACGATTTCAAGTCACATTCCTTTCAACTCTAACTCTGAAGGCATCTAATAAAATCTACACCATAATAAATGCCCATTCTCCAACTAACAATAAATATAACAACTCTTCAAAAGACCATTAGGATTCAAAAAGATTTTGGGACCTACTCGACGAGACCATAAATATCATCCCCAAAAACCATGTAAAACTATTACTCGTAAGACTTCAGTGCTCACCTAGGCAGCAAAAGACGATACTGTGACAACATTGGAAAATGGCTTGCCCATAAAAGAACAAAAATGGACAAAGACTCGTCGATTTCTGCAAAAACCATATATTTCAAGAGAAAACCTCAAAAGGTCAAAACATGGAAACACCCTTACCACACTAAAGGAGAATGGCAGCTAGATCATGTCTTTATGGACTAACAATTCCACAAAGAAATTTACAATGTCAAATTCCTCCGAGGAACAGACACAGGTTTGTATCACAACGTAGTCAAACTTAAAATTAAATTAACTCTCCCCCCAAAAAAACTACAAAACCAAGCCCCTAAACATTAAAAAATGGACCCTATCCAGCTCATAAAGATAAAAATTACAAAAAAAAAGCAATCAAAAATATGAAAATTGCAGATAATTTTGAAGACCTTGTCAACAACCTTAAAGAATTTGCAGAAGAATTGGCCCAAATAAAGCCCTGTAAAAAGCATCAGTGGTGGAACAGCAAATGTGATGAAACATTGGAGAAAAGACATCAAGCATGGCTATTACACCATTCACAAAAATCTGGAATATCCTTCCAAAATCTTCTACAGCAAAGAAAGAAAATCACCCGAACCTTATTAAGAATTAAAAGAAACACCATAAGAATGCATTGACATTAATTGAAGAATTCAACGAAACACAGTCGAGAGATTACTACAAAACTTTCAAACAGCAACTCCAAAAATACAAATCCTTAATCACACTAATGAAGGATGAAAATGGTAAGCTGGCCCATAACAATTTAGCAGAGATTCTGGCTAAATATTTCACTAAACTCCTTAGTTACAAGGAGCTAACAGACCTCCTCAACTTGGACATTAACACTAATACCAGCACCAGCAGAAAACATCAACCCGCCACATGATAAAAGAAGTATATCAAGCACTGGATGGGATGAAAAATTACAAAGCACCAGGAGAAAATCAGACGTTTGTAGGGATCTGGAAATATGCAGGAAAATGAGAAAAATTCGCTCTTCATCAACAGTTTGTCAACATACAAATTAAAGGAACACTACCAGAAAGAACACTGGACGACAGCCACCCTCCACCCACTACACAAAAATGACAACAAAAGAGATCCTACCTACCACAGGGGAATCTCACTCCTAGACATTATATACAAAATCCTTTCAAGATGCATCCTTAACAGAATCAGGTCACAACTCGAGAAGGAACTAGGGGACCCTGGAGGAGTTGTCCTGACCAGATCATAGATTACAACAGGCTAAGAAACAGAGATATGGTTGTAACATTTATAGACTTCAAAAAAGCATATGATTGCATCCACAGGGAACCTATACTGAAACTTCTAAGACACCTCGGACTACACCTCAAATTAATAAATATTATAAAATTGACCCTCACCAACACCAAGTCAAAACTGATCGAAACAGGACTACGCCATGGTGATGGGCTGTCACCCCTACTGTTCACTTCTGCTCTAGAAATGGTAATGAGGGAATGGTTTTAGAAATGCCCCCGTCCCCCAAAAAGGGACGGAAAATCAAAACAAACTGCCTTGGTTTTGCTGACAATTTGGCATTATTAGCAACTGACTTTTCTGAAGCTAAAACACAGATATCGGAACTTCAAAACATTGTAATTAAAATTGGCCTTAAAATCTCATTCGAAAAGACAGAAAGTATGTTCCAAAAATCAATATCATTGAAAGAAATAAGCATTAATCATAATAAAATCAAAATTGTCACCAATTCAAACACCTAGGAGAAGTAATAACAAACGACCTAAACGAAAAACCCTCTATCCAGTGTACCGTTTTCATCGTCCTGATATCGGAATAAAGGTTGTCGTACGAAATTATAAGTTTGCCATGCACGGTAATGAGATCGCGAAGATTACGTAATTGGGCCATACGTCAGAAAAGAATGCATATATTAAGTAAAATAGGCCGTGATTTCGGAGTGTATACATTATACGAACGTATATATTCAAGAAGGCCATGCACGTGGCGGCAAAGATATTTATTTGATGAATTAAATATGCCTAGATCACGGACTGAGACGGAAAATTATAAAGGATCCATGCGGCCGTGATAAAATAATAGAAGGTTTTCAAAATTGTTAAAAAAGAAGAAGTAGCTGAACAATAAATAAAAATCTGTTACGCAAAAACGACGTAAATTTATCCTCGAGAAGAAAAGCCAATCTTCGTATAAAGAAGAAGGGAGATATTGCAGTAATTACCGGCTCGAGAACCTGCAAAGCGAAGGAATATTTGGAAATCATGTATATTCGAACGAATATCGTAAAGAGCGAGTTAGAAAATACCCGAACAGTAGTCAGAGTATAGACTCAAGACCGTACGAGGAATCAAGTTGAATATAACGCAGTATAGGTTGATTAACCGAACAAAAGAAATTTTTAGAGAGCTAACTTGATATATTTTAACTGTTAAACTGCCGCAAAGAATTAACCTTGAATTACTGTCCTAAAAACCTGAATCTTAGATACAAACTTGATACTCATTCCTAAGAGTATGGATGTGAAATTAATTCCCGCTTTGGAAATGTTTCTTTCATATATGACTGACTGCTACAACATGAGAGGCTAAATCGAGGATGGAGCCGACTGTCCGACGGAGACCGCCCAGCTGTTTCTACTATCCCGAGTCCCAAAACTACAACCTGATGGTGACGTAACAAAGGATGGAGTCGTTCTACGCAATCCTAAGATGACAACATCGAAGCCAAAGCCAGTCATCTAACGTCAGTGATCGCAAGATAAGTTCCAAAGAGTTATTTTATTTTCTTGAAATTAATATGCAGTAAATATAGTAGTTGTATTTGTAGTGAACATTGGTATGTTTTTTTTTTTATGTAGTTCTTCGTGATAAAATCACAGTCGTTGCCATCTTCGCAATGAGATTGTCCTTGTTGACTTATTATTATTAATATGGGAATAGGTATTTCTTCTAGAGTTTACAATCAATGCCATAATATAGGAATGTTTATAATTGAACAAGGAGAGATTTAGAATATAATTTTTAACCATTATGGGACAGAAACATCGTATATAAAGAGACGTAACCCTAATTTTATATTTTTAAAGAAGATAATTGATTTCTGAATAACCTATATGTGTGCTGATACGACGCAATGAAATGTGAGTACATATTAACTTATTTGATTTATATATGCATTTCATTTTTAGGCTAACGTGTTTATGCGTATAATATATGAAATCTAACCCAAAAGAGTACGGTTGTAGTACATTAATGTGATGTTAAGATGATTTGCCGTCATGTTGGAAATGATAAATGTTTACGTAGGGAAGTTATGATTTGAGTGGCATATTAATGTGGAATTATGAATAATTATTCGCTGTGATATGTTTAGGAGATTGAATAATGATATATTATGGTAATTAATATTGGTAAATGGAGAGATAGATATGTTTATGGATAATTTTGGCGGTAAATACGGCGTATTATGGGCCGATGGTGATGTTTGTCATATGCGGAAAAATATTAATATGGTAATGCGAGATATATTGGGTTAGTGGTACACGAGTACAATGAAATACATCGCATATTTCGTATATGGGTTGCCATAAACTGTCTTCATATTAAATATCCAAGTAGGAAATAAAAGAAGGGAAACTTGTTGTCTTCATAGATAATATATATCAACGTTGTACTGAATATTATTGGAAGTTTGTTGTCGAGAATGAATTTAATTCATAGAATAATCCCATAATTTAAATCTCTACCACAATTAGATAAAATAGGTTACCAAATGCATTCCTACGGAATTCTTAATACCTGATTAAATATTGGTAAATCATAAAACATGTTAGGTATAATTTCTATTTGAACTACAATTATAATTATTCTTTACACGATACCTACATTTAATTTTAAGGTGTTATTTGAATATTTTAACCGAATGACATGGTCGAGGTGACCAATATTTCTCATTTAAAGAACTATATATATTTGAAATAGCCATTTTGGGCTGATATATATTTGGAACTTATTTGCGATTGCTAACGTTATAACATGGGAAGAAGCACATGAATTTATGACAGAATATCAATTTAATAATGATGAAGATAAGCATTTTTTAAATTTTTTTTTAAAGGAAAGAAACAAAAACTGATGGACACAGATATGTATATTTAGAATGGAGATTACTTAAGCTTAGGGACTTAGATTTATTTTCAACCTAAAAATATGATACTACGTTTTTCAATAGAAAGAAAATGTACTTTCAACTTTTATAATCAAGAGAACTTATCCTTATTTTTGTGATGCGCCTAACTAATGGAGAAGAATAGTTGAATCAGATTGAAGTTAGATTAAATTTAATTTAATTTTTTTTTAGAGAGGAAGAAGATAATTGATGTTGATAATTATTAGTAGATTTTCTTTTATGATTCTGGAATCATGAAATAAATTATAGATTATCCAATTTAGATGTTATTATTTTAGGAGATAGGCTAATATCATTATGATATAAATAATTTTGAATTAATTCATTTTTAAAAAAATATTTTATTTATTTTCTTTCTTTTCTTTGAATGATTTGGATTTGAAAGCTTGGAATTGATTCTGGATGATGAATGGTATCGATAGTAATTTACTGAAAGGGAAAGGTGGTGTCTCAGTTGATCTCACGTAAAAAAAAGTATGGTTCGTAGATGCAATTTAATTATCCCTGAGAGGTGTCGCGTGGCAATTTAAGGATTACCATATCAAATGTTGTGATAGGAAAAATGAAGGTTACGGCATCGCTAAAATGCTATGATGCGATAACTGTTTATACGATGAGTATTTAAAGCGAACATAGCTACCGACACTTAGCATCAATTTTTAATATGCGTTCATCCATTTAATGATCTGTAGGAGTGATGGATGATTGAGGGGAAAATAGCCGGAGCAATTGTTAGGTCACCCAATGGGGCGCACATATTAAATATGGTTGCCCAATATGGTGCAAGACAGAAACCCCCTCAGGATGGTGCATATTAAAAATGGCACCCAACTTCGGAGCAAAACTGAGGACACCCAGCCTAATTACAAAATAACTCTTGGCGCGCATTTAGAAATGACGCCGCAATGTGAAGCAAAACTGAGGATACCATATGTGGCGCATATTAAAAATAAAATAACGCCAAACGTTGGAGCAAAAATTGAGGATACTCAGGGGCAGTGACAAGATAATTGCAGGATACAGTGAATTGATGCCCAGCAATAAAGTAAGACTGAAGATGCCTTAGCCCAAATGTTGAATTGGCAATTCACCGTTGGAACATGATTGAGGATACTCGATGTGGGAGTATTTTAGAAAATAATGAAGAAGGATGGCTGAGAAAGATAATAATCAGCAGTGAGGCGAAGAATAGATGATTATTTGAGATCGGATATTTTCAGAAGATACCAAGAAGGAAAGAAGAAGTTGAGAGATAGATAAACAATTCAAGGCTGTGGAGGAAAGGCGGAAGAAGAGATGGATAAAAATTATTAAAATAGATACTATTAATAATTTAAATAATTAATTGGTTAAGATAATTTATAATATTGTTTTCAATCATTATATTGTATTATGTCAAGATAAGAGTAGATAATAGGGTAGTAATGTAAAAAAAAAATGCTTATTTACGATATTTTAGATGACTGGGATGGTAGGATGGCTGATTAGCGGGGGAAGTCGGATAGTCGGTTTCCATATTGATTGAGCAATTGATATAATTTTTAGTGATTTTAAGTCATAATTTACAGAAATTGGAATTTTAAGAAGGTTGGATAATAGTAAATGCAAATATGACGAGTTTGAATCAGCTTCGTTTACAATTAGAGGAATATCAGAAGGAGCAGGGAGAGAAACTGCAAGGACAGGATGAGGAGATAAATAGAATGATAGAGGATGCAGAAAAGGCAAAAAGAGAACAGGAACAGAAATTTAAGGAGAAGGATGAGCAGATAAACCAAGATAACCGAAAAGTTAGACAAGACAAAAGACAAACAGAAGGGAATAATGGAAATGTTAAAAGAAATGATGGAGAAAATAGGAAACATGGAGAAAAACCAGAAAAACCAGATGGAGAAAATAGGAAACATGGGGAAAAACCAGATGGAGGAAATGAGAAAAATGAGAGAAGAGTACCGACAAAAACAAGGAGAGTGTAATCAGAAACAAGAGGAATACCAAATAAAACAAGAAGAAAGGCATCGAAGCCAGATTGAGGAGATGAGAAGAATGGAGAAGAGGCAAGAGGAGATGATTAGAACGGGAATTGGCAAAATTGAAGAAGATGTTTCCCAGATGAAAACCGGGATAAGCGAACTTCGAACTGAAATGATGGAAAAGATGGAGGATAAAAACAAAGAGATCCATAATGAAATGAATAAAATTAGAGGAGAAATAGCTGAAAATAGAAATTATATCCAAGAATTGAAAGAGGATGAAATTAAGAAGCTAACGGAAAATATGGAGTCGATGAGGGTAGATTCCCAAGAAAAATGGAATCAGTATGAAGAGAAGTTAAAAGACATAAATGAGAACGTAATAACAGCAAATAAAACGCTGGGAGATAATTTTATATTAGCACGTGACCATATTGGAGATGAGATGAAAATTATAAATGAAGAGATGAAAAAGAACAAAAATGAAACGGAGAAAAGAATAATTAGAACGGAGCAGGGAATCGATGAGATGAAGAAAGAAATTCAAAATATTAGAGGTGAAATTCAAATGACAAAATTAGAAATGTCAAAACAGTTGAATGAACAGAGAATCGTAGATATAAATATAAATGACAGGGAAGGAACACCGACAATTTCGGGTGAAACCGATCAGAGCAGTAAGGGCGTTATAGTTGGAAATATTGGAAATGGAAGCCCAGCCATTATAAATATTGTAAAAACGTACGATGACAGGCCCAAAAATTTTAGCAATACTGCGGCAATGTCACCAAAGAGGTTCTTGAGAGAAATGGAGGAATATTTTAAAGAGAATAGAATACCTGACGAAAAGAAACTCAGGATAATAGAAAAACACTTAGATGCGAATCCGAATTTGTGGTATCAGGCATTTAAGTATACTTTCCACGATTACGATGAGTTCAAGGTCGCATTTCTCAAACGATTTTGGAATCCTGAGATTCAACAAAACCTTAGATTGGAGTTGTATTCGAAAAGATATTCGTCAGTAGGACCAACGAGATTTAGTGACTACTTTTCGTACCAGTTTCATAGGTTCCAGGATCTAGATTCCGCACCCAGCGAATTAGAGGCGATAAAGACAATTCAAAAGCAATTCCCTCCAGAAACTCAAAGATTATTAGCTGCTGCAAATGTGACTTCCGCAATCGAAATGGAAAGCATTTTAAGGCAGTTGGATATGTCGTCGAGTCATCCGGCAGCAAGAATCCATAGGAACACAAAAATCAAGAAGAAGTGAACGTATTAATTGGGAAAACACTCAGAAGAAATCGGTATCTGAGAAAAGAGAAAATGATAGAAGCTCAAGGAAAAGAGAAATTAGTGATGATGAGGAGAGGACAGGTGATCAAAACCGACGCAGATGCAGGCAAAATGGGCATGATGGTGGAAGGCAGAATGAAGAGAGACGATTTTTGCCATATCATCGACAGCCTAGCCGATTTAGAAATGAAAGAGAAAGAGGAAGTTACAGACAGAGGCCAATGTATCATGGAGCACCGATGAACAGGTACAATAATAGGGAGAATAGGAACAGACAGTATATACAGGAATTGAGAAAAGAAACTAGAGAAAAGAAGAGATGGGAAGAAGCGATCAGGGATCGAGACATCAATGGAGACATAGAGGGAGCCGAGAGTCTAGAGCTTCAGGAATATAAAAGAAAAGACAGAGAAGGGCAAAAACTGAATCCAGAAGATCAATCGTATCAAACAGACTCCCAGAGTAAAAAAAAAAAACGCCAATTTCGATGTAGAGAATAAGAGAGATAATATTTTGGAAAAATTGGGTAAAAAAATTAAAAGTTGGTATGTACTACAAATTGAGGCTTGGGATATCGATCCGGATGATTTACTAGATGAGTCACAAGAAATTCACAAAGAAAATAAATCGTACTTACCCATTATTACCACACGAATAAATGACCTGAAAACACATTGTTTGATTGATTCAGGGGCGAGTATAAGTGTTATATCAAAAGCGTTATTTGTTGAGGTAAATCAAGAAGGAAAGTTGCCAATTATACCAGTTGCACAAATGAAAATAAGAGGGATTATACCAGATAAATCTGTTGAATGTAAAATACAAACTTATGTAAATGTCAGGATTGGTAGATTTATATTTGAGCACCCATTCATAATTATGAACAAAATTAAGTGCAATGTGATTCTTGGGGTGGATTTTATAATAACAACGGAAATGATAATAGACCTGAAAAATCAGGAAGTAAGATTCCCAATCGTTAAGGAAAATGGAAAGATAACCAAGGAAAGGATAAAGTTAGAGGGAAAAGCAGAAAACACGGAGCATATGAAATTTGAAGCTATTGAAACTCAAAAGTTAATGGAAGAGGAAATACCGTTAAATGAGACTGAGGAAATGGAAGAAATTATACATAGCTTGGAGAAGATCTTGATAAAAGATGAAGAAAAAGAAGAGTCAGAAGAAACAAGCTAGCTAAAGCACAAAAATTAACCTGGTTCATCCAGAAGCAGCATACGCAGCAGGACCTTCTTTCACCCGAATGAACAGTCAAAGACCGACAGAATCCAGAAGGTTGAAAAAGAATTGGAAGAACCTGCATCAACATAAAGTACCAGAAAGATGGACAGTGGTAGACAGTATCCAACAAAGTCTTGTACAAGCAGTTGGAACTCATTACTGATACTATTCGTAAGAGGAGACTGGGATTCTTGGACACACCGTGAGAAAGCAGGATTTGAGACTTCTGAAACAACTGGTACGGTATAATTTCGACTCAAAAAATACAACAGCAGGTTGCATATGAAACAGAGAAATAAGAGACGATCTGAAGGAAATTGGCCTTGCATCAGAAGACACCACAGGTAAGATAAAACTGAACAAACAGATCCAGGACTCAAACATCTGCTTCAGCTCAAAAGAAAGAAACTCACAATATGAATATTTTCAACACCAGAAAATGCAAAAAGATTGGAACATGTGAAAAAGTACTGGGAAGACTGTAAGGCTCGAATAGCCCCTTTGAAGAGACTGGATAATGGACTGAATAAAGTGGTCCTGTGCGCTCATAATATTGAAATAATCATAACAATATTGTTTTTTTTTTACGAGGGACTGTGGAAAATCTTCAAAAGACACTTGTGAAGGGTACGCACTCCACAAGTGTGTGGGATTCTTACCCACTAAAAACCACACACCCTTTACCCATGATGTGTATCATCACCCCGGAACCACTCTCGCATTACTTCAGGGTGATGTCATGCTTACTTAGTCTTTCAGACTTCTACTTTCTTTATTTCTCCTTTATGGGCGTTCGTACGCTTCCAAATCCCTCATCTTCTGATGAAGGACATCCTCCACATACACTGCCACACGATCTCAGGATTCCTGGTTTCGTAGCATCACAGAAATAATATTAGACATGATGCTGTATAGGCTTTTGGGCTTATGCCATGTCAAGAAAATAAGGTGAAATTCTTAACGTTTCGCACGCGTCGTCAGTCGGGATTTCTTCTGAAGATGCAGAGCACAGTTTTCTGCGAAACGTTAAGAATTTCACCTTATTTTCTTGACACGGCATTAGCCCAAAAGCCTATACAGTATCACGTCTATAAGTATGGGCCGTGAAAGCATTAATGGCAACAGAAATAATATTATCTGGTGTCAGTTCTCCCAATTCCGTTTCCACACATCTTCGCTTTATCATCCAGTGGCCGCACACAAAGAAGGTGTGAAGTACATCATCGATGTCGTCACAGTATATGCGTGCTGCATCACTCGCTCCGCCCACTCTATGCAGGAATTTCTGAAAATATCCATGTCCTGTTAGAAGCTATCTGAGGTAATAGTTGACTTCATCATGAACCCTTTCAACCCAGATATCCAAGCATGCCATCACTCACTTGGTCCATTAACCCCGAGGGTCACTTTCCCATCTGAGTTGTCATCGCCTCATCCGTTGACTGAAGGCACGCTTCTTTGCATATTTTTTTTACAGCTGTCCTTGGATATGCCAGATTTCTTGTCGCTCCAATGCTAGTAGATCTATTGGGGCTGTTGCTGCCACCATGAGGATTGCAGGTTCAGAAACCGTGCGGTATGCACATGCAGTACGTAAAGCTGCTCTCCGTTGTACGGCAGCTATCCTTTTCCGATACCAAGCAAATTTCAAGGATTCAGCCCAGATTTCAAAGCCATACAGGAGCACTGACTGAACCGTCGACATGAGAAGGCGTCGTTTACTGGATTTTGGACCTGTAATATTTCCCATCAGTCTACTAAGTGCAGTCATGTATTTTACTGCCTTATCTGATGCTCTCTGAATATTATTCCAGAATGTGAGCTTGGAGTCAAGTGTCACTCCTAGATAATTTGTGCTCATAGATGTTTCAATCACTAACTCTCCAACAGTCATTGGCCCAAGAGTCTCTATCCTTTTCCTCGTCAGAAATATTTCCGTTTTATGTTCTGATAGTGTTAGCCTGTGACTCATCATCTGTTCTTTTATGCGCCACATCACCTGGTTCAGTTTGATTTGAGCCATCTCATCAGCATAGCCCACAAGGTTCGTGTCCTCTGGCATCTCCAAACGTAACAAGCCATCATACATGATGTTCCGAAGATCTGGGCCAAGGATCGATCCCTGCGCTGCACCAGCTGTCAGTCATTTTGCCCTTTGTCCATCTTCCGTATCATACAGCAGAGTGTGATCCTTCACATCCAGGGTCACAAGAAATGTCTATTTACAGGAATGATGATTGCCAGTTTGTGTTCTTTCTGCTGTATTCACCACCTCCCACACTGCATCCATCGTCGAGTGCCCTCTCCGAAATCCATGCTGGCGAACAGATAAATTCCCTGCTAGCTGAACTGCTGAGAGAATTCTGGGCTGCAGAAGTTTCTCCAGGCCTTTTCCAGCTGTGTCCAACATACATAAAGGTCTATAACCACCAGGTTTTCCTTTGCTGATCAAAACCAATCGGGCCATTTTCCATTGGGGACTAAAAACACCTGCTTGCAGGCAGTGATTGTACATATTCAGCAACAGTTCTGGACAGAGTTCTGATATCTTTAGCACTTTTGCAGGTATACCATCTGGTCCTGGAGTCTTCTTGTTTCTAAGAGAGCTAATAGCTCTCTTCAGCTCTTCTACTTCTACTTCATCCAGTTCTTTTTCATCGTCACAGTCAATCATCTCTGGATGGTTGGGGAATAGTTCATCCACAATTTCTTTAACAGTTTGTAGATACATGCTCGGGGTTGAAAATGTCCCGAGTTTCTTCATTACAATCTTGTAACCTAGTCCCCATGGATCATCTTCCACTTCCTTAACCAATGCCCACCATTTATCGGCTTTACTCTTTCTAATTGCATTGTGGAGTTCCTTCTTCACTGACTTGTACTCCGCTGAGACTGAGGTATTCTCTGGACTGCCTCTCATCCTCTGAGCCCTGCATCGAAGTCACAGACAATTCCTTCTCAATTCAGCAATCTCTTCGGTCCTCCAGTATGCTGGGCGCTTGCTAGTTCGTGGTCTCTTTCGGGACATTGAGACATTGCATGCTTGCTGGATTAGCTGCATGGTGAGTTCAACACATACACCAGTTGCTTCTTTCCCTCTACAGCCAAAACATTTTTCTGTTATGTTCTCCATTCCATTCCGTACTACATCAAGAAACTTTTCCTTGTCGATACCAGCTATGTTCCATCGTGCTGTCTTGCGCAAGATGTTTCTTACTTGAAGAGCTTCCTGGAGCAGTCGAAAGATGATATATTGTGATCACTCTCCGTATAGGCCTAGTTCTCGATCACTTGCCATTCAGTAATCTTAGGCGCAATATCCTCCGATGAGAAGGTTACATCTGGTATTGTTGCCTGACATCCTGGCTGTCGAAATGTTGGCACATTTCCAATGTTGTTGACCACCAAATAATAATAATAATAATGATGATAATAATAATAATAATAATAATAATAATAATAATAATAATAATAATAATAATCATAATAATATAACCACTGTCACACTTTCAAGACTTTTCATACGTCAAGACCTCAAGAAAAGGTGCCTTTACATATCTTTTCTCTGTGTGGTGTTTTTTTACAATAAGTTAAAGACTCATGTTTAGTGTTATGTTGTAGTGTTTTTTAACTGTACAATTTATTTTTACGGCTGAAGAAGGCCCAAAGGGGCCAAACATGTACTGTACCTATTGTGAGGTATTTCTTAAAGTTCTTTTTATGACACATTTTTATATTAATTCAGGTGGACCAATTGAATATTTTTCTTATACTGTACAGCCAATATAGAACAACCCAAATATGTGAATCTAATCCGGATAAGTTTCAACAATAGTAAAATAGAGAAGAGAAGGAAGGTAGGAAGTGGCCATGGCGTTGATTAAGGTACAGCTTTAGCATTTTCCTGGTGTGGAAATGAGAAACTATCTTCAGGGTTGCCGATGGTGGGGTTCAAACTCTTCATATCCTGAATATAAATTTAGTCATACTGCCTGTACCGCACCGTCATCTCACTTTGTAGCCTGAAGTGTATATTCCATCATTTGCAGTAGGCATTTTAAGGACTATGACTATAGTGTCAGCACAGCTTTCTTTTTTTTAAATTAAAAAAATGCTATTTGTTCGGGGCGTTGACCCATGTGGATCTTTTGCCCCTACTGGCACCATATTGTATGAACCTGCGTGGAATTGGAATGGCGGTAGTGTGGAATGTTGTGTGTAAGGAAAGGAAGATTAAGGACATCACAAACACCCAGTCCCCAGGCCAGGGATATTAATCATCACAATTAAAAATCCCTGACCCGGCCGGGAATCAAACCCGGGGCCGCCAGGTGACAAGCAGACACGTTGCCTCCTACACCGCGGGGCCGGACGTCAGCACAGCTACAAAAACCCTACTTCCAAATAATAATTCCATCCGTATTTGAAGATTTTTCAAAGCACAATCCAACATACGCACATAAAAGACCATATAAAAGGAAAGCTATAGACATGGAAAAGGAAGCTCAACTCTGTATGAGATTTGAACATCATTGGGAACCAAACACAGCTATAGTCAGTGAAGAGAATGACTAGGGACCAGTGATCCATTGTATAAAACCACAGGGGTTGCAGTGTAATTAATGTTCAGAACCAGTTTGAAAGCTGAACATGTTGGCCTACTTTCTATAAGAGAAGAAACTATACAGTAATTCTACTAAAGTGGGCCTGGAACTAAAAAAAATAAAAGATAAGAAAGAAAAAAGACAGATAATGGGTACATGTAGCAAAAGAAGAAACTAACTGTGACAGTCGTCTACAGAAAATATCCTTGTCTGCAACTGAGAGTCTGTATTTAATCCATTTTCAGGACTGGGAAGGATTAAGATACCCTAATGCCATCTTCATAGCTTTGATACAAATGTCTTATGATGTTGCAGTCGAAGCCTTACACTATCTATTGATCTGCACCCATTGCTGTATCTGAAAGTCAGGTTTGTGTGTGAACTTACGTGTAAGACCTGTCACAACGAAACATTGCTGGGCCGAGTGACTCAGGCGGTTAAGTCACTGGCCTTCTGACCTGAACTTGGCAGGTTCGATCCTGGCTCAGTCCGGTGGTATTTGAAGGTGCTCAGATAGATCAGTCTCGTGTCGGTAGATTTACTGGTACATAAAAGAACATCTGCGGGACTAAATTCTGGCATCTCGGAAAACCATAAAAGTAGTTACTGGGACATAAAGCCAATAACATTATTACAACAAAACATTGCTAAAATTGTTGCTGCAGAAATAACTGAAGACTTTTTTCTTCCTAATTTCATTGGGTCAACACTTTGAATAGATTTAGTCTAGATTTCCTGATCCAACCCTATATCGAGGGATGATTCCACTATTGCATGCTTCTCTGGTGGTTTGTCATATGATGTGTTGTGTGTATTTGAAGATATGCATTGAGACGATCACAGACACCTAGTCCCCAAGTCAGAGGAATTAACTAAGAAAGAAAAACACAACGACAAAGACAGTCTCCCCATCTTCAGATAGATTGGCTCTACCATCATCACTCCCAGTTCTTCTACATTGATTTCCCTCAGGCAAGAGGAATTTTCTGATCCGTTTAAAATCCCTGGCCTGACCGGGAATCAAATAAATTGTCCTCTGAACCAAAGACCAGAACGCCGCCATTCAGCCAAAGCACCAGACAGAAAGACTAAAGCCTTTATTGGACAAGGAATATGTCATTGAAATACGATATTGCTAAAATAGACCTAAGTACCGTGGATACAGTTCCACAGCCAAAACTCCCTAGAAGTTGGGAAGTGAAGTGATATTTATAGGGTGACACTGAACTGGAGACCTATTTCTCCCTCTACACACTGACTTGTCATTGTATTTTTCCATTTTCTTGTTTCTTTCAATGCTCCTATCTTTTATGTATAATGACTTAAATGTTGAAACTTAGAGACGAATGGTGCAACATTTTATGATCATATCTTGAGGTATTGGAAAAAGAAAGAGAAGGGCCACAAAGGGTGCAAAAGTGAAAAATTCCCTAGGCTTTGACAACCTAATACTGATATGGTTGGAAGGGAACAAGAGTTGAACAAGGAATGTTGGATGTAAAAGATGAAATGGAGGACCGTGGCACATTTTTTATCACTTTACTGCTAAACAAAGTCAGAAGTTGGTGTTTGGGTTGCTTCGTGTGGTATTGCAGCTACTCTGAGAGAAGGGAGGCCAGCATGTTCAGCCTTCAAACTGATTCTGAACATTAATTACACTGCAACCCCTGTTCTTCTACATTGATTTCCCCCAGGCAAGAGGAATTTTCAGACCCGTTTAAAATCCCCGGCCTGACCGGGAATCAAATCAATTGCCCTCTCAACCAAAGACCAAACAAAGCAAAAGGTCAGACACTTCAAGGAATGAAGGTGTCAGTGAAAGAAAGATAAGGCTATGAAGAGTGTAAAAAAGGATGACACCCTAACTCTCTCAAACCTAATACTGTTGAGGTGAGAAGAGAATTAGAGTTGACCAAGGGAGAGGTAAATAGGAAAGATGGAATTGAGAAACCTGGCACAAGTAAATGGAAGCAATGCCAGGCTTAGCTAGGAGCCGTGTGATTGCCAACCCACACTGCTAAGTTCAAAGCCCCTGGAGTCCTCTTTTAGTCAGTAGCAGTTTGTGACATTTTACTCTGGCAGGGCTGTGCCGCTATCTCTTACCCCTCCCCAATCAGTCTAGTTGATAAGAAAGTTTTGAAGAACTACAGGGGAATTACTCTAATATCCCATGTTGCTAAGATAATGGAAAGGATACTGGAAAGTAGAATAAGGTTGAGGGTTGAGAATCAGATACAGGAAAATCAGTTTGGTTTCAGAAGTGGAAGGTCAACAATAGAGCCCATTTTCATTATGAGACAACTAATGGAAAAGCATTGGGAGTACGGGAATGATATGGTGATGACATTCATTGACATTGAAAAGGCGTATGACAGTGTCCCCAGGACGAAAGTTTGGGACAGTCTGGCGCAAAAAGGAATTGGACAGGGATTAATAAAAATGATCATGGCATTGTATAAGGAATGTTGTAGTTGCGTGCAAACACAAGTTTGCAGGACAAGTTGGTTCAAAATAACTAGTGGACTGAGACAGGGAAGTGTTCTATCACCAATCCTGTTTACAATAGTAATGGATGACATCATGAGAACAGCAAAAGCAGCATATGGAGGAAGAGAAATGAACATGATGTTATTTGCAGATGATATTGTGATTAGGGGAGAAGACGACAGGAAGGTTCAAGAACAGTTGAATGTGGTGAATGGAAAGATTGAAGAATGTGGATTGAAAATAAGTGTAGAAAAGAGTAAAACTCTTGTTATGACTAGAGGGGAGAAAGAAGGGAAAGGTCAGATTAGACTTGCAGACAAGCCCCTGGAAGTAGTGGAAACGTTTAAATACCTGGGGAGTGAATTAATGGAGAATGCTCGACTGGATGCTGAGATTAGTAAAAGGATTCAAGCAGGAAGTTGTTTCTATCATAGTGAAAGAAACATGTTATGGGACAAAGATGTGCCAACGGAAGCAAAGGATACTATGTACAAGATGTATTACGTACCCATAACAACTTACGGAGCAGAAACTTGGACAATGACAAAGAAGGATGAGAGTTGAATACAGACAGCCGAAATGAAGTTCTTGAGGAGTATGATACAGAAGAGTAGAAGAGACAAAATAAGGAATGAGAAATTGCAGGAAGAAATTGGAGTGGAAAAAATGAATGATAGAATAGAGAAGAGCCGACTAAGATGGTTTGGGCACATAAAGCGAATGAGCGACGAAAGAATGCCAAAAAGGTGATGGAAATGCAAATCCAAGGAAGGAGAGGCCGTGGACGACCACGATTGAGATGGAAGGATACCATCCAACGCAGCATTATAGAAAGAAACCTGGACTGGGACACAGTGTTGGAGGAGGAGTGGTGGAAAGACCGAAGAAAGTGGAGAGGAACCATATTTGCCCCTACCCGGCTACAGCTGAATAAAGGGAAATGATAATGATGAACAATTAATGTAAGACTTGGGGGGGGGGGGGAAGCCTAGGTACATTGTAAATGTGGTTGGCAATTTTGCTGAGGGCTCTGCCATTCACCGCTTACCCACACCTGTATTCTTCCTTCTCCGTACAAGTCCATATTGTCCTTCCAGACACCTCCCGTACCCCGCACACTTGCTAAGTCTAGGGACCTACTCAGGGCTCTGCTGCCACAGTCCAAGTGCCTCGTGACTAAAGAGAAAACATGGTGCTTGCTAGACAGCAGCCACGGTCTGAAAGCCTTTGCCATTTCCTTGAAAATAGAAAAGAAAAATGTTTACAGCTGAAATAATAAAGATAACATTGTATAACTGAATAACACACCACATAAGTTCACCTTTGCTAAGTTTGTCCATCTCTTTATGTAATCAATTACAGAGTAAAATAACATTAAATGGTTTTGAAAAGGCGGCAGGGCAGCGCCCAATAGCCCTTCCTGCATGAACTGCCACTGCTTTTAGTCAACAGTTATGGTAGACCATGGATGTATTATACTTCCCCCACCCACACGGGGTGGTTTAGGCTGTGAAGCTCTTAGCCTGGATTCTGGAGATGGTGGATTCCAACCCCACTGTCAGTAGCCCTGAAGATGGTTTTCTGTGGTTAACCATTTTCACACCAGGCAAATGCGGGGGCAGTACCTTAATGAAGGCCACAGTGGCTTCCTTCCCTGTCCTAGCCCATCATTGCCATAAAATCTCTCTGATTAAATGCGACTTAAGACCAATAGAAAAAACCAACAATGGCTCGAGTACTTAGAGAGTATGCCTTGATTATTTGGCAGGAGTACACCATAATGACATAGAGGCCTTTCAATAAAACTGTTCAAGACATCAGAGAATAATAGTCTCATGGGTGAGATTGCTTGCTGGGAACTTCAGACAAACTACCTGCGAGTCCTAGTGGAATGTGTGCTGATGAGATAAATGTCTGCATTAAATCATCTCATCTGTGGATACAAGTCTTACAATTTATATTAACAAAGAATATGCACATTCACCTCAGAGGTAAAAAAGTAAAGTTAAATCGTGTCCTCATCCCGAGGTGGTGCAGCTCTTTTCAGGCACACCCCCAACGGAGGTGAGCTGCATGTACCATTTCAACCACATACCAGCCCTCTTGCCGTTCTTAAATTTCTGGCAGTACCAGGAATTGAACGCGGGCCACTGAAGATGGCAGCTAATAGTGCTAACCGTTATGCTACAAAGGTGGACACCTCAGAAGTGATGACACCACAGGCATCCAATTTTCAGAGCTTCTGTTAATAATGGCATACTAACAATTTTTGTACAGTCAAAACTATTCCAAAACCGGTGGATAAAATTTATCCAGATATCTATAACCTGCCACTGAAGTCCATTGACTCTATGAGAGAACTGCTGTTGGCTGTAAAAGGTGATATGTTTCTAAACAGCTTCAAGGCTGATCAAAGGGTGTAAACATCAGCTGATGCAGTAATTTGGGTACATCAGTGAGACGGTGAAATAAATATCCCTTTGAGTTCCTTAATACATGTAACTTCCCAGGTTTGCCCTCTTGGCTGCCTGCTGCTTAGTGTTGGAACTCCCATGATGCTGTTAACCCGGCATTACTCGCTAGGTCTCTACGAGCGCCGTTACTCGCTAGTGAGCGCAGCGTTCACCTTCATTTTAAAAGGCCAAAATGTGCCCATATGAAGATGGAGGTATTTTTAATACATCAAATTGAGTCCAACCTCACTTCTCAAAACCATTTCACTTCTGTCTAATAATAATAATAATAATTATTATTATTATTATTATTATTATAACAAGGATTGAACGTGCCAAGTTGGGGTCGGAGCGCCAATTCCTGAACCGTCTGAGCACAGCGCTAGGAACACGAATACTTAAATTTGAACAAACAGTTATTTATTTAGAAACCCTAATAATTAAATTAAACAAATTTGACGTAGGAGGATTATGTTAGTACAAAATAAATTATTCAAACATATAAACCAACATAACAGGAAACAAATATTTTACACAGTTAGTCATCATTTCACATTTTACATTCGAACTACACTCACTCATCACTTTCGTTGATCTCAGCACCATTTTTGGAACACTGTTTGCACATTATTACAGTATGTTCTTTGCAAATGGCCGCAGCACACTGCACACATCGAGCGGTCGTTTTTCTGTTCTTCTTGCATGGACAATACATGCACTTTTGACGTTCCACCCCATGAGGACCCTGCTGTTGCTGCTGTTCCAACTTCAGGCAAACCAGCTTCTCTTCTTATCTGCATTTTCAAAATTGTATCCAGATTTACAACTGATGATCCTGTAACCAAGTGTGATATTACCAGTTCTCTGCTCAAACATTTCAGATCTGTGTTGCTGCGATAAATGATTTGGCTATTTATAGCAGCAATATTCAACAGTGAAAAGAAAATAGTGAGGGGCCACCTACAACTTACTCGAGCTACTGAATATAGACTCTTCATTTCATCGACAACATCAACTGCGCCTTTAGTAAGGTTGTAAAAAGTTATCACCTCCGATATCTCCACATTTTCAGTATCTGGATCAATTTTGTCATTATCGTGCATTGTAGAAAGCATGAGAATATTTTTGTTTCTTTTTGAAACATACGACACCAAGAGACACTTTTCTCCATACCCAAACATGCTGCTATAAACTGGTCTCCCTCTGACATCAAGAAAGGAAGGGGGAATCTCACGTTTATTCTTCCTGAGTGTGCCAACAATCGTCGTACGGTGATTTTCCAAAAGATCGATGGCTAATGGCACAGAGGTAAACCAATTGTCTGTTGTAATATTACGCCCTGTGCTGGCAATTGGCTCAATTAGTCATTTCACCATGCTCCTTGCACTATTATCCATTTTATATGGGCCATCAGGTTGCTGTCCTGCATAATTTCCAGTTTCAGGGTATAGAATACCCTGGAATCCACCAAAGCAAACATTTTAATTCCATATTTATTAGGTGTTCTAGGCATAAGTTGCCGGAAGCTACATCGCCCTCGAAAGCCCTCAAACATTTCATCTACAGTGCAATATTCACCAGCTTGGTACACATCTGAACAGCGGAAGACAAAATCATCAAACAACTTCCGGATGGGAGCAAGTTTGTCAGTTCTTTTTCTTTCTTCTCTATCATAGATACTGTCGAACCGCAGAGCACGAAGCAGTGTGCAAAACCTGTTCTTGGACATCACAGTGCGAAAGAATAATGGAGCAGTTGAATCATTTACCCAGAGATCGTTCAGTTGACATGTGACGATTTCAACACGCCAGCCATATACAGTAAGCCTATCAAAGCCCTAATTTCATCAATATTTGTATCCGGAACATCCCTAGGTCTAGCATAATTTACCCTCATTTTAGCTAAATATGCATTCGTATATGTGACAATATTCTGCAGAGTTTCCGTAGGAAAAAACAATTGCCACGATTCAGTAGGTGTTTTGACACATTGGGCTTTCCTTTTCACTCCAGGTAAATGTGACACTAAATTATGTCTCCGTGTTCGAATATTTGTAGGGGGTACATGGAGGCCCCACTTGGTAATTCCATCCCTTCCGAGAACGAATGGAATGTGGCCTTCAATCAACGAAACTGCCTCATCTTCCTCAGAACATGCAGACACTTTTGTTTCAGAGTTATGATCACTTTCGTAAACATTATCTTTTTCATTATCATCACTTTCATTGTTCAAGTCCACTTCCTCCTCCGTTTCACTCAACCACGAAAGTATCTGATCAGTGGACGCCATTATAGCTTGTATAAATTCACCAACAACAGTTACAGTATAAATATTTCACACTAACACAAGGATAAGACAAAACTCGACTTGCTACAATGCGAAAAATTTGAGTAACACTGTTACTCGCTACTGAGCGCTCCGCTCACCAGACATGCACTGTCGCATCTAATAATGGACTGGGGGTCTTTGTTTACATATATAACTGAAATAACTGGCACCTTCACTTCCTAACAGACTGTTTGAAAGGTATAGGGAGTTTCAAAAGAAAAGGTCGTGTATCATTCCAACAACAAGCAATATACTATGGAGGTGAGCGCCGCGCTCACCTAGCGAGTAACCGCGGGTTAACAAACTTGAAGCCTCCTAAAGTCTGCAGTGGCACAGTACTTCAAAAAACAGTTTTGCACCGCCATGTTTTCGAGACAGCCATCTTCACAGGATTTTCCATAGGGGAGCCTGTATTCATTCTCATAGTACTTCTTGCCCCTTTGAATTCTAAAGATTGCAGTTTCTGTTCAACATCAACTTTGCTACAACTATTAACAAGACGAGGGACAGTCTTTAAAACTTGTGGGACTTCATCTCTCGGATGAATACTTCTTAAATGGTCAATTTTATGATACTTTTCCCACCTGAGCAAGGCAAGTAAATATAATTCATTTTGATGTCAGAAGGGAAAGAAATAAATGTTTATAGAGAGAATCTCCTTTAGCATGGGTGTCCAGTTCTATAATAATCTACAGTCTTTTCATAATATACAACAAAATAATGTTATCCAAACTCTCCTCATACTTCTTCAAAGGTCTGCCTCAAAAGGGCCGCACTTGGCTGTGATAACCATGAGAAATTATTATAGCACTCAAAAGCTGGGTATGACAGCTAATGTACATATATTTATCTTTAGCTCATTTTCTACTGTTTCATATTCCTCATGCTTCTTCTTCATCTTTCCTGGCCTTTTTTTCTTTTTTTTCCAGTCATCTAGGGTCAACACTGACAATCATAACACCCATTCCTCGAGCCAAAAGAATTAACCATACAAAGTAAAAATCCTCAGCCCAACCAGGAATCTAAACCGGTGCCTTTTGAACTGTAGGCCAGTACGTTGACCATTCAGCTGAGAAACCAGACACTCAAGCTGCTTACTCTTTCCAGTAAATGCATAATGAATGCCCTTTGCTTTTTTAAGTTTTTTCTCTTTGCTCTTTTATGTGAGATTTGTAGTGACAGGAGTATATGTTGCACAGTCACTCAGCAGGTTAGTTAATGAAGTTTCTTGTTTCTTCCTTTGTGTAAACTCAAACTTACTTTTATGTTTGTTCTCTGTTAGTTCCTAACCTCCTTTCTAGGTACAGTATTTGCACACTTGGTTGTTGCCTTTTCTTGCCTTCTTGGAAGTTTGACCATTCTTTAGGTTGACAACTTACCAATAAGTCGTATAGATCATCCACTAAAGTTAAACTTTCTGAATTGCAATGAATTGAATTGATGGGAAGATTACTGTTCATTCACAGATATGATGAGAAAGTTTTCCTTTTCCTTGTTGTTTCTTTTCCAGCTATCTTCAATTTAATCGAACTTATAAATGAAATACCAGCTCCACGGTGTAAGGGCAACTTGCATTGAACTGCCGGCCCTGCGGTATAAGGGTAGCTTGCCTGTCTCTTAATCAGAGGCCCTGAGTTTTATTCCTGTCCAGATCAGGTTTTTTTATCTGGATCTGAGGGCTGGTTCAAGGTCCATTCAGCTTGCATGATTACAGTTGAGGAGCTATAAGACAGGGAGATAAATGTCCCAGTCTAGAAAGCCAAGAATAACTGCTGAGAGGATTCATCATGCTGACCACATGAGCAGTGGTCGCTTGGTGGGCCTTGGCCCTTCGGGGCTGTTGTGCCATAGTGTTTCTTTTTTTCTTAAAAAAAAAAAAAAAAAATATATATATATATATATATATATGAAGTAACTTTTGGTTGAGATTATGATATGTTTGTTTTTAAATTCAGCTATGTTTATGCTATGTTTTTAAAAATTATTTTAGTAAAAATATATACAGTGTACATCTTTTTCATGTGAAATGACCATAGTATTAATTACTGTTTCATAGTTCACTCATGACCCATGCCTCCATCCCAGCTGAAGAACGAGCTCGCATTGGTGTTACAGACAACCTTATCCGCCTATCTGTGGGGTTGGAATCTATACAGGACCTCATAGATGATTTGGATCAAGCCTTAAAGTTAGCTGTAAGTAAAAGTGAATGTTATATCCTTGGGAAATCTTAATGAGAAGATAATAAAAAGAGAAAATTACTTATTATTCAGTTGACGTTTCTTACATAAAATTGATGTTTTTGGCATTGAGCATTTAAGTTACATTTACAGAAAGCATGCAACAGTGATAGCTTTGAAAGTTGGAATGTATGAACATAACTCTGCACAATACTGATTGGTGTTGGTTCTATCCAGAGTTCCAAGTGTTCTAAAGTAGAAAACTAGGACTTTGAAAAAGATCATTTCTCTTATTTACTGGTGAGAGTCAGGGAGGGGTCTCTTCCCGTGTCGCGCTCACTTGTTTCTCTCCCTGGCCACCTTCTGCATGACATCATGAGATATGAGACAGCGCTTGCCCGTCCTGCTGACACTATTACCACTACAGTCTAAAATGATCATAACTTCTGAACCATTCATGCAAGTAATGTCCTGACAAGGTTATTGTAATCTTAATAAAATACTGGAGGAGGTCAAACAATTTATTTTGATGAGCAACTCGATGATAATATTGAAATATTTATTTAATTTTAAGGAGTTATATTTTTTACCGCAGACTATAGCATAAAATCGCTTCTAGAGGGCAGCCGGTTGGAAATAGGTATGTGCCAAGACTCACAATAGCTCACTTAGCAGGGATGCATGGGAGTTGTGATAGTGGACGGTGCTTGAAGGTTCGAATCCCACCCAAGTATTTTTTAATTTTTTTATACTTATTTTGCCACCAATTGTGTGGGGTGTGGTAAGGTTGCATACTTGATAGCTTCCACAGACAGATTTGTTTATTTGGCCCTGTAATGGGCCGTATGTATTGTGGCATAGGGTATTGTAGAGGTTTCTATGCTCTACAATTCGTACACTTACATTTGGGGTCTATCGTTGATGGTTCACGCAGCGTAAGCCACGAAAGCAAGTGACCGACCGACCAACATTTTTGTCTCTTTCTACGTATTTACTGTATATCGGATCACGGATACATAATAATTTTATAGTGGTTCACTACGTGAACAGTGTTCGTGTTGTCAGTATCTGAAGTAGAACCACTGTACTGATTAAAATGCAGTCAACATATTATGGAAACGTGTGTGGCGCTATAAATTGATGGAACGTAAAAGAACTCCCGTTGGACAAAATTACGGCATCTCGAGTCTCAGAAAACAGTAAATGTTGTTAGTGAGACATAACACAAATAACATTATTATTATTTTGCATATTATAAAGACAATAACGACAACAACCATCATAACCAGTTAGTTTGCTACTGTGATGGCATAACAGTACTTCCTTGTCAGCAAGCTTGGTTGTTGAAACAATTTGTAATAAACTCTTGAATAATAATAAAATATATTTAGAGAGATCCAAAACACCTTTAATTGACAAATTAGAGACGATGATCAACAAACTTAAAACCATAGCTGAAGAAATCGCTCCAATTAAAAGGAGAAAGAAACATGCGTGGTGGAACAGGGAATGTGGCAAAGCAATTCAAGCAAGGCACAAGGTATGGTTAAATGATCAAAGAGGAAAACAGAAAAATCTCGAGAAGAAGTAATTAATGCCAGAACACAAACAGCTAATGAAATTAGGACAATTAAAATAAATTATCAAAAGGAAATGCTTAGCACTATAAAGGAAACATTCAGTCAGCATAAAACAAGAGACTATTACAAAACATTCAAGCAATATCAATCTAAGTTTACCCCTCCCATACTCATGTTTAGAAATAAAAATGGAAAAATGGCACACAATAATCAAGATAATGCTAACATCCTTGCAGAATACTTTAAAGAGTTACTTAATTGTGAGGATCCTGTGGAACATTTAGAATTTGACCCTAACCCAAAAAATAAAACTCCATTACAAAAATTTATACCACCAGTTCGCAATGAAGTGAAAACAGCAATTAATGCACTTAAAAACTACAAAGCTGCAGGAGAGAATCAAATAGTAACAGAAATATGGAAGAATGCTAATGATCAGGCTATTCAAAACCTACATAAAGACATCATTGATATTTGGAACACGGAGAAGCTTCCCGAGGAATGGAATACAGCGATAATCCACCCGCTGCATAAGAAAGGTGATCACTCCGATCCAAATAATTATCGGGGATATCCTTGCTTGATATTACATACAAGATTTTATCCAAGATTATATACACAAGAATCCAAGAACAACTCGACCAAGAACTTGGAGAATATCAGGGAGGATTTTGACGAGGTAGAAGCTGTCCAGATCAAATCATTAGTTTAAAATGGATAATGAAGCACCAAAGAGTTCGAAGTAAGGGTCTAGTCATCACGTTTGTAGATTTTAAAAAAAGCATAAGACAGTATTCATCGTGAATCATCATTAATAAGCCTTAAAGAATTTGGATTACACCAAAAACTTGTTAACCTCATTAGTATGACTTAAAAATACGAAGGCTAAAGTTAAATTTAGAGGTGAATTATCAGAATCATTCACTATAAGAACTATAAGAACCAACTATCAAGATCGGTAGAAGTATTAAACTCAACTGCCTTGCTTTTGCGGACGATTTAGCATTACTTGCAAATACAATAGAAGAAGCTAAATTTCAAATTGAACAACTAGAAATTATAGCAAAAAAATGGGATTACAAATTTCATTTGAAAAAACAGAAATGATGCCAACTTTTAAAGTTGATTGACCAGTTATTCAACTGAACAGTAATAAAGAGATTAAAATCGTTCAGAAATTCAAATATCTTGGGGAAATAATAACATGGAACACAAATGAAAAAGAAGCAATAGAACACAGAACAACTAAATTTAAACAAGCACAAAGACTTACCTGGCCAACCTATATAAAAAAAACTCTTTCGATAAACGCTAAGATGAAACACTAAAATTCCATAGTTAAACCAGAGGCAACGTATGCTAGTGAAACTTTATTCAAATTAAATGTAAAATCTACAACAGACAAATTACAGAAAACTTATAGAAGAATTCTTAGAACAATTATTAATAAACCGAGCTCGATAGCTGCAGTCGCTTAAGTGCGGCCAGTATCCAGTATTCGGGAGATAGTAGGTTCGAACCCCACTGTCGGCAGCCCTGAAAATGGTTTTCCGTGGTTTCCCATTTTCACACCAGGCAAATGCTGGGACTGTACCTTAATTAAGGCCACGGCCGCTTCCTTCCCACTCCTGGCCCTTCCCTGTCCCATCGTCGCCATAAGACCTAACTGTGTCGGTGCGACGTAAAGCAACTTGCAAAAAAAAAAAAAAAAAAAAAAAAAAAAAAAAAATTATTAATAAAAAACACGGAGTTGATGGACAGTGGAGATTGTTGCCTAACAACACTGTCTATCGTGAATATGAATCAATAATATCTACAATGCATAAAAGAAGGATTTCCTTTTTCTATCACATATCAAGATTACCAGACACCAGGATATTAAAACAACTATTTGATTACTTTTTGAAAAATAAAATCAATAATAATTGGTGATGATTTGGAAGAATTGGGTATAACTCGGCAACAAATCAAAGACAGAAAAGAGAAGAGGATTTTGAAGAACAAAAGAATAAGTCTCAAACTAAAAACACAGTTGAACGGAAACAATATACTATATCGGACACACAAAGGGCTTCCAGGTCGGAGAGGATGAGGAAGTTCTGGGAGAAGAAAAAGAAGAAATTAACTCAAATGAATTGATTTAAGTGCTCCAATGTGGGCGTAAAATATGTAAATAAATAATAAACTTGAATATCTCCATTATTACAGCTCGTATGGTAAAAAGGTGTCACATATAAATGACTGAATGAAAATCATATTTTCTATAATTATTATGTGCTAATAGCCCGGCTGAGTAGCAACTCAAATAGTAGAGCGCTGGCCTTCTTAGCCCAACTTGGTAGGTTCGATCCTGTCTCAGTCCGGTGGTGAAGGTGCTCATATACATAGTTAGTGGGACGTAAAATCCAATAACATTATTATGTGCTAATAACTTATATTTCTGAATATATTTCGAAGCTCGTGCAATAATACAGTATCCGTGATCCGATATACAGTAAATACGAAGAAAGAGACAAAAATGTCGTGCGAGAAGAGAACTGTTACTGGATCTCGGTTATTTCAAAAGGGGGCCTCATACATCCCAGTCATGAGTGGTTAAAAAACATAGCCCAGTTCGAAATGTCATTTCGTGTGTTTCACGGTAAGACTGTATCCAGATGCAAAAACATAATGAAAACTCTTATTTCTAATATTAAGTCAAAATTTCCAGTATTCCATGACAAAATAATTTGTCTCTACGTAAGAACCAGGACATTTATTAGGATATGGCATTTTAATGCAAAGAGTAAGGAGCTAGCCCTGAGAAAATATGCCAATAAGAAGGCTAAGTTTTGGGCTGTTTCATCAGGTAATTAAGTCTCCTGACACATACATTTTAATAATTTAATATAATTCCATAAAGATGTTGATGTGATGTATATTTTCCTATGCCATTTTATATAATTATTTACTTCATCAGGAAATAAATTATTTTGAGTTGCATGGCAATATTTTATTTCTTATCGTATTATATGTCATGTACACTGACTGACAGAGCAAATGCAACATCAAGAAGGAGTGGTCAGAACTTTATGCCAATTGCAGGGTAGACTGACGTCACTGAGGTATGCTCATGATGTGAAATGCGCCGCTGTGCTGCGCACGTAGCGAGCGATAAATGGGACACGGCGTTGGCGAATGGCCCACTTCGTACCGTGATTTCTCAGCCGACAGTCATTGTAGAACGTGTTGTGGTGTGCCACAGGACATGTGTATAGCTAAGAATGCCAGGCCGCCGTCAACGGAGGCATTTCCAGCAGACAGACGACTTTACGAGGGGTATGGTGATCGGGCTGAGAAGGGCAGGTTGGTCGCTTCGTCAAATCGCAGCCGATACCCATAGGGATGTGTCCACGGTGCAGCGCCTGTGGCGAAGATGGTTGGCGCAGGGACATGTGGCACGTGCGAGGGGTCCAGGCGCAGCCCGAGTGACGTCAGCACGCGAGGATCGGCGCATCCGCCGCCAAGCGGTGGCAGCCCCGCACGCCACGTCAACCGCCATTCTTCAGCATGTGCAAGACACCCTGGCTGTTCCAATATCGACCAGAACAATTTCCCGTCGATTGGTTGAAGGAGGCCTGCACTCCCGGCGTCCGCTCAGAAGACTACCATTGACTCCACAGCATAGACGTGCACGCCTGGCATGGTGCCGGGCTAGAGCGACTTGGATGAGGGAATGGCGGAACGTCGTGTTCTCCAATGAGTCACGCTTCTGTTCTGTCAGTGATAGTCACCGCAGACGCGTGTGGCGTCGGCATGGAGAAAGGTCAAATCCGGCCGTAACTGTGGAGCGCCCTACCGCTAGGCAACGCGGCATCATGGTTTGGGGCGCTATTGCGTATGATTCCACGTCACCTCTAGTGTGTATTCAAGGCACGTTAAATGCCCACCGCTACGTGCAGCATGTGCTGCGGCCGGTGGCACTCCCGTACCTTCAGGGGCTGCCCAATGCTCTGTTTCAGCAGGATAATGCCCGCCCACACACTGCTCGCATCTCCCAACAGGCTCTACGAGGTGTACAGATGCTTCCGTGGCCAGCGTACTCTCCGGATCTCTCACCAATCGAACACGTGTGGGATCTCATTGGACGCCGTTTGCAAACTCTGCCCCAGCCTGGTACGGACGACCAACTGTGGCAAATGGTTGACAGAGAATGGAGAACCATCCCTCAGGACACCATCCGCACTCTTATTGACTCTGTACTTCGACGTGTTTCTGCGTGCATCGCCGCTCGCGGTGGTCCCACATCCTACTGAGTCGATGCCGTGCGCATTGTGTAACCTGCATATCGGTTTGAAATAAACATCAATTATTCGTCCGTGCCGTCTCTGTTTTTTCCCCAACTTTCATCCCTTTCAAACCACTCCTCCTTGGTGTTGCATTTGCTCTGTCAGTCAGTGTATTTGATAGTTGATGTTCTACCTGCTCAGCATGTGATGAAATTTAACGCATTTTCACGTTTTAAAATCTATTGGATGTGCCGTTACTTATCGAATTGGACTAAACCAGACTATTATTTGATGAAAGATTGAGAAGATGTTTCACAGGCACGAGAACTCACAGGCTTGCTCTATTGCGACTGTGTACCTTACTCGCTATCGTTCATATCGCGTGACGTCTTAGCGCTCCAGCCAATGGAAGCTTCAACTGCCGGAGTAGCCTACCTTTTATTCTAGTTACCTTGGGTGAGAGTACTGAGTTCTGTCATTGGTCAAGCAGGGCAGTAACGTCCCTATAGTTGACAGTGGCTATCCTGAATGTGAATTTCGCTTTTTTTTTTTTTTTTTTTTTTTTTTCTTCACACTTGCTCCTTGTGACTTGTGGACTATTTCGTTCTGAATATCAACTTTATGTTTAAGCATAGTGAGCAATTCTGGAAACATAAGAAAGAATCTAAAAGTTCTCTTTTTCTCTCTAGTGTTATTAATTTAAATATCCAAGCGATGAAAATTCATGCTGACATAATTTTGTTACTGGAAGACCTGTTTGCTTTATACTTCTCTCAAACTCTTTGTGTATAAAATAGTTACAGTAGAACCCTTTTTTAATGAATCTCAGGGGGATTTGATAGTTCTTCCCTAAAAATGGGTTTTCCTTAAAAGGGAGTTCAAAAGAAAATAGGCTGTATATCACAAGAAATAATAATACATTTATGTCTTTAACTGATGTAATGCCAAGAAATAATAAATGAACATATTAATACTAAAAACTCAAATGAACACAAGAATAACAGAAAATATTTACAAAACAGCAGACATAACAAATTCCTTAGTGGACCATTGGGAGCACAGCCTGCAGCAAAGAAAAGAGAAATAGGTTTTACTGACTTGCAGTTTTAAATTGAAAGTACAGTCCTAACATGATTTTAAAGAGATTTATGAAAAACAGAGCATGAGAACCATGAGAATAAGCATATTAACCTTCACTTTCTGAAATAGTCCAGTACAGTAGTTTGCTTCCTCTTGCCCAGATGTCTCAAGGAAAGAAGTTTTCTCTCAATTTGGTTGAGACTGTTGATGAGATCTTCATCAATGTTGAAGGAGGAGAAGTACCAGCAGACAATATCCAGTCCCTCCACTGCTGCCCGAAAAGTTGGTTCTGCTGGATTCCCTTCTTCTTCTTCTCCTCCTCCTGTACTTTGTCTTTTGCATCGTCACAAAGGTCTCCAACATCCATTTGTGGTGCTGAGGTTAGGATATCATCATCACAAGTAACGAATTCTTCGAATGTTGTGGCACTCGAGTTTTTTGATACAGCCTCCCACTCTTCTCTAATGTCATCAGTAGTGTCATCTTCATTAAAAACTTCTGAAATGGCACCAAAATCTGCATGGCCAAAGCAGTTTTGAATAGTCTCTCTTGTGACTAGTTGCCATGCTGCTTCAAACATATGCATGGCTTGGCGTATATTCAATTTCATTCCCTCATTTCTTTCGAGGAAAGAAATACCTCTTTGAACCAGGGCCTTCCTGTACTTCACTTTCACAGAATGAATAATGCCAAGGTCAAAGGCTGCAGGTGACTGGTGCAGTTAGGAGTAGGGTTGGGCTCTATGTCCCTGTTTCGGCACACTGTGCTGGTGCACAGTTACGTTCCGCTGTCCCGGAACACTGAGTGTCAGTTGTTCCGAAAAATTCTCAAGCGGGACCGAGACATTTATTCGCTATCCCATCAGAAGTGCCACTATGCACTGTCCTTCGCCCTTCGCCTACTAGCTGACTGTCAATGCCGCCACGTGCTGGAGTGTTTCGTGTTCCGTGTTCTGTCATATTCTGTCATATCCTCTTTGTTCTGATAGTTCCGTTGCACCGGCAACTGGCCTTTGGTACATGCAAATAACTTAATGTGTTCTGTTTTCTACGTGTTTGTTCATTGATGCCTAGTAATATATATTGTACGAAAGACTGTAAACTTTACATAACGTTGCATTGCAGTCCTGTTTAGGATTTTGTTACTATAATAAAATCTGACAGAGTGAAATGCAATTTATGTTCTTCTATTTTGTCTGCAAAGGGATCTTCAACCGGCACAATGACGGCACATTTCAAACTTAAACTTCCCACAATTTTTATTTTTGTGTTCTGCTTGTATATTTTATTTTTAGGTTTTATTTTTATCACCTATTCCGCTTGTATACAGTTTTGTATATCGTTTTTTCTTCGTGTTTTGCTTGTATGGGTTAATTTTTATTTTCGTGTTCCACATGTATATTGTGTACGTAAATAGAGTACTGATGAATGTTTCTTCAACTGTGCGAGTATATGTTTAATTGGTGAAAATAACATTGTGACATTTGTAAACATACCTGCTGCCAGTGTAATTGTGACAGGTGTATTTCAGAATGAATGAAAACATCCTTATTGTAAAAACAACATTTAGACATGATCTTTTTAGATGAGTATTTCAGAGTTCCGAATGCTTTTTCAAGTAATACCAATATAAATGGTCTGTTATTGGACATTATAAATTTTCCAGCTACAGTGGAACCTCGATTCTCTGTTTTTCAAGGGACCATGAAAATCAAACATACAACACGGAAAACGGAAAATCCAGGAATGAATGAAAACCATCAACAATTTGGCTAAACATCACCAAAATGAAATATGTATAATTATAATCTTACAAAAACTACTAAACTAAACCAAACTACAGCCCCAGTGGGACTTCGCCTGCCAAGCGACCGCTGCTCAGCCTGAAGGCCTGCATATTACGAGATGCGCATGGTCAGTGTGACGAATCCTCTCAGCCAATATTCCTGGCTCTCTAGATCAGGTTGCTGTCTCACCAATAGACAGCTCCTCAATTAAAGGTAATCACACAGGCTGAGTGGACCTGGAACCAGACTTATATCCAGGTAAAACTGCCTGACCTGGTCAGAATCGAACCCGGTCCCTCTGGATGAGAGGCAGGCATGTTAGACCGCGAAACCGCATTAATTACCGGTACGCGAGTTCAAAACCTCAATACTTTATATTCAGTTTTACAGGGGAATCTTCGTCAGTTTCCCGTGAAAACTCCTTTCAGTTCAGGAGCTTTGATTAGCCAAACTCTTTGAAAAATCTAATAACGCCAAGCCATATGACAATCGACCACAAGTAGTTTTTAATTCTCTCATCTAATAAAATAAAGCACATTAGATACAAAAGTGCCCAACATGAAGGCGAAATCTCTTCTTTGCTTAATCTTTCATTATAATTTGGTCTCCGGTATACAGTTCGTTGGCAGTTTCTGGAAATCTAGTACCGCGTAAATTAGGCTACATCGACTTTTAAAGGTTATGTTGAACTCAAAGACATGGTTTTGAATGTAAGTACCGATTCTCAAAAGTTCTCGAATGCATTATATTCAATTCTGCCCATCACTACATACATACAAATATACATATATTATCATTATAGACTGTTATGCCTTTCAGCGTTCAGTCTGCAAGCCTCTGTGAATTTAATAAACGTCGCCACAATCCTCGATTTGCAACTAGTTTTGTGGCCTCATTTAGTTCTATACCTCTAATCTTTAAATCGTTAGAAACCGAGTCTAACTATCGTCGTCTTGGTCTCCCCCTAAGTTACCCTCCATAGCAGAGTCCATTATTCTCCTAGGTATCCTGTCCTCCTCCATTCACCTCACATGACCCCACCACTGAAGCCGGTTTATGCGTACAGCTTCATCCATAGGGTTCATTCCTAAATTAGCCTCTATCTCCTCATTCCGAGTACCCTCCTGCCATTGTTCCCACCTGTTTGTACCAGCAATCATTCTTGCTACTTTCATGTCTGTTACTTCTCTTATGAATAAGATATCCTGAGTCCACCCAGCTTTCGCTCCCGTAAAACAAAGTTGGTCTGAAAATAGTTTCGTCTGGGAGCTGACTTCCTTCCTACAGAATACTGCTGATCGCAACTGCGAGCTCACTGCATTAGCTTTACTACACCTTGATTCAATCTCACTTACTATATTACCATCCTGGGAGAACACACAACCTAAATACTTGAAATTATCGACCTGTTCTAGCTTTGTATCACTAATCTGACATTCAGTTCTGTTGAATTTCTTACCTACTGACATCAATTTAGTCTTCGAGAGGCTCATTTTCATACCACACTCATTGCACCTATTTTCAAGTTCCAAGATATTAGACTTCAGGCTTTCGGCACAGTCTGCCATTAAGACCAAGTCGTCAGCATAGGCCAAACTGCTTACTACATTTCCACCTAACTGAATCCCTCCCTGCCATTTTATACCATTCAGCAGATGATCCATGTAAACTACGAACAGCTAAGGTGAAAGATTAACACCCTTGTCTAACCCCTGTAAGTACCCTGAACCAAGAACTCATTCTACCATCAATTCTCACTGAAGCCCAATTGTCAACATAAATGCCTTTGATTGATTTTAATAATCTACCTTTAATTCCATAGTCCCCCAGTATAGTGAACATCTTTTCCCTCGGTACCCTGTCATATGCTTTCTCTAGATCTACAAAACATAAATACAACTGCCTATTCCTCTCGAAGCATTTTTCAGTTACCTGGCGCATACTGAAAATCTGATCCTGACAGCCTCTCTGTGGTCTGAAACCACACTGGTTTTCATCCAACTTCCTCTCAACGACTGATCGCACCCTCCTTTCCAAGATGCCAGTGAATACTTTGCCTGGCATACTAATCAATGAGATACCTCGATAGTTGTTGCAATCCTTCCTGTTCCCTTGCTTATAGATAGGTGTAATTACTGCTTTTGTCCAAAGGTACCTTACCAACACGCCATGCTAATTTTGCTACTCTATGAAGCCATTTCATCCCTGCCTTCCCACTATACTTCACCATTTCAGGTCTAATTTCATCTATTCCTGCTGCCTTATGACAATGGAGTTTATTTACCATCCTTTCCACTTCCTCAAGCATAATTTCATCAACATCATTTTCCTCTTCCCCATGAGCTTGGCTGTTTGCAACACCACCAGGATGATTTCCTTTTACATTGAGAAGATGTTCAAAATATTCCCTCCACCTCTCCAGTGATTCCCTGGGATCTATTATGAGTTCACCTGAATTACTCAAAACACTGTTCATTTCCTTTTTTCCTCCCTTCCTAAGATTCTTTATTACTGTCCAGAAAGGTTTCCCTGTTGCTTGACCTAGCCTTTCCAGGTTATTACCAAAATCTTCCCATGACTTCTTTTTGTATTCAACAACTATTTGTTTCGCTCTGTTTCTTTCATTTACGTACAAATCCCTGTCTGCCTTGGCCCTTGTTTGGAGCCATTTCTGATAAGCCTTCTTTTTTCGTTTACAGGCTGCTCTCACTTCATCATTCCACCAAGATATTCGCCTTTTCCCATCTTTACACACAGTTGTTCCTAGGCATTCCCTTGCTGTTTCTACTACAGCATCCCTGTATGCCACCCATTCACTTTCTATATCCTGAACCTGCTTACTGTCTACTGTTCAAAACTTCTCACTAATCATATCCATGTATTTCTGTCTAATTTCCTTGTCCTGGAGATTTTCTACCCTTATTCGTTTGCAGACAGATTTCACTTTCTCTACCCTAGGCCTAGAGATACTTAGTTCACTACAGATCGGATGGTGGTCTGTATCATCGAAAAATCCGCGAAAAACTCGTACATTCCTGATGATGATGATGCTTGTTGTTTAAAGGGGCCTAACATCGAAGGTCATCGGCCCCTCGTACATTCCCAACAGATTTCCTGAATTCAAAGTCTGTTAAGATATAGTCTATTATGGATCTGGTACCCCTAGCCTCCCATGTGTAGCGGTGAATAGCCTTATACTTGAAGAATGTATTTGTAACAGCTAAACCCATACTAGCACAGAATTCCAGCAAATGCTTCCCATTCCCATTAGCTTCCATATCTTCCCCACATTTACCAATCACCCTTTCGTATCCTTCAGTTCTATTCCCAACTCTCGCATTGAAATCGCCCATTAGCACTATTCTATCATTGCTGTTGACCCTGACCACGATCTCACTCAATGCTTCATAAAACTTGTCAACTTCATCCTCATCTGCACCCTCACATGGTGAATACACGGACACAATTCTTGTCCTACGTAATTTGAACACATATTCCGGGAAAACGTAGTTTCCAGGAACGGATAATCGAGGTTCCACAGTAACTCATTCCTGGTTGCCAGTGTTTCGCCCCAATGTGCTAAGTTGGCTCTTCAGTTGGTAAATAGCACACCCACCACGGCGCATGGCTAGTGCATACCGTGGAGGTCACTGCATAGGTTACATGGAGCCACCGGCAGTGCCAGTGCACTTTGAGAGACTTTGTCTCGTTACCAAAATTGATGCCTGCCTGGCCATCAGATGATATAGATGTTGATTCCTATGGGGAACCTGAAATATTTGTAATCGCAATCTGCAGGCCTTCGAGCTGAGCAGCGGTCGCTTGGTAGCCCAAGGCCCTTCAAGGGCTGTAGTGCCATGGGGTTGGGTTTGGTTTTATGGGAATCAACATCTATATTATGTGTTTCCACGTGGCGTGAAATTTTATTACAAAAATAAATTTCATCGTTAAGTCGGTATTGTCGTATGTATACTTTTAGGTTAAGTCAATATTCCACCTTTACAATACCATAAGTTTATTGTCTATTTAAACAACATTATTAACTATGACGGTACATGTTTCTTCTAACTTGTAGACATCATCAGCCGTAAGATATTTAAGAAAAATCACAAAAAAGAAAAGGACAGAACAACACATTAAAATAAATCGGGTTGCCGAACGAAATTTTATCATGGCCCTAATTACTCACAATACAGGCCGATATATTCAACTGGTGAAAATATCCTTGGATTAGTTATTTTTAAGCACCTGTACTGCCATCGTAACCATGTTATGTGTATTTCATATTGACTGAAAAAATCTTAACCTAAAAGCAGCCTTTAACCCTTAACTATGGACGTGCGGTCAACATGACCGCGGTGGAAAAGTAAACACGTGCCACACCTCGCTTATCGCCCTGCCAGTATATTTGCTTGCAGTACCTTTCTATTTTAAGATGACCTCTCCACTGTATTTATCTTATCTGTCATAAATAACCGTGCAGCTGCGATAAGAAGCTGATGAGTTTCGTAGGGGCCTGGGTGACCGCACGTCCATGGTTTGAAGCAGTCTTCAGTTGATAGTGCTGTGTGTAGCAATGAGTCAGCGTGCAGGTACTTCGGCGAGTGTCCGAACATGTGATGCAAATTACGAAGGAACAATTACCGAGTGGTTTGAAGAAGACATGAGTGATGTGGACGATGGTGATAGTGAAATAGAGAGTGATCACAATACCGATACTGAGACTGAAGGAGAGGGAGAAGAAGATGAAAGTTCCGCGCTACTGCCTGATGATTCATGTTCTAAGTGTTTTTATGGTAGAAATAGGTACAAATGGTCGTCTGCGGAACCTCCACAGAATGTGCGTACACCTCGTCACAATATCGTGATTCACCTTCCCGGTTTGCGCCCTTCAGCTCGAGTTGGAAACAGTGTGGATCCTGTTACGGCATGGACACTAATATTTAGTGAAGAAATGGTGAACTTACTAGTGCGATGGACAAATGTGAAACTCAGTGTAATGAGAAGTAATTACCGAAAGTCTACCCGACCAGAATTACAAAATGTTGACGCAGTTGAAATGAAAGCTTTTCTAGGCCTTCTTATTTATTCGGCGGTTTTCAAATCTAACAAAGAGGACATCGCTTCAGTCTTCGCAGCTGACGGTACGGGCCGTGAAATATTTCGTGTTGTGATGTCAGGTACAAGGTTTTCCATTCTCCTGTGCAGCCTGCGTTTTGACAATCCTGAAGACAGAACGCAGCGGAGAGAGACAGATCCTATTGCACCCATATCTGAGCTTCTGAATATGTTGATTCAGAACTCTCAAAGGTGTTACTCCATTGGCACAAATGCAACAGTAGATGAGATGCTAATTGGTTTCAGAGGTCGGTGTAAGTTCAGAATGTATATTCCGAACAAGCCTGAGAAATATGGAGTGTAATTGATGTGCCTAACCGATTCGAAAAATAGTTATTTGTACAATGCATATATTTATGCAGGGAAGGACACTGATGGAATAGGTCTTTCAAGGGAAGACAGAAAATTTTCAAAGCCAACTCAGGCAGTTCTTCGTTTATCGGAACCAATACAGGGTACAAATAGAAATATAACAGCTGACAATTGGTTCACCTCAGTGGAGCTTGTTCAGGAGCTGAGGAAAAGGGGACTCACTTATGTTGGGACAGTAAGAAAGAACAAGAAGGAAATTCCAACTTTCTTGCCATCCAAGCAGAGAAAGGTCGGTTCCTCTGTGTATGGCTTCACGAAAGACATAACTCTTCTCTCACACGTTCCGAAAAGAAACAAAGCTGTTTTGTTAGTATCCACTATGCACCATGGGAAAGCAACTGATGCGGACACGGGGAAGGAAGAGATGATTCAGTTTTATAATTCTACGAAGTCTGGAGTAGATACTTTGGATCAGATGTCAGCCAACTACTGCACAGGTAGAAGAACAAGAAGGTGGCCGATGGCAGTCTTCTTCCGTATCGTCGATATTGCAGCTGTGAATGCGAATATCTTGCATCAGTCCTATCGCGAGAGCCCCCAAATGACCAGGCAACATTTTCTGAAATAACTTGCTGCTCAACTCACTAGGCCACACATGATAAGAAGATTATCAAATCCCAGGATCCCAAGAGATATTCGAGGCGCTATCTCTAGAATTTTGAGCATCCCTGCGGAGCGTATCAACATTTCCGAGGAGAAGCTTGAAAAACGGATAACTTGTCGTCTGTGCCCACCAGCAAAGAAGAGAAAAACATATTACAAGTGCTACAGATGTGAAAAACCAGTATGCTTGGAGTGTACAAGGAAGATCTGCTTCGAATGTGTGGAGTGAGAGTAACATTGAGGGCCAAGTTCAGTGCTTGCAATTTCCACCCCAACAAGAGATCAGTCTAATGTGTCGTTAATTTTCAGTGCAGTGGTTATCAAACATCTTTAATACCCAAGTTAGGGTCAATTTTGTTGATAGTGTAAAGGATATGTGTGTGTTTAAATGGAACAGTGTATTCTGAATAACGAACATTGCTGCAACTGCAATCTGAAGGTATGAGGGTTATAAAAATTAACAAATGGAAAATATTTTTGTGGTTTTGGGTTCAATAAAGTGTAATTATTCAAATAAAAGCAGCTAGCAATTTATCTCATTAACCGTCCCTTCCGTAGTCAAATTAATTTCCATGCGGTCTCAGTGACCTCACGTCCATGTTGATGTCACTGAAAATGTACGTCAATAGTTAAGGGTTAAACGTGATTATTGGAGCGAATTTCAGTGTTCTGACTGTTCCTTCACGTTCTGTGCATCTTTATGCTGGCCGTAAGTACACCCGGCACGTGCGATACAGACGCATTCCTGGTGACGCGGAGCATATCGTGTTGCCTCACGAAGTTCTCTCTACTGCGCTTTTACAGTGTCGGGCGCCGGCACACTGTACCAAAACACTCCACCTCAAGCTCATAATGTTCCAGAACAACTGACTGTTCCGGTCTGCCCAACCCTAGTTAGGAGGAAAGAACCACTTTGATATCCCATAGGAAATATATATCTAAAGGATGAGCTGGACATCTGTCTATCACCAGTGCTAACTTCCTTCCTGCTGATCCCATCTTAGCATCCAAGCTTTGTAAAAATTTTTAGAAATATCTCTGATGTCATCCACGCAGTTTTGTTAAAATCATATTTACATGGGAGTGTACGGGTGTTCTTGAAGCATCTTGGATTCTTAAATTTTCCAAATATTAGTGGGGGTAATTTTTCACTCCCGTCGATTTTAACTCTATGTGCTCGCGTGTCGACAACAGGTTGACAGCCGCCGTTTAGCGCTAATACTCATGTGTCAAGCTCTGTTCGACACACGGTTTTGCACTGTTAAAATTTGAATGAAGGTTCCACCCAATAAATACTAAATACATGTCGTACAAGATGTTAGTTTACATGTTATTTATTCAGAGTACCGGTTTTGACATGTAAGAGTGTCATCTTCAGCCTAAAATTGCAAACTGAGCAAGTAACATATTATATTACTATAAACAGTATACGTACAATATGATATAAAATACATATAATGACAATTTCACACTTAAAAATGAAAACTAGTAGAACATCATCAACAGTTTCACAACCACAATATACTACAACGCCTGTAATGCGTTGCAACATACCACAATATATTTTACCTACTTTTCATTTTTAAGAGCAAAATTGTCATTATATGTATTTTATATCATATTGTACGTATATTGTTTATAGTAATATAATATGTTACTTGCTCAGTTTGCAATTTTAGGCTGAAGATGACACCCCTTACGTGTCAAAACCAGTACTATGAATAAATATATAACATGTTCTAAACTAACAATATATACGACATATATTTAGTATTGAATGGTGGAACCTTCATTCAAATTTTAACAGTGTAATCTCAGTTCAGTATGGAACAAAATGAAGTTTTTAACTTTTAACACGGTTTTGCGTTGCATAACTACTCTGTGGGGTACATTACAACTTCTGTTTATTATTCAATGAGTGCTGCTATCTTCTGGGCACTGTGAGAACAAATTTCAGACAACTTCTTTTAGAATGCGAAGACAATATTACTCTGTTTCTTTGGGGATGTATATGCTCAATGGAAAGCGATTGCGGAAAATGGCGGCGCCCGACTTGCCAGAGGATGAAATATTGGTGACTATTTCGACTGAATTTACGGATAGTGACCATGAAAGTGATGAACTTTTCGAGGCAAGTGATAAAAAATGATGTTTCAGAAAGTGATCTGAGTGATGATGATGATGATAATAATAATAATAATAATGACAGCGATGCATGTAATGTTGGGGGAGGTGATAATGTGTTGCCGCGACCCGGACTTCACCGGCATGTACAAAATTCTAATACTGCTTGGAGATCGTGGACTACAGGTGATGTAGGCCTGCCTAAATTCCCTTTTAGGTCAGTAAATGGATTTGTAAGCCCATGGCAATAAGCCTGTTAAAGAATTACAATACTGGCAATTGTTTTTTACATACCAGCTACTAACCTCCATTACGAATTAGACTAACAAAAACGCGAAACTAAATATTCATAGAAACACTCCACTTCAGAAGCAGTCTATATGGTGTTCATGGAAGGAAGTCACAGTAGAAGGACTGCAAAGTTTGCAGCAATAGGAACGTTGCGTTGGGGAGGCGAGAAACTGTTCACTTCTGCAAAACCTTTGTGAAGCAACTAGGACGTTACTCAGGACTGTGCTTCGAAAAGTATCACACCCTCCGGAAATTCCGATGAAAATGTGGGGGAAAAAACCTATCTGTGTCTTTCTTATGTCTGTGTGTACAATATTTTTGCATTTTGAACCTGTACGAAGTTGTTGTAAATATGTAAATAAGTGTTTCATAATGCACCTCCCAGTACGGCAAGAAGTGACTGAGATAATTACAAGCTGGGAGACATTACGGCTAGGAAAATATACGAGGGCAAAGAGTTACCACATAAGAAGGCTGTCAGTCTTTCTTTCCTTTTGTTTTTTTGCCTCCGTGGCATTTTTCTCCGCGAACAGCATGTCTTGGATGGGACCAAATTGTAAAACACTCCCGTTTCATCGGCGTTAAAAATATCCTTAGCATCATATCCTTCAAGAAGTCGAGATAACGTATTCATTTTCCAGTACACAATTGTATCTTCATTAACTTCTGCACTCTCGCCGCATGTTTTGGAACGGAAGATTGTGCCGTTTTTTAAAACGATCAAACCAGCCATTAGAAGCATGGAATTCGACCAAACCCAGCTTAAGTGTGACTTCTCAAGCTTTTTCTTTAAGTATGTTCCCGTCAATTTGAGCGTTCTCGCTCCTTTTTCCCATGAACCATTTCAATAAAATGTTTTAAAGTTCCTCATACGGCAAAGAACGAATATTTTTCCGTATCTTTACCCCAGAACCGCACTCCACTTCCGCGTTCAAAATTCCTTTCTTCTGCTTCATGATGCCAAACAGCGTACAGGGTGCCAAGTCATATTTTTTGCCATCTGTGACAAATGTACTTGGCTATCCCTTTCAACATCACTAATGATGTCGATCTTTTGTTGAAGAGTCAGCTTCTTACATTTAGCAGCCATAATGAACATAGTCCGCCGTAACTTGCAGTGCAACACTTATCACAGACACAAATGTAACTTGTAGCACAACTTGCAACACAGCAACAAAAGCAGTGAATGAAGCTGCACGTATTCTTCAGTCTGCGCGCTCCGCGTGATTCCTAAGCAGCGATTGGTGCTGCAGCTATACGGTAGGTTAAGGCAGCTGACCTCCCTGGAGACATAGCTATTTACCTAACGTTAGTAAAGATTCTCCTTTTTCGGATAATGACTGGACATAGGATATTTAATTTCATTATGGAATTATTCATACATTTTAAAATTTATTATTATTGACTGCCATTATTGCAGATGCTGAAAAATATGACGAGCCGGGTAGGGGCAAATATGGTTCCTCTCCACTTTCTTCGGTCTTTCCACCACTCCTCCTCCAACACTGTGTCCCAGTCCAGGTTTCTTTCTATAATGCTGCGTTGGATGGTATCCTTTCATCTCAATCGTGGTCGTCCACGGCCTCTCCTTCCTTGGATTTGCATTTCCATCACCTTTTTTGGCATTCTTTCGTTGCTCATTTGCTTTATGTGCCCAAACCATCTTAGTCGGCTCTTCTCTATTCTGTCATTCATTTTTTCCACTCCAATTTCTTCCCAGATTTTCTCATTCCTTATTTTGTCTCTTCTACTCTTCTGTATCATACTCCTCAAGAACTTCATTTCGGCTGCCTGTATTCGACTCTCATCCTTCTTTGTCATTGTCCAAGTTTCTGCTCCGTACGTTGTTATGGGTACGTAATACATCTTGTACATAGTATCCTTTGCTTCCGTTGGCACATCTTTGTCCCATAACATGTTTCTTACACTATGATAGAAACAACTTCCTGCTTGAATTCTTTTACTAATCTCAGCATCCAGTCGAGCATTCTCCATTAATTCACTCCCCAGGTATTTAAACATTTCCACTACTTCCAGGGGCTTGTCCGCAAGCATATTTATATATATAAAAATTAAATTATTCTAACTTCCATAACTAAGGCCCGGATAGTTATGTATTACAAATGCAAAACGTGTGTGTAATTATGTAATTTTAAACAGGAAAATCAGCATTAACAACCCAGAAAATATGTACTGTCCAAAACCTCACAAAAAATTAAATAATGAAAAGAACTCAAAATTATGTTATTTTCATCCATTGTTTTTGACATTAAAAAACAAACATAATCTACCAGAGCAATAAAAAATGTTGTAAAACTTACCAAATTTGTGGACTGGAACTGCTGCTGAAGTGTTAACTCTTCCTGTTACGGTATACAGGGTGAATCACCTAAAACTTGCATCCCAAATTTTTCTGAAATGGAAGGTGCTATTGATGTGCTGTTTTCAGTGTAACCAAGGACTCATAAGTGCAACCTATACTCAGATTTTACAAATTATTCGAATGTGTATTTATTTTAGATAGCTACAGTTTTTTCAGATTGAACAATGTCTATTGCCATTGTTCCATTTGAAAAAATGTAATTTTCTAACTAATACAAATTCTAATAATGATTAACATTTGTATATGGGGTACACTTACTAGCCCCTAGTTACACTTTATTTTGTGAAAACAGCACATCAACAGCACCTTCCATTTCCAAAATATTAGGAGTGAAAGTTTAAGGTGATTCGCCTGTGTAAGAGGAATCATTGTATTTAAAAACAGAAATGATTCTCTGTTACTTCTAAGAATGAATTTGTATTGGTAAAAACAAGGATTGGCTGCAACAGACATTATAGGTGCGTACTGGTATTTAAAGTTTGCCATTTCTTCCAGCGACAATGTTTCTTCAATATCCAATAATTTGTTATCCATTTTGCCAGACAAGGTATTGCTAATATATTGTAATGTGCAGTATCCCAGATTTTTTTTAGTACATAGGTACATTTTTGTAATATTTTTTTGCAATTTCACAGGGTCAGATTTAAACTCTAATAAGGGATTTTCTGTTAGACTTGTGTTGTGGCTTGCCTCGAAGGAGGGGAGTTTGCACAGCTACATAAATACCGTATTTGCGCGAATAATAATCATCTATTTTTTTTTTTTTAAATGAGGCATGAAATTGGGGTGCGGGTTTTACTTGAGTCAATGTTGGCTTTTTTTCTTCTTTTTTTTTCCTTTTCAAATTAGCCTTCCTAAAGTTAGGTTGTGGAGATTATTCGCATAAATGTGGTACCTGCCATCGAATGTTGTTATCATTCCAATGGGGCACACTCTGCCCTGCCTGTGGTCTACGAAGCTTGGAACATGTACGACGTAGTTAATTGGTTGCCTGTGTCCTAGCCACAGACCATCAACACCTCATCCTTGTCCAACCCACCTCAATACCCTATGCCACAATACATACGGCCCATTACAGGGCCAAATAAACAAATCTGTCTGTGGAAGCTATCAAGTATGCAACCTTACCACACCCCACGCAATTGGTGGCAAAATAAGTATTAAAAATTTTAAAAATACTTGGGTGGGATTCAAACCTTCAAGCACCGTCCACTATCACAACTCCCATGCATCCCTGCTAAGTGAGCTATTGTGAAGCTTGACGTGCTGGAGCATGCAATTTCCAGCCTATACAATACCTGCTTCTGGTCTGTGTGTACCTCCTGTTGTAAGATACGTGTTCTTCGTATCCGTGCTCGTTTTATGGTTCATTCGATGTACCCATAATGAATTAATAGGGGCACCCACAATTCCTGCTGTCTACTGGTCCATAAACACACATCTCATTGTATTACTGCGGTTTAGGAAGAGGCAGTGATGTATTTCAGAATTGTAGTAAAGGTGGTGGAATGCACAAAACAAAATTGCAAGGGGCTGGTGAACCACCCGGTATATTAACATACAAATGAGATGTTGCATTTTCATTTAAATGTGATCGTATATGTATGTGTAAAAACCCATAAATGAAATGCACGTTTGAAATAAATTTATATGTGAAAATCAGTGTGTAAAAGTCATGTGTTAGAGTAAAACTTCCTTTACATATTTCATCAATCTGCTTTCCTCGAGTGATTGTGCAAATACAGCCAGGAAGAAACTCACTCAAGATGGCTGTTATCAATCATCCAAACCGTGTATATTCTTAATTCTAGAAATACTCGGTTGGATTGTAGAGGAATAAACCATCAATAAATCTGCATAAGGAGTATTATTTTTATATTATTTATGACGTAAAAGGAAGTGCTTGGCAACCAGGTGTTGCTTCAGCTTTATCACTCAGTGAAATATAGTTATTTCCCTCTATAATCTTTCTTTACATGAATACATAATAATTCATACTTTGCATTTTATTTTTTTTTAATAACAGTAGGAAAACAATTTCAAATGTATTCTTTAATTTTCAGGTGAAATAGATGCTGCTCCATTGGTCACAGAGTGCGTCAACAGAAACAATGATTATGTGCAAAACTTGGATTGCGTATTGATTCAACATTTTTGTAAAAGATAAAAATAAAAATTTGAAAACTTTTGATCAATTACGAGTTTGCTCATTTCTTCTTATGCATATCTAGTTATTGTGAATAAAGATGAATTCAACTATGCACAATCAAAGTTGGGAAGTAATTGAGTGAAAGTAATTGAATTACTTGTAGCGAATACTCTTTTTTAGTAGTTCTTACAAAATGTAATTGTTACTCGTAAATTACTTCTTGAAATAAAATTATAAGTGATCATAAGGACTTTTTCAGCTTTACCACAGCAAAACCAGTAGCTTCACTAGTGCTGGATGAGGTACTTTCTTATTCTCCGTGCTTCCAAAGACATGAAATTTATTCTACAATATCTACCAGTCTGGGCCATGTATCTTTAGGTAAAAGCCAAAAAAAAGGCCTATTGCAATGTTACTATAGATATTTTCTAAATAAAGTTCAAATGCCTATTTTGTGCAAAAGGAGTCACATCTTTAAAAAAGAAAATGATAAAAAGACTGTAGTGTTCTTTGAAGGGTTGGAAATATTGCAAAAATCAGTAATGGCAAGACGTTGAGCAGATTGTGCTGTAACAGGATAGCTAGACTGGCAACACTGTGGACATTGTACAGTGGCATATGTATCTTACCTCACTTGTAGCCCATTACTTTGTGGGTGGGGTTTGAAAACGAGTTTTGAGGGTGATTAGCTCTTTCACTTTCCTTGTATATCACTTTCTCTTTTAAACGAGGTAAGGCTACGTCACCTGTTGAACAGAGTAGGTTCCATTTTCATATGAGTGCACTGGTGACAGTGCCAAAAGCAGCAAGTTCCAAAGCAAGCAACTTCAAGAATTTCCAAACTTTATGACAGATGGATAAATTATATTCTGCCAAGCATATAATAAAGAGGTTGTTATCTCTCATTTCTTTGAAGTTATTCTTGACTTTATTTCAGTTATACTTTTTTTCCACTGTATTATTAGATGAATGCATTAGACCTAATATTAAACACACATCCAGCAGAAGATACTAATTTAAAATTATCTGAATAATTATCAAATAATTTGCTATCTGCACTATATACATATAGGATCTTTCCTTTCTTTTAGGTTTGGAGTAATAAAAAGTCCCATTTAATTCAGCATACATAAGGAGTGGTACATAAAGCAAATGCCAAACACAAATCTAAACTTAAGCACGCTCTTCTGACATAATCTGAAGAATCCAGCAAAAAGAATCAATTTTACCATGACTTATGTTGTACTGTTGTGGCAGCTAATGTTGCATTCTGGGAACTAGAAAATCCAATGATGAAGAAATAGTCTGTGAAAAAGATGTAATAGAAGATATCTCAAAAGAAAATATTAGTAATTTTGACCTGCCAATCTCGAAGAATTTCCACATGTTCTGAAGAATCCTAAGGGACGGAATTAGTATCTATCTCAGCCTACATAAATAATAACCATGATTTATAATTATTCTCGTATCAGAAATATACATATTGTACACAGTTATAATTACTATATTACAATGGCCACTTCCAATGCATTTTTTGATGCTTAATATAGTCCATCTTCTCTGCAGAAGCTGGACATAGTCGGCATTGGAGCATATGTTGGACGGTCTGGTCTTCTCCGCAGTCACATTGGATTTTTTCTTGATCTATGTAGCCCCATCTTGCCAAATTAACTTTGGATCTGCCAACTCCAGAACTCAGTCTACTCAGGGACTTCCAGATCATCCATTCTTCGTCGTGGCCAGGAGGTAGTTTCAGAAAACCTTATCCAGCCAGGGGGAAGGTAAGATGTAGTCGTACATAATCGCCACCTGGCTTTTTCAGTAGTGGTTCTAAGTTCCTTCGAAGTTCTGAGAAAAATTTCCTTGACTTTAATCGTTGCAGATGTGGTTCATGCCCATGTAGAGGATGGGTCCTTTCCTGTTCCACTGTCTTTCTTTCCTTGTTCGCAGCTATTTATCTTTGAACAGAAGGAGGTGCTATTCCTGCAAGGTGGTAGAGCCATTCGACTGGAGAGGATTTCAAACAACCTGTTATAATCCTGCAAGTGTCGTTGAGAGCTATATCCACTTGTTTGGCACATGCTGAATTATACCAAACATACTCTGCCGAAGAATAGCATAGTGCCATTGCAGAAGTTCGGGTGGTTTCAGGTTGGCTACCCCACTGTGATCCGGCCAGTTCCCGTAAAAGATTGTCCCTGGTGGAGACTTTCGATTTGCAGTTCATGCAGTGCTCCTTGAAAGTAAGAGATCTATCAAGTGTCACTCCTAGATATTTTGGAGACTCGCAGTGTTCCAGTTCGATCCCTGATCATACTATCTTTTACTTGTGAGTAGCTTCCCTGTTTCTCAGATGAAAATCACACACTTGTGTCTTTGAGGAGTTTGGTTTAAGCTGCTTTGTGCTGTAATATCTAGAAAGATCATTAAGGGCATCTGTGAGGGTGTTCTCTACTGATTCAAAATCTGTGCTCTGGGTGGCTAGAGCGAGGTCATCAGCATACAAGAAGCTATTGCAATTGGGGGCTATGGGTTGGTCGTCCGTGTATGTATTGAACAGAATTGGAGCCAGCACACTTCCTTGCGAAAGACCGTTTTTATGTAGTCTCCATCGACTACGGTGTTCTTGGAAATTAACAAAGAACCTGCGATTCTGCAAAAGAGTGGCGAAGAGTCTTGTTAGGTTTAAGTCCTTGGTTAGATTGATAACCACGATGAAGAGACCAGTATCAACACGCTAAGTTTCATTTATAGACATGATACTGTATAGGCTTTTGGGGTTATGCAGTATCAAGAAAATAAGGTGAAATTATTAACGTTTACCAGAAAACTGTGCTCTGCGTCCTCAGAAGAAATCTCGACTGACCACGAGAAAGGCTTCTTAGACAATGACACTTTGAAATTTGGACATTATAATAGAAATGGAAATAGTACGTTCATTCGCCACCAGATGGCCCCCAGGACGTGGCACAACGCTAGCGTTCGAAGCGAAAGCTGACCGAACCATCACAATCAGACTAAGCGGTTCACATAATATATGACATAGACAGGTGTATTATATAGACCAACCCTGGAATGAAACATCTGGCAACGAGGAACGTACGAATTTGGAAAACACCGAGATGAAATAGCAAATATGAAGTTTTGAAGATTCCACCTAATCACACATATATTTATATATTATTGTCCTACAGTACCGGTTTTGACCTAGTGAAGGTCATCTTCAGCTGACAATCATAACATACAATTAAAACATCACAATAAGAATGTCACATGGTATGGGTGAAAGCATAGTCATTACAATTGATTTAGTTTAAATATTTGTCTACAATAACTGATATAATAATTAAAAACTTAACATTACTATATATACATGAATGATGTATGTAAAAATACGTTTTCTTAAATGATAAAGGTGTCACATGGTATGGATAAAAACGTTATCAATTTGCAAATGGACCAGCATGTTTGGCCGATGTATACCTTAACGCACGTACAGGGAATTTCGTATACCCCAGGATGTAAAAGGGGGGACAATTTGTCCTTGGTTTTACTCAGACTGTGAGCAATTTTAATGGCGGTGCCAAACACGGTTTTTATGTTGTGTTTGCGGAGGACCTTGGCAATTCGATCTGTGGTGTTGTGAATGTAAGGCAAGCAGGCAGTTCCCTTCACTTCTTCCATCTGTGAGCTTTGCCTGGTCGTTTCTCTGGGATGTATGGCTCTATGAATCTGCAAATCGCTGTAATATTACACCTGAACGCGACTTTGACTGTGTCCATCTCCACCATGATATGTGATGGCTCATAAATTAGTTTTGCCCTCTCGGCGAGTGTCGCAAGAATGCCTTGTTTTTGTGCTGGATGGTGGTGAGAATCTGCATGAAGATAGCGATTTCTGTGGGTAGGCTTACGATAGATGGTGTGTCCTAAGGAGCTGTCCGGTTTCTTGCTTACTAGAACATCCAAGAAAGGAAGGCATCCGTCCGATTCCATCTCCATAGTGAATTTTACTGACGGATGTTGCTGATTTAGGTGGTTTTGAAATAGATGAAGTTTCTCAGGACCTTCTGTCCAGACCACAAATGCATCATCAACATATCTCCACCATATCATAGGCTTGACGGCCACCAAAGCAATAGCCTCTTCTTCAAAATGCTCCATAAAGAAATTAGCCACTACAGGCAAAAGTGGACACACCATCTATTGTAGGCCTACCCACAGAAATCGCTATCTTCATGCAGATTCTCACCACCATCCAGCACAAAAACAAGGCATTCTTACAACACTTGCCAAGAGGACGAAACGAATTTGTGAGCAATCACATATCCAGGTGGAGATGGACACGCTCAAAGTCGTGTTCAGGGGCAATGGTTACAGCGATTTGCAGATTCATAGAGCCCTAAATCCCAGAGAAACGACCAAGCAAAGCTCACAGAAGGAAGAAGTGAAAGGAACTGCCTACTTGCCTTACATTCACAACACCACAGATTGAATTGCCAAGGTCCTCCGCAAACACAACATAAAAACAGTGTTTGGCACCGCCACTAAAATTGCTCACAGTCTGAGTGAAACCAAGGACAAATTGTCCCCCCTTTTACATCCTGGGGTATACGAAATTCCCTGTACGTGCGACCAAACATGCCGGTCCATTGGTACCCGTATCAAAGAACATGAACATAATATTCGTCTCAACCACCCAGACAAATCGGCAATAGCTGATAACGCTCTACCATTGGGTCATGACGTCATGTTCCAAGATGCTCGAGCTCTTACCCATACTAGACACTACAGGTCCAGGATTATATGGGAAGCTGTGGAAATACGTAGAAATCCTAACAATTTCAACAGGGACACCGGCTATCAATTAAGCAATACCTGGTTGCCAGCCATATATATCATACACCTGTTGTCATATGTTACGCAAACACGTTATGTGAACCGCTTAGTCTGACTGTGATGGTTCGGTCAGCTTCTGCTTCGAATGCTAGCGTTGTGCCACGTCCTGGGGGCCATCTGATGGCGAATGAACATACTATTTCCATTTCTATTATAATGTCCAAATTTCAAAGTTTCATTGTTTAGCCTTTCTCATGGTCAGTCGAGATTTCTTCTGAGGACGCAGAGCACAGTTTTCTGCGAAACATTAAGAATTTCACCTTATGTTCTTGACACGGTATAACCCCAAAAGCCTATACAGTATCATGTCTATAAGTACGGGCCGTGAAAGCATTAATGGCAAGTTTCATTTAGTTTCCTCTTCACCTTCTGGGTGCTTCAATTTTTTTGTCAGGCAGTGTATAATATTTGAACACCTAAAACTGAGTGCATAGTTTGAAAGAAAACTATACCACATGCTTCATATGATAACTTTAAAACGGCTGCATTTCTGATGATATAATAAAATGAACATTCAAACATAAGGTAGCAGGTACCCTATCAATTGTTTACATAGCCTTTACTTAAATGTTTTCAAAGAATTTGGAAATTTATAGAACATTTCCCTAAATGAATTTTTCCAATCCTGTACTCCTCGTCCCCAATTTGAGCCCTTGAATTCCAATTTTATCTTCATATTATGTTCTTCCCTACTTTTAAAGACTCCACTCAAGCTTATTTGCCTACTAATATCATTCCACACCATCTCTCCAATGGGGGATGAATGTTACTCACGTCCGTAGGTATTACCTCAAATTAGCCTACACATGACCCCTGGGTGGTGCTAAATGAGTAACAGCATTAAAGGTAAGAGAGGTAACTTAAGGCGTCCACCTTTTCAATACAAATAAATGTTATAATGTTTAAGTTACAACATTTTTAGTTGGAACTAGTTTCAACGCTATTTAGCGTCATCTTCAGCCAAAATGTGAGAAATAGACATAGGCGTGTACATGCAGACGTGTACATTACACAAAATGTTACAGCATTATGATTAAATAACAGTAAAAGAGACATAAGATAGTAGGTTACGAGAACAGAAATTGTCAGTCATCTAAATAGTTCATGAGGGGTGGATCAAAACTGTACGAACATGAATTAGAACTCAAAAACACAATCGCCAAAAAACATACAACACAACAAAACTACGTGGAAATACGAGATGAACTTGGAAGTTAAGGATTCAAATTTGTAGTCACTTTTTCACTAAGTGTCAATGCAAAACAGGCTGTGAAGTGTGAAATAAAATTGTACAAACACGAGTTAAGACTCGATAAACACAATCTTTTGAAATACATGTAACATATTTGAACTTTGTGTAAGCTCGAGATGAACTTGGCACTTAAAGGTTTGTGTTCACTTATTCATTAAATGTTATTGGTGCGAGTGTAGTACAAAGACTAGTTAGGACTCAACAGAAATAATCTTCTCAAAATTGCACACGACATTTTAAAACCTAGGTTCGAGATGAACTTGGCAGTTAAAGATTCAAATTTGTAGATACTGTTCATTAAATGTCACTTCACAACAGTCCATGAAGGGTGAAATAAAATTATAACAATTATAACAAACACGAGTTAGGACACAATAAACACTAACTTTTAAATACATATAACACATTCAAATTTTGCGCAAGTTCGAGATGAATTTGGCAGTTAAAGATTCAAATTTGTACACACTTTTTCATTAAATGTCACATAGGACGAGCGCAGTACAAACATGAGTTAGGGTTCAACATACACAAACTTTTAAAAAATGCATATAACATTTCAAAACCCAAGTACGAGATGAACTTGGCAGTTAAAGATACACATTTGTAGTAATTTTTCATTAAATGTCACTTGTTGAGGGTGTAGTAAACATTTTCATTTGACAAGAATATAAACTTCCATTTATGTAAAACATTCCTCTGAGAGCTTCGAAGTTGACTGTGCTGTTGCAACGTAACATGTAAGGTTGAGACCAAGTTTCGAAGCCAAGGTTTCTATGATGTTGGCAGTTCAACGCGGGACCTGAGGCGGTAAAGCTATGGCGCGTGATGAAGAGGAACTGAGCGCGATGGACAGCTTAGGTCAGGGGAACAGCTACTGTTGGGATAGGAGGGGAGAGGGAAGGAGGAGGAGCGGGGGTGTGTGTGTGTGTGTGTGTGTGTGTGTGAGAGAGAGAGAGAGAGAGTGTGTGTGTGTGAGGAGTGGAAGGAGGGGAAATTAGGGAGGGTGATGCGGTGAAAGTGCATGGCGTGAGAAAGTATTATGCATAATGTGGAAGGAGGGGGAATTAAGGAGGGTGATGTGGTGAAAGTGCGTGGCGTGAGAAAAAAGTATTATACATAATGTGAAAGACAGATCTGTTATTCGGAATATTAATATTTTTGAAAAATGCAATGAGAAAGCTGAACAGGATCTTTGGTTTCTCGAAGATATCATTTAAGTTCATTCTATAGCAAAATGTAATGAAGCCTTTATTGAAAGAATAATCAATAAATTCAAATACCGCCGAAAAACCACCTTAATAAAAGACAATACTAACACTGCCACGTTTTCAACATTTACCTTTAATAAGGAAATTTACAACATCACTAACGGTGCGTATTTTGAAAACGTTGCGTAACGAAATCATATATTTAAGCAGGTCCTCCTCTACTTTTGGAAACATGCCATCTTTCGGTCCGCAAAATGCTTTGTGGGACTTGTTGGTTGCTTGAAGGGCACTTCTCTGTTACCGTGGTAGCGCACATTGCATTCGGACACTGAATACTTGCGGCCTGCTGCCCTATGCCTGTATGTTTCAGCGCAACTGATCACTGAAAGTTTATATGATGCAGTATTACTCGAATTCTTGCTCACTGTGGACTAACAAACAATTTTGAGATCAAAGAGAACGCATGTCCCGTTCCCGAAACACACGTAAAATACATTTGTACCAGACTGGAATAGAGCGTCGCTAGTCACTTCTGCGTTGATTCAGTCACTGAACTAGTGCAGTGGTATTTCCTACCGGCTGATAACAGCACATTGCCAAGTATTTAGAATGCCCAGTTTTGCAAAGGGAAGGCTGCTGCTATCTGAACAGTTGAGATCTTTATTTCAAAATGCATACAGAGCTGTGTGATGGATGTTCGAAGAAGTGGATGCGTCAAATAGGTGAACATTTCTTTTTCTCCACTTTGGACCCATAAATATTGGGATGCGTAAATTATCCAAGGGTGTTAATTATGCGCAAAAATATGGTAGTTAGGTTTTGTTCTGCCAGTTCTAAGGCATAGCAAGGCAAAGGTGAAAGCAACAAAAGCAGCAATTTTCAAGGTACAGTGAAACTGTGTTAAGAAGTTTTTCAAGGGACTGAAAAAAAAACTTCTTAAGCAGGAAACTTCTTAAAAGGGGTAATGCCCAAAAACTTATTCTGTACATTGAAATACATGTGAAACACACAGCCAACAGATTTCCTTGTGTGTGAACAATACCGAAATAGGCCGATATATAAGAGCTGCTAACAGAAAGCCACAATATAAAAATTTGATTATCATGACAATATTTTTAGAGATAAAGTAAAATAATTGAACATACAATAGTCCCACTGAAAGGTATGTTTAAACTGCACTGCTGTTTAAACCACATTAGCAGAGAATGTTCTATTTCATCGTACTTTTCAGATTTAACTTCCTTACAATTTGCAGAAGCAGAGATCTCTTCTTTCTTCGCTATAATACCCTTCAAAGTAGACGGCGGCATCCCTAGCTCCTTTGCCAAGCAACACGGGAAAGTGTGGATGACTCCACTTTCCTTATAATCTCCACTTTGTCTTACTGTTGGTGCCTTTTGCTTGATCTCTTTCCTCTGAGTTCCGCTCATTTTCACTTAAAAAGTTTCTACGTTGATATTACAAGTACAACTAACTTCACCGACTCCTATTCATACTAATTACGATGCTACACTATGCTTGCCAATCCACAGCTTAGGCTTACAAGACTCAAAGACAAGACGTGTACTACAGTTTGTTAGCATGTGCTTTCTATCTTCCTCACACCCCTGACACCTGCTTCAAGGATAATCGCAGCAAATGGGAAATCTAGCAACTTATTCTTAGAGATCTTAGAACCTAGGCCTAAATCGCCCCTGCATTCCTACTGGTTGTCACAGCAACGGGCGTAGTTTCTGGCTGTTTCACAAGTACCGCATGGCCAAGCCAGTATTGAGTTTATTTTCCCGCTTCAATCCTCTTCATGCTACAGGTAATGAAGAAAAGAAACACAGGTTCGAAGCTGCAGAAATGAGTGCATGGAAAAGTATCTGGGGTATTACGTGGGAGTGATAAAGGCCCAGCAGCAACGCTAGCACATCTAAACGTAAACAGTTTCTTTCCCCGCGAGAATTTTATTTCATGTCTCCTCATCCTTGTGCTACATTCTAATAATGCGATGTAATAATTACGAGTGACACGATAATACAATGTTTAGCTCGTATAAAGGTAAAATTAAAAATAACTTTCAATTTTATGCCAACATGTGGTATTATAATGCGTCTGTGTGCCTCCCAACAACACCCAGTTGGCTATCAACATTCGTTCAACTTCGTAAACGATCGGGATCTTTCGGCCGGCTATGGCGGCATGTGTATCAGCTCTCGGCTGGCTGCTGGCAAGTCGGCTGTTTCCTGCATAGAGTCGGGAAGTTGTTTTTATTCACCTCACTAATAATGGACACGGAAAATCTTATCAGTTTAGTTCAAAAACGTAATTTCCTCTACGGCAAGACCCATAAGTATTATTGCAACAACAACGTAAGAGAGAATGCCTGGAAGGAAATAAGCAAGGGAATGAAAAATCAAACAGGTTAGAATATTCAATTTTGTGGTAGATTAACAGTAATGTTGTGGACAAATACACTTTACGGTTTTTAATTAATGTTTAGGCCACCTCGATTAATGACTTCACCCTGCCGTGGCCCGCAAATTACTGCATTAAAGTTTTATCAAATCATCCATTGCGTGCTTTATGTTTCCCATGTAGAATCCCGTTCGATTCTACTCCGCGGGATGGAACGGTGGAGTGGAAATTTCGACTGATGGGTTTGATTCGATTCCACAAGGTGAGAGTGAGCATCTGCTGTTCGTGTTGTCATAGCGTGACGTCATATGGCCTTGGCAGGCCCGCACATGTTCCGTGAAGACACACACCGCGAGCACGCGAACAGTCTAACACAGGGTGCAACTTGCGCGGAGATTGGAGGATTCTAACCATGGGCTGCTTGGAGCGGACATTTTCTATCTCAAGGGGCTCTAAAATCTGAACTGTTTAACTGGGAAATATATTTATAACAGAACACTTTAAATGGGAAAAATATACATATATCTTAATGCAACTGATCAAGGGACCAAGAATATCACACTTCTTAGGCGGGAAAACTTCTTATGCGGGAACTTCTTAACCGAGTTTCACTGTATTAAAAAAAAAATATTCTTAATGTGAAATTGGAAAAGGTGTCATGGGAATCAATGTATGCCATCATGTTCCAATATTATAAACTAATTAATGATTAATTTACTGTAGAAGAGTTTATTTGATGAGTAGTTTGTTCTAGTTGTGAGTGGAAATAATGATACATATATATATATGCTTGCCAAATTTTGTGGTCATTCAGTGATACCTAATATGTAAAAGAACACCACATAAGATGGAAGATAGTATAGTTCTTCACAAACATGATTTCTTTGTTCCTTCAGACAGTGTGTTTTATAAAATTCAGAGATCTCCCTAGTTAGTAGGTAATAGTCTTGTTAGATGAATAAAGTTATTACATCACAGTAACATTTGTATAAATGACAAAGCTGCCTCATAAAGTTAAAATAACACATCAAAGAGAACTTCAACAATGGTTATTGGGCTTTGTTGTATAAATAGTACTTCATCAGACATCTAAACAGCAATAGCAGTGTTCAAAATGCCTAAAACATTAAATACAGAATTATCAAAAACATAAAATGCAGCCTCTCTTCTAAAATTATGAACATAACTATGCCTGAGGGGGTGAAGTACAGTGGGGACCGTGTGTGCCCCGAGACCGCTACGGCAGTTGTGAAGGCCCTACAGGAATCCTGAAAAAGATGGCGGCTAACAGGGCTCTGGTGAAGTCACGACAGGCCTAGCAAGTCAGTGATGGATATCGGTCTGCTTTCAAGAAAATAAGGAACAGTAAGCCGGACTGATGTACCAGATGATGACCCTGGCGAGGAACAGAATTACTATTTGGAACACTGAATATACAAACACTGAATGGAAAAGTAAAAGAAGTTGTAGACATGATGGAAAGAAGAAAACTGGAGTATTAGGGCTGGCAGAAACTAAATGGACGGGGGAAGGTAAGAGAGCTGCAGAATGGTTTTTGGTTGTACTGGATAGGAAATGACGAAGTAAAGCGAAATGAAGTAGGAATGGTAGTAAGAAATGGACTGAAAGAGGAAGTAAAAGGGATAAGTGATAGGTTGATTAAAGTCAAAATAATAGTCAAAGGAAAAACGTGGAAAATTGTACAAGTATATACTCCACAAGGAGGATGTAATGCAACAGGATAAAGATGACTTTGAGGAAGAATTGGAGAGACAGTTGAATGGCCAAAACAATGTAGTAATGGGGGACTTGAATGCCCATGTATGCATGAAAAGGAATGGATGTGAGAACGTGCTTGGAGTGGAAGGAAATGGAAATAGAAATAAGGAAGGGGAAAGGCTACTGTATCTATGCAAAAGAAATGGGATGATGGTCGGGGGGAGCTCGTGGTTCAAGAAGAGAGAAAGCCATTAGATAACCTGGTACAGCAATGACTGGTCTAAGAAATCCATTGTGGATTACATGATTTACGACTGGGAAATGAAGAGGAATGTTACAGATGTAAGGGTAATACCATCAGAGACCCTAGATAGTGTCCACAGACTACTGGCAATGAAACTAAGAACAATGAAGGTAAGGAAGAGGACAGAGAAGCAGGAAAGACCTATCAAAATATGGAAATTGGAGGAGAAGAAAACCAAGGAAGAATACCGGGGGAGGGGGAAATTGAACTTGCCAACAGATATACAAAAACAGGAGAGGAGGAATGGGAAAGGTTCTAGAGGACATTAGTAAAAACTGTAGAGGAAGTTTGTGGGAGAACTAATACCAGGGAAAGATTCAAGGAGAACCCATGGTGGAACGACAGAGTTAAAATGGCAGTTGAGGAGAAGAATAAAGCTTTTAGAGTGTGGTTTCAACAGAGGACAATGGAGATAAGACAGGAATAAGCTAAAAAGGAAGAAGCTAAAAAGGTTGTAATAGAGGAGAAGAAAAAATAGTTGGAAAAGTGGACAAACATCATGGAAGAAAGCAAAGGAAATAAAAAAGTACTGTATGCAATGGTCAAGAGTAAGAGGAAAGGCATGAGGGAAGATGTTATCATTATCAATAAAAATGGAAATGAAGTGCAGGAGAAAGAGAAACTCAAAGGAATGTGGAAGGAGTATTTTGAAGATTTGAAGATTTACTGGCACACTCAAGGTCATGCGCTGTAGTCTCGAACGCCAAAGTAGAATGGAGAATATCCTGAAGATCCAGCATTTGCCTCGAGGCCACGCTGATCACCGGGAACTGGCAGTTTGCTTCTATAAATCTATTCGTCTTCGACTTCAACATATCGGTAGATCTTCATATGTTGTTAGATAGTGTTGTGACTTTGTGCCTGACGGTGTGTAAAAACTGACCCATTTGACCGTTCTCCGCTGTTCATAAACATTGTGAGACTACCTATCATTGCGTGTGCCGTACCACCATTCATAAAATTACGCACTGTTTTATTTTAAGTGACTCACAGTTTCTACCCGCATCATCATTTTATATTGCCTCTTATACCGATCCAGAGTTCACTTAATCTTTTTCATATGCATTGTTTTTCATGTTATTTTATGTTTTGATCGGCTGACGATGACCTGGACTATGGTCGAAACTGGTCCCAATTCCAATTACTATTAAATAAGAATGTAATCACTACATTTCTTTCTCTTATGTATTGAATAGGTTGAACCTCTTTTTAATTATTCAATTTTAACGTCTTAGCAGGTTGGTAAGCGACTAACATTTCCATTGATATTCTGATATATGTGATATATTCTTAGTAATGCCACTGCATGCAGACATGTTTTATTACTGCCTGTCAGGCCAAAGAGTATACACTTTCTCCGATCAACGAAGAATACTATTTCTTGCTAGATATTCTTTGATTCTCTAACCTTTCCAAGCTTCCAGATATATTCAACAGATGGCAGAGCGTTTCTAATAACTTAGATGCTGCTAAGAGAAAAAAATCTACGTACAAACATACGCCTTAGACATTATCTGGGAACACCTATCGAAGGACAACCTAGCTACACTAGAAAGAGTGAAGACCATGTATCTTAAAAAAGTTCTCTGCCTGGCAAAAAACGCTCCTTTGAGTCTAACCTATGAGTTCACAAGACAACCGTTCTGTATAAAAGAACTGTGATTAAAAATGCTATTGCCTTCTATGAAACAATACCAAGCTTTACATTAAGAATCGCAGGATAAAAGAGCGAATATATGGATAGACTTTTCCCAAACAGACAGCACTGAAAACGACAGGCATATCAAGATGAGTTATCTGACCTATTTATAAGGAATGCTGCAGAGAAGCACAGGACCTCTGGTATGAAATGAAATTTAATGCCAAAAGAAGTGAGATAGTGATCACAAATAGAAAGGAGGAGAGACCTACGAGAGGGATAATGATTGGAGAGGAACAGCTTAGGAAGATAGAGAGTTTCAAGTACCTGGGAAGTATCATAAAGGAAAGTGGAAGGAATGATAAGGAAATAATCGAGCGTGGAAGAGAAGCAAGAGCATTCCTGAAAAGTGTCAGTAGTCTGGTTTGGAGCAAGGATGTTCCTCAGAGAAGCAGAAGAGTGATATACAGGATGTACTAAGTACATATTCCAACGTATGCAGCAGAAAGTTGGGTAATGAGGCAGAGAGGTGTCACTAGGATATAGGTAAGTGAAATGAAATATCTGAGAAGTAGGATAGGAGTGACAAGAATGGATAAGATGAGAAACGAGAAGGTTAGAGATATAGTAAAAGAAGAGCCACTACAGAACAGGATAGAGGCATCTAGACTTAGATGGTATGGACACAGGAAAACCACCAAGTGGAAGACTGTGTACAGAGAAGAGGAGAGGACTGAGCAAGAGTGATGAGGGAGAAGTTGTGGGAAGACAAGAGGACATGGAGAGGTTTATGTTCCAAGCAGACCTGGCCAACAGTTGGAAACTGCATTTGATGACGATGATGATGATGATGATTACAGCTGGTAAAATGTTCTTTACAGCAGGTGGTATGGCTGAAGGAAATTTGAGCAATTCCCTTATTTGAGCTCAAAATGTCTACTTTAATTTGCTACAGCATTAATATGAATATCCACACATCTTCCCAGAATTATCAGGGTATCATGTAGGCTCAGTATAATCCACAAGGTCATTAGTGTCCTTTTCTTGAAACTTCCGAACATTCAATGAATAGCATGCCACTTCAACTTCTTTAAGAATAGTTGACCGTACATCCTGAGGTACATTCTCCTTGCAAGAATCCAAGTGTAGTCTGGTACTCTCCAAGCACTAGGAAAAAATATAATAAAAGTAAATAAATAAAATACAGAATAACTTTTCCAGGTACAACAGCTACAACAAACATTTTAGTAGAAATGAGTTCGAGAGTTAGCAGCACATAATTTATTACCAATATTTCCTAGTTAATTTGAAAAATACGATAGTGAGGGGAAATATAAGAAATTACTGTCATTGTTCCTTCATTACTAACAGTATTAATTAAGGCTTTCAGTACAGAAAGATAACTGGTGAAAACATCAGCATGAAATATGATCTACCTTCCATAGATAGGACTGTGAAGGCTGGAATTCTGCACTGAAGTCCACAGCAACAGCACTGTTTTCTTGGACAAGAGCAATGATGTCTTTCAAATGAAGCACAAATCTGGATAAGTTCATGTCATCCAAAACGACACACACAGGAAATCTGAACGGAATCCTTTCATCCATTTCGACTGTGAGACACCTAAATGAAAAGAGTAATTTCACAACAATTAGTTATTTCTTGTGATGATTTAGATTCTTATAGAATTATTTATCAAGTGTACTTTGAAGGATAATCGTAGGCCAAGTACATAATCCTCTGACTTCTGCTAAGTGAACAATCAACATAGAACATCATCTATTCAGAATCAATTTAGTTCATAAGAAAAAGTTGAAGTACGGTAGAAGCCCACTGTAGCGAGTATGGCATATAGCGAGAACAGATGTTTTCTGTCCTTGAAAATTCCCATATTACTCTGTGTATTATCCTTTGGTTACAACGAGAATCGTATCACTGATACATCTGTTATTATGAGCGATTAAGCATGGGTTATATTTTCTGTTATAGATATTCATGCACTCCAGCGATTACATTGAATGCGAACAATCGTCTTCGGTATAGTTTTCGTGCTATGTGCACTAGCGAGCTCTCTCATCGACATTCGAACTTGAAGAGGATGTCGGAGTCTATTAGTAATACTCGTTGACTGGTGTTCTGTAAACTTACTTTCTAACATCCAAGATGTCTGATGCATGCTGTCTGTCCATTTGATAACATGGTCTATTTGATTTCATGTTACACCATCTGGTGATATCCATGTCTCCTTCTTTATGTTTTTCTGCAGGTGCCAAGTACTTTTGAGTATCATCTGCTTTCCACTTGCAAAGATAATCAGTCTCAAACCATTATCATTACTGACTTCATGCAAGCTTTCTTTCCCTACTATGTGTTTATACACCTCTTCTCTTCCAATCTTTGCATTTAGATCTCCAAGGATCATTTTCACGTCATGTCTTTGAACTTTGTTAATTTCATCTTCCAATTTGGTGTAAAATGCATCTTTTTCCTCATCTGCCTCTTCTGTAGGGGTATACACATAAAACATTGTAACATTGAAGAATCTTGTTGTCATTAATGCTTTCACGGCCCGTACGTAAAGACATGATACTCTATAGGCTTTTGGGCTTATGCCGTGTCAAGAAAATAAGGTGAAATTCTTAACGCTTCGCAGGGAACTGTGCCCTGCGTCCTCAGAAGAAATCTTGAATGTCCATGAGAAAGGCTTCTTAAACAATGACATTTTCAAGAAGAATCTTGCCCGAAGTCTCAAAGAGCACACCCTATCGCTGACTGCAGTAAAGTTGATCACACTTTGCTTTACAGACTTTTGTATGAGAAATTCTGTGGCGTTACTGCCTTCTTCTCCTCCACTGTACATCAGGATATGTTGACCAGACATGATCATCCCTTGCCCCTTCCATCTTAGTTCCTGCAATGCTGCTATTTTCACTCCATACTTATCCAGTTCATTCCTTAATTCCTTCAAATTGCCAGGTCTCTTTAATGTTCCTATATTCCACGTTACTACAACTATATCATTTTTCCTTCTCTTAAGCCATTTTTTTTCACCGGATCATAGCCAAGTTATCCGCTTTTCCTGCAGTATGTCTTAACGTATCCATAACATTTGTCTTTTTACAAGGTAGGGGAGTTAACCCTATGCCCAAACCCCAACCTGGAGGACAAGGATATCACTCATAGTCTGGATCATCACCTTAGACCTGTCTGGCTTGGTGGCCCTACCAGGAGCATGTGATCCCGCCAGCATAGCTCTAAGGTTCATATGGCTGAAAAATATAAAGCAGTCACTGAAAATTTAAAAAAACGGATGGCGTAACATTAAAAGAAAGAAAAAGAGAAAACTTGGTTAACAATCAGTCAAGAATTTAGTTGTGTGCCAGGTAAGTAAATATAATAAAAAAATTAATAGTCTGTATCTGTCCCTGGGATGGAAAGTACACTATGCTGCTTAAGAAATATTTGTGGGGAGAGTTTTTTGGTAGTGTTTTTGCATTGAAGTTCTACTGCAATTATTTTGTGGTTAGCTAGGTTAGTGTATATGTGCCAGTGTGAAAATTTATGCTGTAGTATTGTTTTTAGTTCCTGAAAATGGGTGGAAGTGGATTTATGATGTTCTATACCTCTGGAAAAGTAACTTAAAAGTGACTTGATGAGCATTACTTCCAAAACAAAGCCTTCATTCATATCTGTTAGGTCCTTCGTCTTCATTTTCGTTTTTGCCCCTTTTTCAGCATAGTGATGATGGTAATAATAATATATGTAGGTATTAAAATTTAACTTTGTATGAGTGTGAATTTTATCTGTACTGGAAATACCAAGAGTAGTGAGAAACATGACTTTACATACTCTTGCTACCATTTTATTCACTGCAAGTTTGCATGTCAGAGAACTGGCTTCCGATTTATCCTACCTGCTCCTAAAATGTGCAATTTGTGGGCGAACGAATAAAATGCTTTTCGGTATCATTAACGGAAGATTTCCATCCTTTCTGTTCCCTTATTTTTTCATAGTAATACATCCTGCAGAATCATGGCGGTTTCATTACTCTGTCCTTTATGTTCTAACCCAGGGTCGGCCAACTGACTGGCGTGTGATGTAAGAGAGACCGTGTGACGTTGGAGAGCCCATGTGACGTAAGAGCGCAGAAGGTGGGTAGACTGGAGATGAAGAGACAGCCTCGCTTTGTAGTAAACACGTGAAGTGCCATGCGTGCTGGTGGCTACGGGTTTTATAGACACTTTCCACAAAAAGCCACACAAATCCTTCTTATTTAAAAATTTATCTCTTAGTTCACTATCACACTGTAAATCTAATAACTCTAACTCTAGATCAACGTTATCTGCAACAACTGAAAATGGCGTGGTTAAAATTTGAATATAAGTTTCCAGACACTCCAAATTGTTAAATCTAGGATCAAATTCCGAATAAAGGTTTTTTATGATTTTGACATACCTATAAATATCCTCAGCCGTATGGTGTGGGTGGTACAGGACAGTACATAAGTATGGACGAATCGGGCACATCACAGTGCGAGAAGTTATCTACACCTCCGATCTTTTTATCTTTATGGTAAGATCTATATTTATTTGTTAAAAATGATCTAGGGTACAGCTAAATGTTTAGTTTGTAGAAAAGAGCCACAGTACGTAAAAATATATAATTTACAACGCCACTACAGTTTGTATCAAGCTGGAGATTATGATCAGTATCAAGGCGAGGAAAGGGTACGTGTAATTACAGAACTAAAAGGTAAATTAAATAACCATGTCGAGCGTTCGAGAATGTTGAGTATTTTCGGTTCCACGTATGCCTGTGAATGAATCTTTTCTATTTTAAATCAACAAAACCAAAACATTGAAGCCAGTTGTCAGATCACGATTTGAAGTGTGCTCTTAAACTTAGTATTTCCTCAAACATTAACACCAAATATTGCAAAACTAGTAAACGAAACAAGACTACAAAAATCAAGGAAACCCGCGAGTGGCAACTGAGTATCGATATCATGAGATAAAACGTATGTTTTGAGTTTAGAGATTAATCTCTGTACTATTTTTGTTGTAAAACTGTGCTGTTCGTTACTATTAGCACTATTTTTTTACGGTGGGTGATATTGTAAAACACAACAATTTTGTGTTCAATATCAGTTCCGAAGATTCACCGGTAAAAGCTAGTTTAGTTTGTATATGCAGAAATAAAGTTGCTTTATAACTTTTATGTTAATTCATAACCAAGTTACGTTACAATAAATTATGTGGAGAGAAATATGTACTACACATAACCGCATTGTACTACCTCCAGCCCTTTGGTCTCCCCCTACGAATGACGTTGTGTTTCCCCTCGCCCCTCTAGCCATCACTTCTCAGTTACAGTAGTAAGTACTTCGTTTCGCTGCCCGAGCAGAGTGTGTGATGTGTTACCTGACATCACACGTACACGCAGTTGGCTGATCTTGTTCTAACCCATTTTATCCGTGTAAGATTTCCCTGCTGCATAGCTTGCACTGGGCTTGTTATGATACCCACTGACTTGGATTCAGGGCATGTTTCCTTCCTCGCTGATGGATTGCTGTTGTGAATATAACTTTTCTAGCTGTGACTTCATTGCCTGTTGTACTATTCACAATCTAACAGGATTATCCAAAATACTGTCAACAGTGCGATTGCTCTGGGTAGGGACCAGTATCAGACTCCATTCTGGAACTTTCCGTAAGGAAAAGCCTGATATCTTTTATCATTTTCAGAGTCAGAGTCATGAGGTTCACTGCAGCTCAGTAGTGAATAATCATTCAATATCTTGCTCTCTAAAGTGGAACACGAAGACTGTTTTGATGTTGCAAACTACTGCGGTGTAATATGAAGCACGAGACTGGTTAGTGTTATAGTCTACTGAAGTAATCTTGCTTTGTATGTCAGTATGCTCAGATGTGGTCACAGGTGATGTCTGTGCAACTCCAACCAAATAGTAAGCTCTGTAAGAGTACATATTATGACATATGTATTCTACTATTCAATTTACAAAACTTATGGGGATCTGCTGATCACACAAATGGGGAAACCTGCTGTGAATTCTTATAGATTTTACCATGGTAAGATTGCAATGACCTCATGCCAGTTTAGCCTTATTGCTTACCTTGACAAATGTTGTGATTTCTATCGTCACCAATATCTTTAATAACCTTTTCCCTCCAGAAAGCATGTCCTCATCACTCCAGTTTATGTTTCTCGAAATAATTCAGTAACTTCATGCTATTAGAATACTGCAGCAAACTGCTAAACAGTCTGAAAGACTCTGCATAACAGCAGTCACAACAGCCATCAACAATGCAGGTTATGTGGGAACCATAAAGCATTTTTAGGACATAGTGCTACATGCTGCTAGAAAGGGCAGAATTTTAGGTTAGCATCATATATTGTCACTCAGAAAAAGAATAAACGCATGGTATTGTATTCTTTGTAATGTATGAGTTTCATGTTCCGTATTGATGGTATGTATAAATATAATATTAAAGGATGTTCCTCCTAATAAATACAAGTTCAAATTAGTACACATTTAGTCTGGCCCTGCGGTGTGGGGGTCAACGCGTCCGCCTGTCACCCGGTGCCTCTGGGTTCGATTCCCGGCCCGGTCAGGGTTTTTAATTGTAATGATTAATATCCCTGGCCTGGGGACTGGGTGTTTGTGACATCCTTAATCTTCCTTTCCTCACACATAACATTCCACACTACTGCCATTCCAATTACACGCAGGTTCATTCAATATGGTACCAGTAGGGGCAAAAGTTCCACATGGACCGACGCCCTGAACAAATAGCATTTTTAAAAAAAGTACACAGTTATTACTGTATATTATTGTATATATGGTTCTAGTTTCAGCCCTACATTTTGGGCCATCTTCAGCCATATAAATATAAGATATCTTAAAAACTAATTAGCCTATGCTAAAAAATATTTCTGAAAGTATACACTTAAAATCTTGTCAGTTTCTTACACTAATGCATGATAAATAGAGTCTGTGCTTATGTTGCTAACATTAAAATAGCATATACTTAAATTTTTTTGTCTGTTGGTTACACTAATGCATGATAAAGAGAGTCTGTGCTTATGTTGTTGACATAAAAATAGCATACACTTCAATTTTTTTGTCAGTTTGTTACATTAGTGCTTGATGAATCTGTGCTTATATTGATGGCATTAAAATAGTTTGCACACGCTTGAATTCTTGCAATGCAGGTCACTTATGGTGTTGAACTTGATGTTGATACTGTATAATTCATGTTATCGATATGTTAGATAGATTAAAATTCACAATGCGATGCAAGTACACATGAAGATAATGACAAGTAGTTCTACATCACTGTGGGGTAAGTGTCACTTTTAAATCAGCTAATGGCTAGGAGGGAACATCTTTCTTGGTACTAGTACCATGTATACAATGATATAACTGTTTACTTATTTGAACTTGTATTGATTAGGAGGAACATCCTGCAATGTTATATTTATGGTATTCTATGTTTGTTGCAATTAATATTTTATTAGGATAATTTTAATTGTTATTAAAATAAAATTCAGCTCCCATTTAGATACAAATACTGTGGATACCCATAACAAATATTACAGGTATAGGTTCATTTGTTTCTGAGAAAAGTGTACCCATGAGGATCTTATACAGTACCATGTGCTCAGTATTTCTCTGAACAACTGTACAAGCCTGAAGATTGTCACTGAACATAGTGTACTTTGCCTCCGGGCATTTGTATATATATTTTATTATCCTTTTATAATACGTTCTATTATATTTTTCTATAAATATTAAACCTTAAAAGAGGGGCTAGAAGAGCCTCTGCAGACGACAAGGTGGATATGTACAAGACGGGGCAGGACCTAGCATGCCATCGAAAGTACAGAATATTGATAATAGGGTGCTTGGGATTATTGCAGAAAGCAGTGTGTGTATTCCAAGCACCCAAGACTCGGATACGGGTTATGCAGAAAACAAAGGTAATTAGGCTACCTATATGGTAGTAAACTCATATACTCATATATAACTTGCTCATACAATTAGTTTAAAAATAGCATATAGTAAATCACTTACAAATAATATACTGTAATATAACTTCCAGCACCAGATGACAATATGAAAGACCTTCCAGTACTTCCAACACTCTGGACACACTAAAAATATTGCTAATGTGAATATGTTAATATATTCACCGTATATCACAATGCACAAAACTATACACAAGTAACTGCAGACCACAGAACTACAGACTGCATTTATATATATATATACAAAAATATATAATATATATAAAATATACAGTTATTCTGTTTTAGTGGGACTTTGGTGTTGACAATGGTGGTGGTGGTGGTGGTGCTGATGATGATGATGACAACTTAGGCCAGTGTCCTCAAGATTATGGGCGAACCCCACTACTTACACCAACAAGACCAAGTAGTGTAGGCCTTAATGTGAAGTATTTTGTTTTAATTTAATTTTAGAAAAACTTCACTGCACTGCACTGCACTGCACTGCACTGCACTGAAGGTGGAATTTAGAATAAGTGAAAATATTTATAACACTGAGGCCAAACCGTTAAATATTCTTTTTCAATTTACAGTACATGACTGCATTTCTTCTCTCTTCACTGAAAGAATGGGTGTATTTTTTACCTTGCAGCACCAATCAAGGAAGACACCTGGAGATACGAAAAAGAGGAAGCTGACAGCAACGGAGTCAATATCAATGCTGCAGAAGTGCAGTGAGAGGCACTTTTGTTGGACATGGCACTGAAGAGAGACGAGCATAGTGAAAAGAAAAAATAGCATACTGGAAAGCAAAAAATGCCAGACTACTGTAAAAGAAGTTAGTTTTTAAATGAAATCTCACCTTATCTTTGTTTGAATTTAAGTAAAATGTCTGTTAATTACAGCATGTCTAGTAACTTGTCCTGGATTATCATCATTCCTGAGATGCAGATGCACATTAGGTATTGGTAAATTGCCTCCTCCTCCTCCTCCTCCTCCTCCTCCTCCTTCTTCTTCAAGTAACTGAAGATTAATGTCAGGGTCATTGGGAGGACCTATTTCTCGCGCTGCAATGGCAATATTGTGAAGCACAGCGTTGGCAACAATAACGTTCGACATGTTTTGAATGTTGCATCAAAGTCCTATAGACATGGAAGGGAACCTCCTTTTCCTCACACCATATTGTTTCTCGACAACATTCCTTGTGGCAATATGGTTATATCGTTGTTCTGCTGGGGAGGTGGGATTCTGAACAGGTATAAGAAGAAAGGATTTACACGGGTCACCTCCATCACCCAAAAGATAGCCATTAGCTATTTATCTCGTCTCGAGACGCACTCTCAGCCGAGAATTGTGAAATATTGTGCTATCATGAGTCGACCCTGGCCATCTTGCTACAATATCTCATATCATAAGGTTCGAATCGCTCACAGTTTGCATGTTTAGCGAGAAATAACCTTTCCTATTTCTAAATACCTCCCCATTTTCACCTCCGGGAGACTGTATTCGCACATGAGTGCAGTCCATCACACCCAATACACCAGGGAACCCAGCTATTGTATGAAACCCTTCAATAACCTCTCTTTGTTTTCACTGCGTAGGTGGGAGTTGAATGAACTGTGGCGATAACGATACAAGTAGATCAGAAACCTTGTGTATTATGTGGCATGCTGTTATTCTGTCAACATCACAGACGTCACCGATCACTCTTGAAATGTTCCCATTGCTTAGAACCGCAGCCCTTTCAAAAGATAATTTTTAGGCGATACAGGACAGTTTCTCCCAGTAGGAAATTCCAATTGTTCACCAATTAAATCTAAAATGTAATTCACTGTTTCCTTACGCAATCAAAATCTTCTCTGGAATGAAACATTGCTTAATTTTTCAAATAAATTCCACCTCTGCTCTGTAATTCTCCCTTCATTTCTTTAAAACTGATTAAGATACTGGAGATATAACCTACAGTGTTAAGCTCCATCTTGGAATCTTTAAGCACAGAGCACAAAATAATACAACTTTACCACGGTTTTCTTAGTTAACTGCTCCCTCACAGGCAGTAAACATTATACTGCGGTAAAACGTCGGTAAACTCGAAACCAAGCTTAGTGCAACAGAAATACAACTTTACCCTGGTAAATAGTTAAGTTTACTGCGGTATTCTCTTGACCAAGGTTGGTGCACTTGGGCATCAGAATATTAACTCAACCTTTAGTTTGCACGTGACACACTTCCAAAACAAGGGAATCAATTGACCAATGACGTGAAAATTTTTAATGAGCAGTCTTTGCATGTTCTTACGTGAGGGTGGAGCATTTCTCCACTTTCTGATGTTCTCCAGAACACCCTGACATTTGCCAGAACACCCAAAACTAGGTTTCATTCTGGTGTCATCCTCACACTCTTTGACATAAAGCAAAACACAGTAAACAAGGGTGCTTTCTGGCATCAGTGAGACATGAGAATGACATATCTAGGTCTGCTATAGGGTGTTCTAATAGTTGTCACCTCTATTTTACTGAGACAAACAAAGATTCAGTTTCTTTTTATTATTGTTATTATTATACAACTTTATAATAATAATAATAATAATAATAATAATAATAATAATAATAATAATAATAATAATAATAATAATAATAATAATAATAATAATAATAATAATAATAACAACAACAACAACAACAACAACAACAATAATAATAATAATAATAATAATAATAATAATAATGCAGGGCCGATGACCTTCGATGTTAGGCACCTTAAAACAACAAGCATCATCATCCTCATCAATAATAATGCATATTATAAACCAGTACATACTTCATAGCTCATCGCACACTGCTTAATCAAGACCATCTAGATTTACCACAGGACTCATGGCTGTCTCATAACTAACTCACTGGTTATTGATGCAACACTGACTCACTCAAGACCAACTCATTCTTGCCAGGTTTGCTCTTTATACAGGCCCGCAGAAGATTCTCATAGTTTCCACTTCCAGATAATTTGCGATGCATTCTATAATAAATAATATAATGTTATTTGCTTTACGTCCCACTAACTACTTTTACGGTTTTTGAGACGCTGAGGTGCTGGAATTTAGTCCCGCAGGAGTTCTTTTACGTGCCAATAAATCTACCGACTTGAGGCTGACGAATGTGAACCCTTTCAAATACCACCGGACTGATTCAGGATCGAACCTAACAAGTTGGGGTCAGAGCGCCCGCGCTTCAGCTGTCTGAGCCACTCAGTCCGGCTTGGATGCATTCTTCATGTTAAATAGCTTCCAGCTTTTTCGAAGAGTTTCCTTATCACAAACCTAAACAATTTGCTGGAGCTATTATTTTACTCACTACTACTGTTTGTCTCTAAAATTATAAATACCTTTTTTTTGCATTGTACAAGTAGATTTTACAGAATTCTTTCATTTTTCAATTCCGTTTCTGCATTGAGATTCTGCATTAAACAAAAGTAAGAATATTATAACGCTGTAAGCTTCGCCGGAACAAAGAAAAATTTCTATAGTGAACAAGTTTCCACTTTTATTCAAGTTACACTTAGAGCACATTTTACTGTATTTGACTTCCTGTAAGAGCATGTTCCTAGCTCAGCTGATCTCCAACATAAGCTCTTCTACAGGTCTACAGGACCCAACATTTGAACATTTTGAATTTGCAGCTTCAAGGTAACGATCGATCAGGCTATACCATCATGGGGTATGATTTGGTTTTAGAAGAATTTACTGGTGTACACTGCATAATATTACACCCTTGCAAAAATATATGTCTTGAGATCAAGAAATGCATAAGATAGAAGAAAATTTTTCTATGCTTTCCAACAGATAATCTATTATACTCAAGGATTTGCATATTTAAATCTTTATGAGTCTAAAACTCATTTCAAATGACATATTTCTTTGTGCAATACTATAAAATATTCAGCATATATTTCACTACATTATGATATTTTGAAACATTAGCTTTGTAACTGAATGGACATGAAACATCAGAACATGAAGTGTTAGCTGTCTGTTCTCTCATACGAGTGGCAAGAATGAAACACTTGGAGGAGGACTACTCGCAGATCATGAAAATATTATAAAATTTTAATATAATAAAATATAACTACAAACCTAGAATCAACATCAACACCTGTATTCTTGTATTTTTCATATAGAGGAGAAGAATGTTCTATTTAGTGGAAGTTAGCAATAAATAGGACACTACAAGACATGAAGCAAAACATCCAGAGGGGAGGATAAATTACTGAACTTGGTAACAAACAGATTATCAAAATGACAATCTTAAGTTTTATTCTGTATATCAATGTAGGTTTTACTATTTTCTTATTGACCAGTATAGTCTCTAAGACACTACTCTCAAGTACTCAAGGGTGCAGCTTCAACATCTTACCACAGTCTGTTTTAAATTGGTCAAATATGACACACTATCTCAGTAGATTTACTGGGTTTCTGAAGCAAACTTCTGACACTCAGGCGTCTCTTATGGCCATTAACAGTTGCTGCTGTAATGCTTACCATTTGCATAAATAATTTGATAATAGTTCTAGTCAAGGTGAGTACTTAAAATTTGGCATTACCTGTACTGAGAAGCCAGGGAATGGTTGGCTGAGCAGTATGGAGATAAAATAAAGCCAACAATAGGTGAGGAGGTAGCCTGCATGAACCACTGTTGCATGTTTGCCTGCGTCGTTATGTCTTGCTCTGATGGGTTTGGCAGGAAGGTAGGATGAGAGTGATACCAGCCAACTACATCCAGACCATCATTTCTGAGGCGCTCCATAGCTTCAGCTTGAGATACTGTTAAAAATCATGTAGAATAAAAGTTAGAAAACAGGAATGGGGAATGTCATAGGCCAATTAAAAAAAAAAAAAAAACAACCCACACCACACTTGTTTAACATCCTTCTACCAGAGGATAGAACAAAATATCAAAAAGAAGAAATACTACAGCTTAATATCCTTCTACCAGATGACAGAATAAAATGACAAAAAGAAAGAAATACTACAGCAAACTCCCTGTTCTTTGTGCTAATGAAAGCTAGAATACACATGAATAATACTAACTTGAATTTCTCTGTTCACATTGTTTTGCTGATGATTACTTCTGCATGACATCTCACTCCCATAAGAAGACTTTTAAAACGTTTACATTTTGAACGTCCACCACACTCACAGTTTCACACAAAATCCTTTCAGTGAATAACAGGGTTGGGGCAAAGGTCATTGCAACTATTTTTTCCTTGCAAATATGTGAGCGGATCAAAACTGCTATTTGTCGCGTGGAAGCTATGCAAGCATAGTGTCTATTCACAACAACAGATGGCTCTGTGATTGCTGGTAGTAGCACAGAGAGTGCTGCGAAATCAGTTGTGTGGCGAGCGCTGTGCGAGATGGAAGTAACGCGTGTTGAGCAACGCACATACATCAAAACAGCCATTCTGCAGGGGAGAACTGCGAGAAAATATCACAGTGAATTAGTGGAAGCTCTTGGGAATAATGCTCTCCCATACTGTACAGTAACATGGTGGATAGGGAAGTTTCAGCAAGGACGTGTGACAGCCGGTGATCGGTAATGCTTTGGACGACCTGTCAGTGTGTGGACCGACGTGGCACACGCCGTCATCGAGCAGCTCCTGGAGGAAGACAGATGATGGACGCTACTGGAGTTAGGGTAAGTGGCACTGAGAAACGCACCATCCACAGGATATTGCGGACAGAGCTGCACAAAAATCCACATCCACTGATGGAAGTTCAACGGCAGATACAATATGCAACATGCTCCAACTACCAAGCATGCTGGCAACAGCATGGCGACCACTTCCTATCACAAATAATTCCCATCGAATAATTTTGGATGCACGATGTGTAATTGCTCCCACACTATTCTCAATTTTTGTTGGAATCATAATTTACCTTGTTTAGGGTGAACTACCACAGGGCATAGAAATAGAGCACAGGTTTGAAGGAGGTTTATTCAACTTTAGCAGACTGAATGCCAAGACCAAGATTTCTACTGCCTGCATTATGGAACTCCAGTATGCAGATAACGAGGTTGTTCTGGCCAGCTCGGAAGAAAATCTACAGACTACCCTAATTGCTTTCACAAAAAGCATACAAGAGCATTGGTCTAAGTCTCAATATCAAAAAGACTCAGACATTGCATCAGTCTGCACCCAAAGCCAATGCTACTGCTCCTACCATCAGAGTCCGTGATGAGATCTTGCAGAACATCGAACACTTTGCTTACCTCGGTAGTCACCTCTCAGCAAATACTAATACAGATGCTGAAATTCAATATCGCCTGAAATGTGCTAGTCCAGCATTCAGTCATCTACAACAAAGGGTCTTTTATAACCATAACATCAGTACTCAGACAAAACTTCATGTGTACCAGGCTATTGTAATACCAACACTCCTGTATTGGCGTGAAACTTGGACCACTTACAGGAGGCACATGAAATGCCTGGAGAAATATTATTAGAACTGTCTGAGGAGGATCCTTAGAGTTAAATGGCAAGATCACCAAACTAACATCAGTATCTTGGAAGAAGTCTGTACCATCAGCATTGAGGCTCTGATCCTCAAACATGGACTTTGTTGGACAAGCCATGTCATTTGTATGCCTGATTTTTGTCTCCCAAAGCAAATTATGTATGCTCAACTGATGGATGGGCGTCGACACAGGGTGGACAACAAAAAATATTCAGGGACGTACTAAAGTCAGACATGAAGAATTGCCAAATAAACACCAATAACTGGGAAACAAAAGCAGCTAGCAGACTAGTATGACGTCCTCTTATCCACGAAGGTCCTAAGAACTTCAAACAACAAAGTCGGAGATCTGAAACTGAGAAGTTGATTGCTCAGAAAGAGCGGGCATTCCTCAACAACTGGATCTTTACGCTGGCAATGTTTCCCACCACTGTGGAAGAATTTGTGGTTCAAGGATTGGCCTCTACAGTCACATAAGAACTTGTAACCAGTAACATCTGAGGAAGCCAATCATACTCATCAACGAGTGACAAACTATCATCAATGCAAAACGTATGAAATGTTGTTAAAAAATGAATTAAGTAGCACAATGAAGAGAAAGAGATTTATGTGTGCATGTGATTGCTAAGACTGGTTTGGCTGGCTTTCTTTTGTGAAATGAACTTCTATAGCTTCATTAATATTCCAAGATTTCCTTTTATTTTTTGATGTGTGCATTAGCTCTCTTTTCGTGGCTGTGAAATGGTGCGAGTTGTTGTATATGAGTTCTCCAAAGGCTGAATGCCGAATGTATCTACTCGCATTTTTGTGTTCTTTGTAACTGGTGTGGAAATTAAGTTTTGTTTAGCCTATATATGTGGCATTACAGTTTGGTTCTTTACATTTGAGTTCATTAACTCTTGATTTGGAGAAAAGGTCTTTTCGTTTAGGTTGCATATGCTGATATGTCTTTGCAGTTTCCATCCCAATGAGCACAACAAATTTCAATGATCAATTAAAAATTCAGAAAATCATGAAAGAAAACCACCACCCTCCTACTCAACTATGCGAATTAAAACACGTATAAATAACTAATATTTTCAAAAATCAAGCTCTAAATGTAGCCTTTAGAACGAATAACACACTGCAAAGACACATCAGCAAATGCAACCTAACAAAGAAGACCTTTTCTGCAAGTTTATGAACTCAAAAAAAAAAAAAAAAAAAAGCAACACCACATATGTAGGCTAAGCAAAACTTAATTACCACACCAGATACACAAAAATACCATTCGATATAATCATCATTCAGCCTTCCATTGACTATCTCCAGTTGCCTGGGTGTGGTGTACGAACCCCCTCCATCTTTGCCTGCCCATGATCCTCTGTTCTCTCATAATCTTCTCCCAATCTTGTCCTCTCTCCTCAACATCTTTCTTCAATGTCAAAAAAATCTAAACAGCAACACCACATATGTAGGCCAAGCAGAACTTAATTACCACACCAGATACACAAAAATACCATTAGATATACTCATCATTCAGCCTTCAGAGAGCACGTATTAAAAAAAAAAAAAAAAAGCAAATCTCATCATCATCGTCGTTGACCATCTCCAGTTGCCTGGGTGTGGTGTACGAGTCCCCTCCATCTTTGCCTGTACATGAATCTCTGTTCTCTCATAATCTTCTCCCAATCTTGTGCTCTCTCCTCAACATCTTTCTTCACCAGATCTGTCCATTTTTTTCTGGGCCTGCCCATGGCCAAACCACTTCAGTCTTGCTTTCTGAATCCTCTGTATACTCTGTCTACTATTCCCACCTCCTCTCGGACATTTTCATTCCTGAATTATCTTTCCTGGTCTTCTGTACCATGGTGCGTAGTTACTTCATTTCTGCAGCTTGGAGTTTTGAGTTGTCTTGTCTCATTAACATGGTAGTTTCCAAGCTGGGTGTATAATATGATTTATATAATGTTATCTTTGCTTTTAATGGTACTTGTTTATCCCACAGCAGTTGTCTTACTTGGTGGTAAAATTGAATTGCCTTGCTAATTCGACTGTCCACCTCATACTTTGCAAGGTTGTCCTTTGATACTATACTACCCAAGTACTTAAACGTTGGAACACCGTCCAGTTTGGTGCCATTTATTCTGATTTTTGGTTTGTCATCTCCCCTCTGTAACTTCATCACCGTCTTAGCCTTACCGATATTTAAATCGTACCTCTTAAACTCTTGACTCCATTTCTGCAGCTTTTTCTCCACATCATTTTTGGTTTCACCCCAGATCACCACATTGTCTGCAAAGATGAAAGCTTGCAAGTCCTGCTGCTCCTTTCTTTTTAGAGCCTATATTATGGCATCCATCACAGTGATAAATAAGAGGGGTGACAAAGCCCTGCCTTGCTGTATACCTTTCTTCATTTCAAACCATTTGGACAGCCCACAACCCACTTGCACACAACTTCTAGTTTTATCATACAGCATCTTCACTTTTGCAATAAGACTCACAAACTTCCCAGCTCTTTTAGGCATTTCCAGATATGCTCCCTTGGTATGCTATCATAAGCCTTTTCGATGTCTGGGAATTGTAGAAAAAGTGGTTTCCCTTTTTCCCAATGATTTTCCATTAACATCCTGACAGCAAAGGTCTGTATTGTTCTTCGCAGGCCTAAAACCATATTGTTCATCTTCCAATAAAGGTTCTACAATTTCAATTAATCTACTCTATGATATTTTCCAGAAGTTTTAGACCATGAGTGAGCAGAGTAATTCCTTGGTAGTTGAAGCATTTCTGTCTACTCCCCTTCTTGAAAAGAGGTATGATTACACCCTTTTTCCAGTCTTCTGGGATAGAGTGTTTCTGCCATACTGTCTTAAGGAGTCTATATAACCAATGGACTGCTGGAGTTCCAGCTGCTCGCAACATATCTGTACTTAACTCATCCACTCCAAATGCTCTTCCTTTCCTCATACTTTTCATGGACTTTTCTATCTCTAGCGCCAGCCCCATGGTGTACGGGTAGCATGCCTGTGTCTCGCCCGGAGGCCCCGGGTTCGATTCCTGGCCAGGTCAGGGATTTTTCTCTCCACCTGAGGGCTGGTTCGAGGTCCACTCAGCCTATGTAATTAGAATTGAGGAGCTATCTGATGGTGAGATGGCGGCCCCGATCTCGAAAACCTAGAATAACGGCCGAGAGGATGCCTCGTGCTGACCACACGGCCCCTCGTAATATGCAGGCCTTCGAGCCGAGCAGCAGTCGCTGGGCAGGCCAAAGCCCTTTCAAGGGCGTTAAGTGCCATGGGGTTTGGTTCTATCTCTAGCCATGTAATTGAGGGTTCTATGCTTCTACTTCCTTTTGTCACTACTACATGGTTCCTCACTGTCTGATATAGAGCTCGCTACTCTACTTAAGAGATTTTCAAAAAAGGTCTTAAATTCATCTTCTTCTTGCACTACGGTTCTGTTGTCCCCTTCTATTGCCTTTTTTATCCTCTTGTTCCCACCTTTTGTTCTCGACTACCCTGTACAATAATTTCCCATTTCCTCTGCTGTCCAATTCCAATTTAACCACAAACTCATTCCATGCTTTTTCCATCTCTTCTCTTACTAACCTCTTAACTATGAGTTTCTTTGTTCTATAATGTTCCTGTATTCTATTAACTTCTTGGCTTACTTGGTCTTGGATAGCTTTTTGTTTTTCTTTATCTAATTATCTTTTTTTGCTTAGTTTCTTGCTTTAATGGCTGTTTTGACTTCGTCGTACCACCAAGGTGTCTCTTTTTCCTTCTTGGTCGATCCTGTTAACCGAGAGAGTTCTTTACCTTCTTCCACAAATGTATTTTTAAAAAGTTTTCACTCCTACCCTACTGTTGTTTCTCCCCACGGTAGGTTTTGTTGTATTCTATTCTGATATTCTTCCTGGAACTGAGCTTTATCTTTTGTTTCTTCTTTGTTTTCTTCTGAATTTAATTTGTCGTATGGCCCAAGTCCATGATCAGCAATCTATGGTTGCTGTCCATACTTTTGCTGGGAATGACATTGACATCAGTCAACCATTTCACCCCACCTTTGTTTGTGATGACATAATCGATCAAAGATTTACGTTTGCCATCCCAGCTATACCTTGTTATTTTGTAGCGCTCCCGTTTTATGAAGGTATTCTTGATGATCATGCCATTTCTTCTACAAAGAACAATCAGTTGTTCACCTTCTGAATTTCTGTTTCCAAACCCACGTGGTCCAACAATATCCTCACAGCCTTGTCTGTTTGCTCCAAACTGTGCATATAGGTCTCCAATAATGGTAACATTTTCTTCATCGATTACATCATCTAAGTCTTGAAGACATTTTTCTTTATCATCAGCACTACACCTATTCTGTGTGGTGTACATTTGTACAATCATGTAATTTGTTGACTCTAATTGTGTAGATAATTTTATGATCCTGTCGGTTCTTGTAGGAAACTTCTGACACAGCATCCATACCCTTTGATCCTTTGTCAGTAAAAGTCCCACACCATTTTTGGCCTCCTTTTCCAGTCCACACCAATATAATTTGTAGCCAACTCTGAGAACCTTACCACCTGTCTTTCTCCAATTCGTTTCACTCAGACCAAATATAGATATGTTTCACCTTTGCATCATATCTATGAGTTCTTTGGTCTTACCAATCAGGGTCAATATATATGCATGGTCCCAATTCATACTTTTCTCTTCTTGCAAATCCGTCTATCATCGGAACCATGTTGGCTGTCATACCTGATAGATCTGCTCAAAGACTGTGTCACATTAGGTAATAACTTCAATCTGAGGCTCTTTTTACATCTGAAAGCAATAAAAGACACTAATCACTGGCTTGCTGGGCCTATCGTGGATTTTCCACTAGAATGGTCAGTGCCTGACAAGCATTTCCGCATGTCAGCTAGACCTATGGTTTACCCGCCAATACTCGGGAGACTGATTGCAGTGGTTGCTCACTGGGCGATGGGGTTGTCACATCCCTACACTGAAATCTATGAAAATCTATGAACATTAAAGGACTTACACAATGAAAAAAAAAAAGCCAGCTAAATCACACATATTTTAAACCCCCTCCCCCCCTCGTGCTACTTAGTTTTTGGAACAACATTTCACACTCTTTCCATTAAGGCTTAATGAATCACATAGGAGGCTACTCTCATGCCAAACATCTAGAATTTGGGTTAGGATATGACTATCTGTACTAAGTTTCACTGAATTTAAGTAGCGCTCTCACCACTTGAGGTGTTTTAGTAGGAGATTGTTTATCAATAGAAATAATGTCTTACAAGATACTTGTTTATTCAATTCTGCACTTTTACATACATACATACATACATACATACATACATACATACATACATACATCATACATCTCCATTAGAGACTGAAATGCCTTTTAGTGTTCAGTCTGCAAGCCTCTGTGAATTTGCTGAACGATGCCAAAGTCCTCTATTTTTGACTAACTCGGTGGCCTGATTTAGATCTGTAACTCTATCTTTGAATCATTAGAAAGCGAGTCTCAGTCTCCCTCTACTTATCTTACCTTCCATAACGAAGTCTATTATTCTCCTAGGTAATCTATCCTCCTCAGTTCACCTCACATGACACCACCAACGAAGCAGTTTATGAGTTCAGCTTCATCAATCGAGTTCATTCCTAACTTAGTACTTACCTCCTCATTCTGAGTACACTCCTGCCACTGTTCCCACCTGTTTGTACTCATGATCATTCTAGCTACTTTCATGCCTGTTACTTCTAAATGACGAATAAGATATTCTGAGTCCGCCCAGCGTTCACTCCCGTAAAGCCAAGTTGGTTTGAAAACAGACCGTTGTAAAGATAGTTTTTTCCGGTAGCTAACTTCCTTCTTACAGAATACTGTTGATCACAATTGCGAGCTCACTACATTACATCTGATTATTTTATCCATGATGGATCAATTTTCACTGCATTAGCTTTGCTGCACCTTGATGCAATCTCGAATACTTGAAATTATCTTCTTGTTCCACCTTTGTATTACCAATCTGGCATTCAATTTCCTCAGGTTTCTTACCTAATCACATCACATTAGTCTTGTCTCTAAGCATGAATGAAACTCATAGAACCAGTAAACGCAGTAAATGTCACGTGAACTGTTCCGTGTACGGTTGTAATTACACCTACTAAAATAGCCCACCAGGAACGAATTATGTTTCGTTTATCAGCCGCAGCTGCCCGTAAGATCAGAAGGGAAGCATGGATAACATCTTAAAAACGTTCAACACTTGATGGAAAACCGTGGGTTCCTGCCAGGAATCCAGATTGAACGTTTTTCTTCCACCTGATATATGTGATGGCTATCATTAAGCTCTCTTCCTTTCCTCAAAGTAGATTTCCTAAAATACTTAGAACTCCACATAACTTTCTGAAAAGGCTAGGAAAACAATAGATAGGGAATCTGCCACCTGGGCGACTGCCCTAAATGGAGATCAGAAGTGATTGATTTGATTGATTGATTGCTTGATTGATTGATTGATTGATTGATTGATTGAGAATCTGCATCCGACACTTCATTGATGGAACACCTACCAGAGACATTGATAGCCCTGGATATAAGCCTACTTTGCATATATTACCAGGAAGAACTAATGAGGACGAAATACGGAGGAAACTGACAGTCAGGTACAAGAGGAGGAAAGGGAGACAAAGTGAAATGCAAGAAAACACGAATTCTGTCCCTGAATCACAATCTCCCCAAACTGTTTGTAGTATAGGTATTCAGACTGATTATTTGCCATTTTCACATGGCCAGGGAAATGTAAATGTACTATTTTGTCATTTATATTTGCCCAGTGATAATTCAAAGTGTGGTTCAGAAACTCTGCCAATTTTACACACGAAAGTGTTAGACAAACAAAACGCGTACGGAAGCGCTGCGACGTAGCAGAAAAAATAGTTGTAAGGTAGTAAAGTATGTATCCATATTATTCTCTACAAGTAAAATATTTCGTACTTTTTTCTGAATTTACCGCAGATTTAACATTTTATTTGAGTAAAAACAATTATTATCTTCTATTTGGGACAAATAATAGTGACATTTCGTGGATCGGATTCGTTCACGAAACCGGAAAAGTTGAACTGAACATTAAGGTTATATGTTTAATAATGTTAAAACTAAGATGATTACAAATTTATAAAACATTAAAAGGATCTAAATTAAGAATTTTTTAAAATTCTTACCTTGATGTTAATATTATATGGGGTTTGACTAACATTTGTCTCTCTCAAACATAAACCAGATACTTCTTTTGAAAGGTTTTCTTCCACCTGATATATGTGATGGCTATCATTAAGCTCTCTTCCTTTCCTCAAAGTAGATTTCCTAAAATACTTAGAACTCCAAATAATTTTCTGAAAACCTACAAGAATAACAGCATTCGACATCGCTGATTAATTCAAATTATACGTATTCACAACATATTTCAATAAGTAAACAACAACAGCTGATGTTATTCTGGCGTTTCTCCTACCAATGAATAATCGTCTCTTCCGCTAGGATTACATAAAATCAGCTTCATGGTCCGTATCGCACTTCAATAGATTCACAATTAAGTATTTATTTTCCACCTAGTTGATACAATGATTGCTTAAGGCAATTTTTAATGGTCAAAAGTGGTACATGTTTCGTATATTATCAACATCTTCAGCCACATAACACTGTTTAGATGAAAAATGTCAATCTTATGTTAATTTTAAGGACACTTCCTCTAAAGCATTACTTTGTCAATTTTATACATTTTTCATCTAAACAGTGTTATGTGGCTGAAGATGTTGATAATATACGAAACATGTACCACTTTTGACCATTAAAAATTGCATTAAGCAATCATTGTATCGACTAGGTGGAAAATAAATACTTAATTGTGAATCTTCCGCTAGGGGCGCTGTGGTCGAAAATTTGTTGTTACGCACAGTCCCTACACTGATCAATTAAATACTTCGATAGCTGCTGAAATCCTATCTGTTTCCTTTCTTATATTAGGTGTAATTACTGCATTTGTCCAATCAGAAGGTACCTAACTAACATTCCAGCCTAATCTTATTACCCTATGAAGCCATTTCATCCCTGCCTTCCCAATATATTTCACCATTTCTGGTCTAATTTCATGTATTCCAGCTGCTTTCTGACAATGGAGTGTATTTACCATCCTTTTCACTTTCTCAAGTGTAATTTCACCAACATCATTGTTCTCTTTCCCATGTGCTTAGTTGTTAGCTGTAAACACACTTCTGATACAGTGAAATTTGGATTTTCAGAATGTACCTCACAATATAGAGAACTACTTCATCAGACACTGTTGGAGGAGTATTATCAGGAAGTTGCACAACACTGCGAGAGCTTGAAGACCACTAATCGGGATGCTTGCAAAGAAAAAATAGGTTATAAGACCAAGAAACATCAGGATTGGTTTGATGATTGAAATGTTGATCTCAAGAGAAGAGAAAAGCCTTGCAAGCATGGCAAAAGAACATGAACTGCCTTCAAAGAAAGAAGAATTTTTTTGTCTTACCAAAACAAATGTCCAAAGAAGAACCTGTGTGCTCAAGAATGCATTGTGGACAACCAAAGCAAAAGAGCTGCAATATCTAGTAGACTAGAAGACAAAGATTCGCGGCAATTCTTCCGAGCCACGAAAGCAGTTTATGGTCCCACCGCCTTTGGTAGAAATCCACTCCGGTCCAGTGATAGGAGTACACTTCTAAAAGATCAGTGCTCCATCATGAATAGATGGAAAGAGCATTTTGAAGGTCTGAATCAGGACTCCGTTATTGATGAACAGGTGTAGAACTGAATAGAACAAGCATCCATCAAAGAAGAACTTGGCTCCCTGGATGAAGTTACGCATGCTGTTAATCAAGCAAGGAGTACACAAGGCCACCGGTCTTGATGGTATACCTGTGGAAGCTCTCATAGAAGGTGGTGAGGAACTCATAAGACACGCACATGAACCGATTGTTAAAATTTAGATCACTAAAGAAATGCCTCCCGATTTCAAGGATAGTCTTATAGTTCCAATATTTAAGAAAGGTGATCGAACAGACTTTAATAACTATTGGGGAGTATCATTACTGTCTTCCTTGGAAAAGCTTATTGCTCGAATTTTGGCAAATCATATACTACCCTTAGTGGAGGTAATACTACCAGAGAGCCAGTGTGGGTTCAGGCCTTCTAGAGAAACCACAGATATGACATTCACAGATTGTAAGCTTCAGGAAAAATGCAGAGAACAAAATAGACCTCTTTATATTGCTTTCATTGATCTCACTAAGGCATTAGATTCTGTAAACCGTGAAGGTTTGTGGAAGATTTTAGGACTGTGTGGTTTTCCACAGAAATTTATTTCCATCTTGAAATTTTTCTACGCTGATATGACGGCAACTGTTATCGATATCAACTCTGTTGGAGAGCCATTTCATATCAATGCTGGTGTTAAACAAGGCTGTGTGATTGCCCCCACTTTGTTCTCGTTACATATAGCCGCTGTTATGCAGCTAGTCAAGGATGTTCTTCCTCCAGGAATACATACAAATTACAGAATGGATGTGAAACTGTTTAATTTGAGCCATCTAAAGGCGAAGACTCGTACATTTTCTACAGCATTAGTCAAGTTACAGTATGCTGATTTTATTTATTCGTATCAGAAGCAATACATCATATAAATTATTAGTTAAGAATGAGAAATAATTAGATAAGCTAACTGGTAAAAACATACTAGTGGTACATTCAAAGTAACAATTATATCATATCGGACCAGAATTTGGCGAGATCTCGACCATTTGGTGTGGCCTTCACTAAACCTTGCATGGTGCAAAAAAGAGAGCAGGAGTAGCAATTAAGGAGATGCGCCATGGTTTGTTCTTCTCCGCAGGCACAGAGGGTTGACTCTAGACCTCACTTCTTCATATTGTTCTTAGATCGACCGACCCCAGACCGCGGCCTGTTCAGACTCTTCCATGTATACCATGACTCTTCATAACCGGCTGGAAGAGTTTCAGATGGATCCATCCATCCACTGAGATGAAGGTTTCTGGATCTCCAGTAAGTTAGTCTTGATGATTGAGGTGACTCTGAAAGGCACTCAGTAGAATGAAGAAAACTTCTCCTCGATTTCAATCATTGGTGAGCAGGTTGATAATCATGTAATGGATGTGTTTGGGAAATGTCTACTTTAGATTTTTTCATGTTTGGCAGCTACTTCACATCTAATATCTGGGGGAGCAATGCCAGCCAAACAGTATACCTTATCACAAGGTGTAGATCTTAGGCAACCAGTTATAAGCTGGCAAGTTTCATTTAAAGCAATATCTACCTGTTTGGCATGACATGATCTATACCAAAAAGGGCATGCATATTCTGCTGCAGAGTAGCTCAGTGATAAATAGTAGTTCCCATTGTTTGAGCTTGCACTCCCCAGGTGGTACCGCATAACTTGCGAAGAATGGAATTTCGTGCAGATACTTTGCGTTTCGTGTTAACACAATGTTGTTCATATGTGAGTGCACGATCCAGAGTTACCCCTAGATATTTAGGTGTTGAGGAATGAGCCAAGAGAGCACCTTCCCAGAAAATCTTCAATTTTCTTCTTGCCTGCATATTCTTTAAGTGAAAAGTGCAAACTTGCATCTTTGAGGTGTTAGGCTTTAGATGGTTTGCTCTGTAGTGTGGACTCAGTTCATCTAAGGCTTCGATTAGTCTCTGTTCAACACTCTCAAACTGATCACCCTGGGTGACAATAGCTCGATCAGTATGCTGGTGATAATGCAGTTGTAACTCAGTCTGAAGAAGAACTAGTATTAATCCTGAATGCCTTTTCAATTGTATACAGAAAGATTGGTCTCAAACTGAATGCCAGTAAGACACAGATTCTCTACCAGCCAGCCCCTGGAGAAGGACAGGGACAGATCAATGTCTCCATTGACGGAGTGAGCCTTCAAGTAGTAAACCCCTTTCTTTACCTTGGCAGCATCCTCTCATCAAGTACAAATATAGATTCGAAAATCCAATTTAGAATCAACCGTGCTGGAGTATCCTTTGCCAAACAACAACCCCGAGTATTTGACAATCATGATCTCAATGTTGCAACAAAGATCCTTGTATACAATTCAGTTGTAGTTCCCAGCTTACTATATGGATCTGAATCCTGGACATGCAGCAGATGGCATATTAAAAAGTTGGAACAATATCACCAGCAATGTTTAAGGAATTTTCTGCATATAACCTGGCAAGATAGATGCACAAATATCAGTGTACTTGAAGAGGCAGAAACCACCAGTATAAAAGCTATGGTTTTAAGACGTCAGCTACGATGGACAGGGCATGTAATACGTATGCCCGATAATCGCATTCCCAAGCAAATGTTTTATTCTGAGTTAACAGTCGGTAAACGTTGTTTGGGAGGTCAGAGGAAGCTATTTAAAAATGTAATTAAGGCTAACATGAAGATACGTCACATTGATGTTAACAACTGGGAGACCTTAGCCCTCAACTGTTCATCCTGGAGATCGTTAGTTCATCGCAGAACACTATGTTTTGAAGGTGAATAGAGAACAATATGGGGCAATGAAGGATGGAAAAAGAACTAAATAGGAAAACAATGGCTGCTCCACCTGGAACTATCTGCCATCTTTGTGCCTCCTGAATTGGGCTGTTCAGTCACCGACAGACTCACAGATGAAGCGGAGTTCTGTTTGGAAGACCACCCTATACGTTTTCGAGTGTTTGCTATTGTACTGTATTGTAACACCATCAAGAGACATCACTTAAGTCAGTTTATCAGAATGAACTAAATTTGACGTATGCTTCAAAATGGTATTAAATGCTAAATTACAAATGTGTAAACACTGGAAAAAGCTAAATTTTAGATTTCAAAACATTAAGAATCAGCCCCTTAATGATCCCTTATTATGGGAGACATGGTTGCACGTAGGTGATGAGGGGGAAGCCTATCAGATTTGGCTATAAAGTCAGTGTGTGCATTTCCTGTTTTGTTAAATTCCACACCGAACCATATCTGGGATATAGTCCAGCACCACAATCTCCTGCTGTACTCATATGTCTGAGCTCTTCTGACATGTTTATTCTAAGAACAGTTCGCATTAATAACGTTATTTAAGCTTTTACCAACTCTTTGGCAATATCACATATAAAATGATGAGAAAAATAAAAAAAATTGTCATCCCAGGTTAAAGAAATGGTTGGATTTTAGAAGTCGTAATACCAGTTGAGTCATATAACCAGCCAAACATATCTGCTAAGGGTTAATATTACTTGAAAGGATGACATGTAATTTGGAAGCAAGTCACAACACAACCCTATTTAAAATTTAATAGATAAAAACAGCTCCAAATTAAAAACATAAATAAAAATATGTGATTTAATAAATAAGAGTGCAGCACACACAGGAGTTGATAAAAAATAACATATTGTTCCTACATTAGAGAAAGAGAAGCAATATTTATAATTCTGAAGGATTCAGGTAAACTATTTTGCCATGTTGCTAATCACAGTTCACGATTATAAGTTTGAAGTCTCCAAATAATCAATATCATTACAATATCAAATATACAGTATGTATTTACATTTAAAAATACATGACAATTACAGTACCAGTTTTGATCCTGTTATGGATCGTCTTCAGCTGTTAGTATATCAATAGCACTAATGGTCGAAACAGCAAGAACATTGATTAAAATGTTACTGTACCTAGGATTTACGAATACAGTCGTAGATGATGATGATGATGATGATAATAATAAATGACATCATAAATTAAAATAGATATTTCATTAGTTTGAAATACTGTTCTACTTGGAGTTCACATGCACCGTCTATGCTCTAATAGTAGTAGAGATAATAGGTACAGTAGAGTAATGTTTCTAACTGATGTTCTTGCTATTTTGATTATTAGAGTTATTGATATACTAACAGCTGAAGATGATCCATAACAGGACCAAAACTGGTACTGTGATTGTAATGTATTTTTAAATGTACATACATATACTTGATATTGTAACAGTACTGATTAGGTGCTGACTTCAAACTTATAATCGTGAACTGTAATAATCAATACGGACATGAAACTAATAACTTATGACGTTGCTAATCATCGAGCCTTGTATTTTTTATACTGTATGTGGTCACAAAGGAACTTTACTTGCAACTGCTCAGTTTAACCCTAATTATTAAGATGTAAGAACATCTCAAAATTATAATGCTACTATAACTTGGAAGTGTATTTACCAGGACACATATCACAATGCATCCCACTGCTGTTACTGCGGCATGGTACGGCCTGAATAATATGAAGAGTACCAGTCTCAAACCGTCCACCCAAGAGGCCAGTCACTTCACTGTGAGATGAATGAGCATGCACATCCATCACTAACAGGGCCTGTAGGCGCAGCATTACTGAGAATGGTACCTGTAAAGTTACGAAGTACAGCAAGTAAACTCTCAACCAACAAAACCTCAGTCACTTCATATATGATCTTTGAACTCACAGGCTTACTGTCATTAAATTTGCTGCAGCAGATCAAATTCACAGGCTCGGCTTTAACTCGGCGTACCCTGTGGCTTACAGTTTTATGCACGACCGTTGTGTGGAGAGCTTCTCCATCATCACTGTGGGTTATGGTATATCCACCATCACCATCGAAAGGAAACCAACAACCCTGAAATAATAACTGGCCATAATATATATTGCAAGAGATAAAATTCTTCAATCATTTAGGCATTAAATACTACAGTAAGTGTAGATTTATGACTATTAAGTTCCTTTTCCTAGCTGGACTGCATGTTGTTTCATGTAACTTATGTACAGGTTACTGATATATCAAATACACTGTAGTATTCTTTATCGAGGGAACAGAGGTACCCCCTGCTTAATCTGAGGTAATCAGTCTCTCCACGTAGCTAAAATCAATTACTATTGACAACTGTTTAATAGATTGTGGAGCATATTCTCTAAGATTGCTGATTTACGTTTTAATGGTAAAACAACAAGACAATTAATCAATGAAATTGATGATGCAAAATGTCATATTGTCTACTTTAAAAATCAGGTTTGATATATCATCCAATCTGAACCAAGTAATATGAAAATAAACACATCTTCATCCAACCCACACTAAATTGCTCAGAGTCTTGCATATTATGGCTAACAAGTAAAACATTGCAATGGCAAAAACATGCTGTTCAGGAAAAAAAAAAAAAAAAAAAAAAAAAAAAAAAAGGCAGCAACGAGTATTTTTGTCAGTTCTTTTATGAAACAGAGGAACTTACACTAGAAGTCCGTTATAGAGAGAATTCATAACGGCGAAAAATTTACTCACTATCACAGATTGTCGTTATATCTGATTTTTTGTAAAATTTTGGGAAAATCTCATGCATATTAAAATTGGTATGAAACAGAAGTCAGTTTGTTCAAAACTTGCGTTTTTGCAGATGATATCCACCACGGTTTAATTGTTTGTTATTTTTCGAAATCCAATACTGCGTGAAAGTATATGTTTAATTTCATTAAAAAAACCACTCCAGAGGCCTCTGTGGACAACGTTCCAGTTTTCTTCTTCAAAGTGTAATGTAACCTAACCGTATATGTATCATGAAAACATATTTCAAGCACATGTAGAGAAATGATAACCCCCTCGATACAAATTTACATGGGAACAACCTTTCTGAAATTTAACTAGATGTGAGAAAATATAAACTATCCTCTGAATCAGTGATGTTGATGTACTCTGTCATATCCTGAGGTGTATTACATTCTTACTTAATTTCAGTATATAACATTAAAATTAAGTGATCATTTATTTCAGCCTTTATTTCTAACAAGTTAACAACTGCTTTTGGCCATGTTATTTAGGCTTTATAACGAAAACATGTTATCCTCTTTCATTTTGAATTTTCTTTTTCGAGAACATCAGTCGACGGGTATTAGTAATCGACTCCGACATCATCATCGAATGTCAACGAGAGTGCTCGCAAGTGTACATAGCGAGAAAACGATGCCGCACCGAAGATGATAGATTGCATTTTGTGGCAAATGTTTCACTTTTTTCTAATTCAAACAGCGTCACCTAACCTAACTTAACTGTACAATATGTATAATGAAAACAAACATATTCCAAGCGCTGGTAGAGAAATTATAACATTGTCGCTATACATTTACACAGGAATAGTCTCTCCGAAATTTAAGCAGATGCATGAAAATATAAACTAAACTCTGAAATCAGTGACGTGCTCTGCCATATCTTGAGGTCTATTGCATTCTTACTTTATTTCAGTGTAGAGTATTAAAATTAAGCAATCGTTTACTTATCCCTTATTTCTAACAATTAAACAACTGCTATCGGCCATGTTATTTATGTATTTATTATGGAAACATGTTCTCCTCTTTCATTTCTAATTTTCTTAATGGAAAAGCAGTTGACAGGGTGTTACTAATCGACTCTGGGTGACTCTGACATCGCCTTTGAATGTCGACGAGAGAGCTCGCAAGTGCACATAGCGAGAAAATGATACCGTACCGAAGATGATGGATCGCATTTTGTGGCAAACATTTCAGTTTTCTTATTCAAACAGCTTCACTTAACCTAACCTAGCCGTACTAATATGTATCATGAAAACATATTTCAAGCGCCAGTAGAGAAATGATAACCTCTCTATACATTTACATGATAATAGCCTTTCTGAAATGTAACCAGATAAAATATAAAACTACGCTTTGAAATCAATGATTCACTCAGCCATATCTTGAGGTGTATCCCATTCTTACATAGTTCCCGTATTTAGCATTAAAATTAAGCGATCATTCACTTCAGCCTTAATTTTTAATGAGTTAACAACTACTATCGGACTCGTTAGTTACGCATTTATTACGAAACATTTTCTCCTCTTTCATACATTTTTCTTTACAGAAAAGCAGTCGACGGGTATTACTAATCGACTCTGACATCACCTTCGAATGCTGGCGAGAGAGCTCGCAAGTAGACATAACGAGAAAACTATACCGAAGATGATCGATCACATGCAATATAATCGCTAGGTGCATAAATATCGGTAACGGAAAAATCGCACATGCCTAATCGCTCGTAATAACGGATGCATCAGTGATAGGGCTCTCGCTGTAACCAAAGGATAATACACTGTAAAATATAGGAATTCTGAAGGGACGGACATAAAAGGTCATTATAATGGGGTTATTGTTATATGCCGTACTCGCTATAACAGACTTCTACTGTACTTCGAACAATTCTTTTAATTATAAGTGTCATGGCATATGTTAAATCCAGGAATAAAACTTGAGGAAATATATATCTTGCAGTATTTTAATTTAAAAATTCAGGGTAAGTAGCTCAGACAGTAGAGCGCTGGTCTTCTGAGCCCAACTTGCAGGTTTGATCCTGGCTCAGTTTGGTGGTATTTGAAGGTGCCTCAAGTTGGTAGATTTTCTGGCACATAAAAGAACTCCTGAAGGACAAAATTCTGCCACCTCAGCATCTCCAAAAACCACAACATGTAGTTAGTGGGACGTAGAAAAAAAAATTATATAAAATTTTCTCAGGCTGAGATCAAAGGCAGCTGATCATACAGCGAACAGTCCAGTTCCACTTACTGCCAAGGTTACAGATTGTAAAAAGAACCTCTCTATCAGTATTATATGCCTAAGTCAGAGAATTTACGATATTTTCGATCAACATGCATCAGTAGATGTTGTCACTCAGTGAGCTCTAAGACAGGGCTTCTCGTGGCAAGCATGTGCTTGACGAAAGTGATGTTACAAGTAATAACTCTCATTATTGTTCCGTATTGAAGATGACGTTAGGCATAGATATCAAGGATAATTTAATAAAAAACCACCTATTCAATACTTTCTAGTGGTTGAAATTTGAATTTGCGTTTATTTCTTCTGCTAATTTTGGTAGTTTCTTTTTTACCTCAAATCTGGTATCATTTTGTGTTTCTAAAGGGAGTTTAGAAATGTTAGCCTCGATCTCAGCTACTGTATTGATAATATCCGTTTCTGTTTTCTTGCTAGGCCAGTTATGTTATGCCAGTTATGGAAAGTATTGAATAGGTGGTTTTTTATTAAATTATCCTTGAAAGTGATGTTGTCGATATTTTATAATATAAGTTTATGCGCAAATGAACATATTATTGACATATGAATTCGAAACATCTTCTTACATTTCATTATGATTGGAGTTCGTTTTACGGCCTAGTACATGTTCCCGCGTATTTCATATTTGCGTGAATACGTAAGATTGTCTACATATTAGTAAAGTTGTCTGTTTAGAAGACTGTATTTTCTCTTTCTCAGATGTCTTTTGTGGTAAATGGAAAAACAATTTTACATTTGAGTAACTTTTGACAAAATTTATCAATTAAAATAAAATTTCATAAGAGCTACCATTTTCATTATTGTAATTATTACTATTATTATTGAAAAAATTATTATTTTTATATCGTACTCATAATTGTTGTTTTTTAATTGCAATGCACATTTTATATTAGCAAAATAGGGTAAATATAACAGTATTTCAGAAAACTGTACTTGCTTATTTATCCGTCAGACCTTTTTTCCATTCGCAAAACGTGGTATAATATATAAACAATTTTAAAATCTCAAGTGATAGTTGACATGATACAAATCACGTCTTTCAAAACTAGATGCTCAAACAAGCACAAAGAAAAAAAGAATCGTGCAAATATCTCCTACAAGTACAGAGATATAATGTTTTAAAAATCCTTAAAAATGTCCAGTCCAGAACGTGTGTTAGGGATATTAAGGCCCAGACTGGAATGGGTTAAAAATAAATGAACACACTTCATTTGGAAAATCCACTTAAGGGGTAAAAAATAAAAAAAGCAGGTGAATTTTTAAAATGAGTATCTTCTTCCCACACCTGTGGGGTCGCGGGTGCCAACTGTGTTGCACATGTGAATTTAACCCTGTTGTACGGCTGGATGCCCTTCCTGATGCCAACCCCATGTGTAGGGATGTAATTGCTATTGCGTGTTCCTGTTGTGGTTAGTAATGTGGTGTGCTGAGTGAATATGGAGAGGAGAGTGTTTGGACAAACAAAAAACAGCTGTCTCTGAGCCAGATGAATTAATCGCACGCGATTAAAATCCCTGACCCAGCCCGGAATCGAACCTGGAACCCTGTGAACCGAAGGCCTGTGAATCAGCCAAGGAATGGGGCAGTTTTTCAAATGAGTATATCTACAGTATATCTCATAAACTTAACATGTTACAGACGTGAAAATTGATATTTGTAATCCCCTTTAAAAATAAAGAAACGCATACTGTTTTTGTTTTCGGAAAATTAACTTAAGCTGGAGATCGAAAATAAATGAAGGAGGAGTTGAATTCTCTTTATGAGGATACTTATATCTCAAAAACGGATATTACAAACGTGAAAATCGTTATTTAGTATCTCCTTTAGAAATAAAGAAACAGGTTTCTTTTTTTCCCCCGACTTAAAGGAGGACTGTTTCTTACATGTAGAGTTCCATGTCGCATGTCGCATGTTCAAGATTTAGCTCTGCCAGTAGCCTGGTCATCTTAGCCCTGTAAGACAATGCCACAAACATGGTTTACAAAGAGATTCTGGGGTAAATGAAATGCAATTTTTCGATGAGTTTTTATACTTTAGGGATTTTCAGATAATGTTATGGTGCAGTACTGAGGAACACAAATATTTTTCAGAAAATCCACTTAAGAGGTGAGGTGGGGGGTTAAAAGAAGTGAGGAAGGAGTTGAATTCTTTATATGAGGATACATATATCTCAGAAAATGAAGATGTTACAGATGTTAAAACTGGCACCTACTTCATCATCATCATCATCATCATCATCATCATCAGTTTTCCACTCCAGTTGCCCGGGTGTGGTTTGGCACCTACTTGGAATCTCTTAACTCTTCCCGGTCTAACTGCGAGCATAGCTCGCAGCGGCTGAAATTACGCTCAGGCCGCGCTGCGGGCATAGCCCATAGTATGGTTTGACAATTCGCTAAGGGTCGATTGTTTTGAAAATAAAATACAGCCAATGCCTCTCAGGGATAATGAATATATACATTAGTAAAATAATTTTTAGAATCGGTCCAGTAGTTCCTGAGATTAGCCATTACATACAAACAAACTTTACCTCTTTATATATTAGTATAGATAAGTTGCTTTATATCATACCGACACAGATAGGTCTTATGGTGAGGATGGAATAGGAAAGAGCTAGGAGTAGGAAGGAAGCGGCCGAGGCATTAATTTGCTTGTTGTGAAAATGTGAAACCACACACAACCATCTTCAGGGCTGCCGACAGTGGGGTTCGGATCCACTATCTCCCGAATGCAAGCTTACAGCTGCACACCCCCTAACCGCATGGCCAACTTGTTCTGTATGGGGTTGAGTGAAACGAAGTCGAAGAAAACTGGGAAAATAAATATCAGTTTAGACAATAGTCTCTACTGGTCTGGAAATCAAGTTCATTCTAAGAATGGTATGGGATTTTTAAAACATAAAGACATAGATAGACATAATTAAGTTATCTGTAAACTTCTAAGGAAAAAATACAATGTAATCCAATGTAATTTTAATTCACAAGTTGGCTCATAATGAACAAAATATCAATCCACACTGGGCCCTCATGAAATGGTAAATAGAAATGAAGAGGGAGAACACATGCTAGATCTATGCGAGATAAACAACCTGAAAGTGGTAACACTTGATTCAAAGAAAGGGCCTCCCATGAAATCACAAGATAGAGCCAGGATGATAAAAAGGGTACAATAATAGATTATATTCTGATAAATCAAAGATGTATGGAAGAATATGAATGACATCAAGCTCATTCTAAGTGAAGACCTTGGCGGAGACTATGGACTACTGGTTGCTGTTATTGCACAGACCTCCCAGAGTCTGTAACAAAAAAATCCCAAAAATAAAAACTAGGCAACTTACTGAGCCAAGTGTAAAGGAAGAATTCAGGGAAGGTATCCGCAGGTTGTTGCCGAGAGAAGAAGTGACATGGGTAGATAAAGAATGGGACAATAAAGAAGGTCGTGGTACCTACAGCAGAAAAAGTATGTAGACAACAAAGCCAAATACTAAAACCTAGAGAAACTGTATGGTAGAATGATATTAAGAACACCATCAATGACAGAAACTGTATAAGAAAAGCGCTATATCAAGCAAGAACACGGGGAGATCAACATGTAATATAGGAGAAACTGTCAGTTTACAGAGAGAAAAAAATTACAGGTCAAACTGTTTATTGTACCTGAAAAGCATGCAAGGAAGATCTGTCTACCAGATCAACACAGGATGGGAATAAGAAACTATTTTACAGAATCGTTAATAATAGAAGACCTGAAAACAAATCTATCCCATCTTTAGAACATTTTAATGATGAGGTGACTAGGGATAAGACCAAAATATTACAGGAGTTCAAAAGACACTTTGAAACTTTACTGAACTTTGATGGAATTATCACTCTCTTAGACGAACTTTATGATTCTGGCAGCACAAATACCAATCGTCTGACATGGTTGGAAAAGGAAACAGCAGTATATAAATTGATAAACAACGAGTCATCTGGATCAGATGAATTTAGTGTCAAGATGGTCACAGCACTGGGAGAAGTTGGACAAAAGTGGGTGTAAGGAGTAATGAACAGAATTCGGAAAGAGAATGTAATACCGAATGGCTGGAAGCAAGGAGTCATCATCCCATTGATGAGAAAAGGTAATAGGAAGATATGTACCAACTACATACTGTCACATGGCCTCAAATCTACGAATCCATCCTTGAGAGCAGGATTAGGAAATATGATGAACCTACACTTTAGGAGGAACAACATGGATTTAGACCTCATAGAGCAACAACTACAGACCTAATTTTTGTCACCAGAATTATTTATGAGAAGTAGTGAGAGAAAGGTTGATGAAAGTGTGTAATGGACTAGTATAGCTTGGAAACAATTCTCTAAATCCATGGGTAAATTGTGAAAATATCGAGCTCGATTAGTAGCTGTTATTATTATTATTGTTGTTGTTGTTAATATTATTATTATTATTATGCCTTGTGAGGTATGGCTATGAATTGTTTACATCTCTATTATTATTATTATTATTATTATTATTATTATTATTATTATTATTATATCTATGTAGTTATGTACAACAAGTTGTCAGTACAGACTTTATTTGGTATAAATCGTAGTCGTATCATTTATTATTTGCGTGTTGTATGATGTCTTGTGTAACAGAACATGTGAGGTTATGTCACGATACTTCTGCTGTATCTCTATTAATACGACTTTATTTAATGTAAGAACACGTAATTAACAGTATATAATTATTACCTGAGCCTCTGTGGCTCAGGTGTCAGCCTCTCACCGGTTCAAATCCCGGTCTCTCCATGTGAGATTTGTGCTGGACAAAGCAGAGGCGGGACAGGATTTTCTCTGGGTACTCTGGTTTTCCCAGTCATCTGTCATTCCAGCAACACTCTCTACTATCATTTCATTTCATCCGTCAGTCATTAATCATTGCCCCAGAGGGCACCTGGTCACTGACTGGAAAACAGGTTGTAAGATTTCATTCATAATTTATTTTTACCGGTACCTGCAAATATAATATATCCAATGTAATGTTGTGCAATACAGGGTAATGGTCTAGAACAACACCTTGTCACTCGAATTTTACAGAATGTTCTATCCATTTGTACATAGGTTATTGGAGACTCGAAAAGATACAAGGATGTTGTGTCATACTTTCCTGGAAGCCTAACCAGGCAAGGTATATAAAGGACAGTCTTGGGAGTTGAGTTGAGCTGTAAGTGAAAGTCTTTAGTCGAGTCAAGTGTGTGAACTCGTGTTGCTAGTGTTTCGTACTTGGTTGACATGCTAATGTGGCAGTCTTCTCCTCCTACGATTCAGTTCAGATGGTGGTTCATTAATATGTGTATAATATGTGTATATGTATGTGTGTAATGGTATGTGTATAATTTACAAATTATACACACATTATACAGTGTACACAATTGACAGCATCTCATGTGTGCGTCTTTGTGATTACGATAAGGTAAAATATTTATAACTGTTTCTCTGGACATCGAGAAGCATATGCAGATATTTATGGGAATGTTTGTGATAAGAAAGTGCCTGATGACATCATAGCATGAGTACAATGATTATATAATGAAACCAAGAGTTGTGTTCAGGTCAAGGATGGAAGGTCAGGTTGGTTCGAAACGAAGAGTGGATTCCAGCAAGGACATTGTCGTGCAGCACTCCTCTTCATAATCATAATGGATAAAGTTTTAAAAGCAGGATCCAGTAACTAATGCCCTGGTTTCTGCTGATGATGTAATGGTATGGGGTGAGACAGAAGCGGAAGTACAAGCTAGACTAGATCTTTGGCACAAAGCTTTTATAACTATAGGTCTTAAAATCAGCAAAGCCTAGACAGTTGACTTTGTGATGAGAAGAAACTCTCCAACTGTTCATCTAAGAATTGGAAATGAGAAAACAGATATTGTAGACAACTTCCAGTGCTTGAAACCCTACAACTGAAGAGACTGTAATGGTTATGGTCACATGAAAAGAAAGACTCCCCACAGAACTCCTAAGGCATACTTTGACCAAAGTGTTCCTGGGAAGAGACCAAGAGGAAGACTTGGTGATGTTTGGGAGAAGCATATTTTCAAGAATCTTGAAATTAAAAGTGTAAACTGGCATCACTTATATGAACAAAATATGAGGATGGACAAGACAAACTGGAGGAGACTTGTACACAACCGCACCTGGCTTGCTGGAATGAAGAAATTATGATGATGATGATGATGATGATGAACTGCTGCAGTACAGTATATTCATAGCGATAGTAGCAAAATCAACCCAGTGGTTCTCTCTTTTAAGTCCAACCTTGATAAAAGAATGTTCTGAAGTGGTGTCAAACTTCGACTCCCAACTGCACCAAAACCATATATTTCTGGACGTAGGTCCCCTCTTAAAAAATAATCAATTTGCGATTGCATTCAACACACTAAGCATTGTCCATGTTGTTTTGAATCATCCTGTATAATAAATACTGTAGATCATGCAGATACTGTTCTGATATATGAAGTTATTTAGTTTCTTACAGTACATTTTAAAATTTTGACCCTTTTTATGTGTTTAGTATGGTGTGAGACTTCTTGAAACTAAAAACGCAGTCAACAGCAACAACAGAATAGTGTACCTTCCAAAATATGTTTAAAACAATTGGGAATATGGAACACTAAGTTAAGGGATCTTCGAGATCAACGGAAAACCATGAGGCATGGCCTTAATGTGTGTACTCAAAGTTGCCCTGATAGCAACGTGACTCATAACATAGGGATACTGCTGCAAGTTATACAGGAAAACCAGATATGGACAGTGGGTGTCACCGACCATGTCAGATGTCCCTCTGCCAGTGGCATACAGAACGTTGAGTGGAGAGAAGGCGTGGAACAACATTAGTAGACGAATAAGTTCGAGTAGTGTCTTTAAAAGTAGGAAAGATCACATTATGAAGATAAAGTTGCAATTCAAGAGGACAAATTGGGGTAAATATTTGTTTATAAGAAGGGAAATTAGGGATTGGAATAACTTACCGAGGGAGATGTTCAATAAATTTCCAATTTCTTTGCAATCACTTAACCCATTTACTGCCAAACACATATATATACGTTATTGAACGCCGTGTCTCGTCCGATATGGATATTACCGATCCAACATTACCGATATTACAAACGTACGCGATATAGTGTCATGCTTTGAGATTCCGTGGAAATGCTCAAGAAAGTTCTGTACGGCAGATATACCACTCCATTTCACGTTTTTTGAAAGCCATCTGGTGTTATTTCAGCTTTGTTGGAGTGGAACATCTTTCCCGCTTACGTGTAGCCATCATGGTGTCTTAAAGTATACATTCATCTCTTGCTGACAAAGAAATTGAATGTTTCCTCATAAATAGTGATTCTGGAGTGCTATATTTTGATAATGAAGATGGAGAATAACTAAGTGGCGATATTGAACTACAAGAAAGTGCGAGACTGAGACCTGTGGAATATGTCTCTGTCAAGAAAGGTTTACTAGATGGTGTAAAATATGTTGTAGAATATTTTATTTGTATTCCCTTTATCTATCTAAATTTGGAAATGTAACCACTAGATTGTAAATTATTATTATTATTGTTCTGTGATATTTCGTAGTGTTCTGGAAAATTCTGTCATGCGGACTTTCGAAACAGGGTGTATCAGCCCCTGTCGATTCTAGAAGCATGTCTTTACCAATTTTGGAAGATGGGAAAGTTTGCGATTAGAGTTAGGTGATGTTCTAGAATATTGTGAAAACATCACGACATGATAAAGGGTTTTGACTGGTGGATCTCGATGGCGATAGGAAAACTCCTGTGCTTTGATTGGTCACTAGGTGATCACACCAGGGCCAGCCTTGCCTTCTTAAGAGAGTGAGGCGAGATTTCGTGGTCTTTTGTTTTCTCGTCAGTCCAGCTATCAGACGCACATTGGCTAATCCTCCCTCCTGGGGTGGACTACCTTGGGTAAGCACTGTTGGTTTCAGTTCCACCTTAATTTATATTTGATGTTCGCTTGTATTTTCACATAGAAGTTTACCCTACTTGCCCAGACTCTCCACTCAATTATTCAGATGCCTTAGCTTTTCAGCTGGGCCTGCCTGTTTGCTTTGGAGGCATTCCCCTTTCCTTTAGTTTTGCAAAACATGTAATTGAGGGTACACTGTTGCTTCACGTCCGTAGGTTTAACCTCAAAATGCCCTACACGTGACCTCTGGGCTAAGAAAGCAACAACACCGAGCTCGATAGCTGCAGTCGCTTAAGCGCGGCCAGTATCCAGTATTCGGGAGATAGTAGGTTCGAACCCCACTATCGGCAGCCCTGCAAATGGTTTTCCGTGGTTTACCATTTTCACACCAGGCAAATGCTGGGGCTGTACCTTAATTAAGGCCACGGCCGCTTCCTTCCAACTCCTAGCCCTTCCCTGTCCCATCGTCGCCATAAGACCTATCTGTGTCGGTGCGACGTAAAGAAAAAAAAAAAAGAAAGCAACAATATTGGCAGCCAGACAATCCTTGAGATCTCCTGGCTTAAAACATATCACAATGACAAGACTTCAGGGAAACGGTCCTTATAAGGACCAACAACAATATAGGAACCTATGTCGAAGTATTCAAATAATGCAGATCAACATAGAAGGGCTAAGCAGATCAAACTGTCAGTTTTTATCAAGACTATCTCTGGAAAACAATATTGATGTAATTACTTTGCAGGAAACTCATGTAGCAAATGAAGACCAACTGAGTACCAGAGGTAAAATACCAGGTTATGAACTTCTAGGTGCAACATTCCATCATGCATATGGAAGTGCAACATATGTACAAAATACAGTAGAGAATGCTTCCTTGATCTCCACAAGCACAAGAGATGATGTCCATTCCATTGTAGTCAAGATAGGAGATGTTAAAGTCATCAATATCTATAAACCTCCTGCTACCACATGGCCAGCACATGTCATTCAACCATACCCTCACCCAACTGTCTGTCTAGGTGATTTTAACAGTCACCATGAGCAATGGGGATATTCTGTGACTGATTCCAATGGGGAAGCTTTGACTTCGTGGGCTGAAGAGCACAATTTCCATCTTCTTTATGACTCTATAAAGATCGGCGTACTTTCAGATCAGCTGCTTGGAGGAGAGAGTATAATCCTGATTTATGCTACGTGTCTACCGACTACAACACTATATCTCTACCAACCATGCGAAGAGTTCTCCCTGATTTTCCCCATAGCCAACATCAACCAGTTGTAGTGGAAATTGGAATTAAAGTTCCAATAGTATCCTCAATTCCTCATCCACACTGGAACTTTCAGAGAGCAAATTGGATTGGCTATGCTGAACACCTTGATAAGTGCCTACGATGGATTCCACCTGTAAAAGACAACTACGAGAGATTTACTGGTGCTATAAAAAGCACAGCAAAGAAGTTTATACCTAGAGGCTACCAAAAGGAATATATCCCTGGTTGGAATGAAAACAGTGATGTTCTCTACCAAGAGTTCCTTACAACTGGTGACCCGTGCATAGCAGATGAATTACTCCACAGTATGGATGCTGCCCGCAGGCAGAAATGGACAGAAACAGTTGAAAGCCTTGACTTCAAACGCTCAAGTCGAAAAGCATGGTTCATTCTAAAAAGCTAGGAGAGGACTGTCGGGTAGATCAAATTAGTTCTCCAGTAACTCCTGATATGGTTGCAGCACAGATTGTGAACAATTCACAAGCGCCAGAAGATCGGGATCATACTACATGGTTAAAACGTGAACTGAAAACACACAAGATATATCAAATGCCTTACACGGTATGAAGTCAGGCAAAGCCCCTGGGTTTGATGGCATTCACCCTGAATTTGTGTTATACTGTGGAAAATATGCTAGAATATGGCTTGCTAAATTCTGCTCTGACATCCTGCAGAGAGGGTCTATCCCTCGGCTTATGAAACGGACAAAGATCATTGCTATCCTAAAACCAGGAAAATCTAAAGATCAATCCAAAAATTATTGTCCAATTGCTCTTCTAAGCATAGTATACAAACTTCTGGAAAGGCTAATCTATAACAGAATTAGTTCCGTCATTTTTCAGAATTTTCCTGGTGAACAAGCAGGATTCCAACCAAACCGTAGCTGTACAGATCAGGTTTTGTCACTAACAACATTTATTGAGGCAGGCTTTCAAAAACAACTGAAAACCTCTGTAGCATTTATTGATTTGATTGCAGCTTATGATACTGTGTGGAAACAAGGACTCTGCAAACTGCTACGTGTTTTGCCATGTAAGAAGATTGCACGACTTATTGATAGCATGCTCACCAAGAGGAAGTTTCGTGTAATACTGGGAAATGGCACTAGCAGTGAGAAAACTCTAAACAATGGTCTATCCCAAGGTTCTGTATTAGCTCCTCTGTTTTTCAACCTGTACATAGCTGATATACCTGAAACTAGTTCTAGGAAATTCGGATATGCTGATGACTGGGGTCTGGCAATACAAGATAAATTCATGGAAAACACTGAAGAAACACTGACAGCTGACCTTACCACCTTGGGACAGTACTTTTGCAAATGGAGATTACAACCGAATCCAAATAAAAGTGAAGTTACAAGTTTTCACCTTAGCAATAAAATGGCCAATTGTGAACTGAAGGTTCAGTTTGAGAACACTTGTCTTGCCCACAACAGATATCCACAATATCTAGGGATTACTCTTGACAGAACTCTGTCCTTAAAGAAACATCTTCAGAGTACGGCTGCTAAGTTACGATCAAGGAACAACATCTTACACAAGCTGTGTGGAACCACCTGGGGATCAATAGCATCTACCCTACGGTCTTCGGTCTTCAGCTCTTGGTCTTGTGTACTCTGCTGCAGAATACTGCTCATCGATATGGCTGAACAGCAGTCACACCAAATTAATTGACACTCAGCTGAATCACACTATGTGTATGATATCAGGGACAATTAGATCTACTCCCACTTTCTGGCTACCAGTTCTATCCCATATTCCACCACCTCCCCTCTGTCGAGAAAGTGCTTGCAGCACAGTCAGTTGCCAATCCATGGTGACATGAATGATGCTCTTATTAACAGGCTAAAATCTAGACACCCACCTGTTAGAACAGCCAGAAACCTAGCAGACGCTAACTTTAATCTGCTTCAGGCCTGGAAGCAAGTATGGATATCCAGTGCTCCATCAGAATATCACTATCTACCATGGCTGAAAAACAAACCAGAGGGTTTTGATCTTCCACGGAAGATCTGGACAACTATCAACAGGATTCACACTGGCCATGACAGATGTGCCGACTCCCTGCATAAAAAGGCAATACTTAATTCGGCAGCGTGCAGTTGTGGTGCTGCGAAGCAAACAGTTCGGCACATTGTGGAGCAGTGTCCTCTAACTGCCTACCAGGGAAACCCAAGAGACTTTTTTTCTACTCTCACCCTTGTGTGTTGACTATGTAAATAATTTGAACCTGTAAATAATTTAAACTGTAAATATTAGGAATTACTATTGTATTTATATGTAATGTGATGTGTTAGCCATACGCTAAATAAATAATAAATAAATAAATAAATAATTTGCACATTAATTTAATTTCCCTCGGGGTTTGCTTCTAGTAACTCCGTATCACTTGATGCATGCTAGTTTTTCCCCTGCCCCGCTTCAGAAGTGTTTTTGGCGTGGGAGCAAGTTGAACTGGCCTCTGCGCCGAGTTTAAATATTTCTGATTTCCCCTATTTCCATTAGGTGGCGCGATTGTCAGAAAGTGCGTTAACTTTCATGTAATATTGTATTTGTATCCTGTGGTTCCTATTAACTTCAAAATTGTATTGTAGAAGTTGCATTACGTTAAGATATTTTTAGTTAACCTCTTGGCCTAAGAGGAAAGCTCTCGCCAACTATATCTAATTTGTATTTTGGAAATAGCGTAAATGGATTGTGTGGATAGATGGATTTTGTTCCGAATTTTCTTTGCAATGTTTATTCTGGAAAACAATATTGTGAATCAAGGGATCATCGTTGATTTTTCTGGAAACCCGCAGCCCTCAATGGCCCTGGTAGGTTTCCCAGACCCGCTCCACATTCCTTTATCTTACTCGTCCCGTTGCCCAACCTGATTTTCATTTGTTTGTATTGGCACAGTTCATCTGATGTTAATTTGGTGCTAAGGTTTTAAGGTGCCATGTAATTTAATTTTTTTCCCCTTGTCTTAGCTGTGTATCGTGTAACCAATGGAAACTGGTTACAGAGACAAAGTAGTAATGATGAATCTCATGCAGAATTGTCACTCCTTCCTCAGATAAATTATTTTTCCCCAAATGTAAATGATTTTGATAATACCAGTTCTTGGATCAACAATTTTATATTATATTTCAGTAACAGTATCACCGAGCAGAGCAGCCGCGCGTATTAACATGCCACGTCTATGGAGCTGAACTCTGCACTTGGCAGGCGAGTGGGTTTGAACCACACCGTTAGCTGTCCTGAGAATGTGGTTTTTTTCTTCTTTTTTTTTTGTTTTTCTTTTTTTTCTTTTGCACTCCCAAGCAAATGTCGGGACAGTTCCTATTCATAAACCACAGCCTATTCCTTCCACTTCCTTACCCAGTTTCATTCACCATCATTCATTTAATACTCATTATCTTGTTAACTGAGGTTTGCGTCAGGAAGGGCATCCAGCCGTACAAATATGGTGTAAAACATAATCTCACTTCATCCCCCATATTGGCTGCGGGGCTAAGGGGACGATATGCATTCCATTAGTTGTATCAGTAAAAAAAAAAAAAAAAAAAAAAATACAAAACAGGCCCATGCCTGGTCATCAAAACTCGGCAGTGAAAAGGTTAAGAAAAGGTTAGGAAAATAAGAGATAGGGAATCTGCCACCTGGGTGACTGCCCTAAATGCAGATCAGTAGTGACCGATTGGTTGATATGGCATGTGATAACATTGTATGGCAATACAGGATGCACAACAGCTCCCCATACTCTAGATCAGGTCGTCCAGCATGGCTTGTGGCAACGCATACCATTGCTGGATAAGAGCTCTTTGGAGGTCAACAATGATCTGAGGTGGCACTGTTAGGGCTGCAATCCTTTGGCCTACAGAGTCCCATGCATGTTCAATCAGATTTAAGTCCAGGAAGCAAGCTGGCCACTCTAGATGTGTGATGTCCTCATGTTGCAGGTACTAGTCCACCAGGCCAGCCCTGTGTGGGTGGGCAATATTGTCCGACTTATGGAACCCGGGTCCATATGCAAAAAAACCATACTGTTGCAGGATGTCATTCCTGTAGAAAGCACCCATCACATTACCCCTAGGAAACACATACAGTGGGGTACTGTCATTCTTAATGCGATTTTTATTGGGTGTAAAGACAGTAATATCAAACAATATACGTTCACTTCTTGATTGGAAAATTATTTTTTGGTACTGAGTCTATTCCTTAACAACACACAGTTCCCACTCAGTTCGCTTAACAACTACACAGTTATACATAATTATAAACAACACTGCAACACCATTAAGAGAAACACACTGAAGCAAATTACAGCTGATTCTGACAAGTACAGATATCAACAAGTCCTCACACTAATTATTATTATTATTTCTTTTTTGCTATTGGCTTTACATCGCACTGACACAGATAGGTCTTATGGCGATGAACACTAATTATTCAGTTCACCATCACAAGGCAAGACTAACTACCATCCTCTCAGCCGTCAGCTTGATATATATATATGTAGCCTCCATGGCTTAGGCGGTAGCGCACCGGCCTCTCACCGCTGGGTTTCGTGGTTCAAATCCCGGTCACTCCATGTGAGATTTGTGCTGGACAGAGCGGAGGCGGGGCAGGATTTTCTCTGGGTACTCCGGTTTTCCCAGCCATAATTCATTCTGGCAACACTCTCCAATATCATTTCAGTTCATCTGTCATTCATTAATCACTGCCCCAGAGGAGTGCGAAAGGCTTCGGCAGCCGGCACAATTCCTATCCTTGCTGCTAGATGGGGACTTCATTCATTCCATTCCTGACCCGGTCGAATGACTGGAAACAGGCTGTGAATTTTCATTCATATATATATACACACACACACCATTCGACAGATCTTGTCCAAATCGTTGGCTGAACGGTCAGCGTACTGGCCTTCGGTTCAGAGGGTCCCGGGTTCGATTCCCGGTCGGGTAGGGGATTTTAATCGCTTCAGATTAATTCTTCTTGCTTGGGGACTGGGTGTATGTGTCCGTCCCAACACTCACCTCATTATATTCAGACAACATACCACACTACCAAGTATATGAATATTACAGAGTTTTCTACAGTTTTCGACTGAACAGATTTTGAGGTTATGCAAATTTACAATAGATGTTTACAGGGAAATTATATGTTAGGCATAATAATTAGCATTTAATAAAAGATAATTAAAATATATTAAACATAATAATTGAAGGTTTTCAACGGTTTTTTGTGTAAGACAGCGTACATACGACAGTACGTGCTCCTAACATGCCGCCACCCAAGACAAGAACACTGGCGCCACCATACTGATCCCTTTCCATAATACTGACAGGGTTGCAATGTGTCCTAAGGTGCAGCAGATGAACAATCGGCGAGTCACTCTTCAGGCTAAACCGTGACTCAATCATGAACAGGACATGACCCCATTGTTCCCGGACCCAATCACGACAAGAAAGACACCACATTCGACGAGCCATGCAGTGCCTTTGTGTGAAGGGAATGCATCTGGCGGGTCGATGATCATATAAAGAGCAACCTCTCACAGCTGACGATAAACAGTCTGATAGGAGAGGTTTGACCAGAGGCTGCTGTGAGGTCTCTAGCCAGTGCAGGTGCTGTGTTGGTTAGATGCCTTTGGGCATTTAAGGCAAGACAACAATCCTGATGCTGGGATATAGCATGTTTTCTCCCACCTGAAATCTTCTCAACAGCCATGAAATGACACTACAAGCGATATTCATCTCCTGGCTCACCTGGCACTAACTGTGACTAGCCTCTAATCTGAAGGTGATCCAACCAAGCGTAATGTCATCCAAACATGTTCCCTGTGCCATCCTGCTTCCCTACGACTCCAATACGGTGATCCACATGCACACAACATGCAGTCAGAACTGCTGTACCAAACCTTTGCCCAAAGAGACTGTTTGAGGCACACTAATCAGCCTCCTACTGAGCTGCCAGGTTTGTCAAATGTTTTCGTGCAGTCCAACCACAGCTTAGTCCGCACATAATTGTCTTGATGCAATTACTTATTGTAGTTCACAAAGATCCCTTAACTTACAGATATGAGTGTAGAAACAGAAAATTATATTTTTTAACTTTGTTTATAGCCAAGCAGGCTACAGTGGAACCTCGATATCTCGAATCACCTAAGGAGCTAAATTTTATATCGAGTTATCAAAATTTCGAGATATAGAGAATACTGTTTTCGAGCATGTAGGGCCTATAGCACATAATTGAATCATGTGTATCTATGGGCCTATACTGAATACATTATTTTTAACAGTACCTACTTAAAAATATACAAACAAACTCTATTTTATGGCATCACTTTAATTATAACACTTATTATAATAACTTTTTAGAATACAGGATACAGTAGTGAAACAAGAAACATACGTCAGTTAACACCTTTGGAAAAAATCCGTTAGTCTCTCTTGTTTTTTACTGTTAACCTTTCCTATCTTCATGTTGAAACTTCTCGTCAATACCACGCAGCTGAGATTCATAAATGGAGTTTTTCATCTACGACTTCAGGGGTTGTTTTCGTATATGACCGTTAATTAATTCACACCCGAGAAACAGCAAAGCTTCGCCGATTTTCCAATCACTAGAAGCTTTAGTTTTTCGGTTCCCGTCAGATTAGCTCCCAGCATCATTGTAATCCTAGCTTTACTTGTTAACTGTTCCTCACAAACCACAATGCCGTATTGCACAGTTAATGTTGCACAAAGTTCGAGTTACAGAGTATTTCTTGCTTCAAGGGAGGAAATGTTTGCTTTGAAAAATCGATAAATTCGTGTAACCAAATTTCGAGTAATAGAGAAATAAATAGGATAAACGGCCAGGAAATTTAAATTACTTCGAGATACTGAAAATTCGAGTAATGGAGGGTTGAGATATTAAGGTTCGACTGTATATGATAAAACTGTTCATATATTTATCATCACAAAATTAGATTTCTTCACATATGGTGTTTCATAACAATAAGCAGTAAGATAAAGTCCTTAAACCAGTAGGAAGTTTGATATAGGACAAGTTTAAAAAATGATACTTCACCTAAATTTTAAATCATATACAGAAACACTTGTTTGGCTAATAGCAGGTGCCGTCAAGGTTGCTCTACAGTTTTATAGGCGAGATGCAAACAATTTTAGGGGTTCTAATAGGTGATATCTCTCTCCGGCGTCTTGGCTAAATGGTCAGTGTATTGGCCTTTGGTTCAGATAGCCCTGGTTTCAATTCCTTCTTAGGCAATGGATTTTAACCGTGCTTGGTTCATTCCTCCAGCACTGCAGCTGGATGTTTTGTGTTAGTCTTAATACACATCTTCATTTACATACAACACATCACACTACAAACCACCAAAAAGACATGCAATAGTAAAATACATTCCTCCACGTAGGTTTGGCATGAGGAAATGCATCCGGCCATAAAACTGAGCTTAATCTACTTTAGTGCAACCCCAGACAGCTGGCAAAAGGCTAAAAAAAAAAAAAGAAGAAGAAGAAGAAGAAGAAGAAGAAGAAGAAGAAGAAGAAGAAGAAGAAGAAGAAGAAGAAGAAGAAGAAGAAGAAGCTCTAATATTTATCCTGCAGAACCTTTGTGTGGACAAGAAGATTCTTGCTACTTGCTTAAACAAGTTTGTATTCTAACCTGTTTTTGCTAGTGTTTTAACATCTCACTGTCTCACTTAGGTTTTATGGCAATGAGGAAATAGGAAAGGGCAAGGACTAGGAAGGAAGCATCTGTGGCATCAACTGTAGTATAAGTAAAGCTGATGTGAAAATGGGAAAACACCAAAAACAACCTTCAGGTTTTGCCAAGGGAAGGGTTCAAATCAACAGTCTCCCAACTGCAAGCTCAGAACTACGTGACCCAATCAGCAGTCACCTCACTTGGTTAACCTATTAGTGCTTAATAATCTGGGTTCTAGTTATGTGTAAGGTAGCTGCTTGTAATGACGAAAATGAATATTTCAATAGTCATAAGTGAATGACAAAATAGAAACATGCTTCATTAGAAAACAAAATAAGGAAAGCAAACATATTCATATCACCACCTGTTTCCTCTTGCGAGGTCGCATCGCCTCAATGCGAGCCTGCTGCCGTGCAACTTGCTGTTTCTTATTCACCTTCTCCCTGCTTTGGGTAGTGGAAGGACTAGTGCATACTGACTGCAGGTACTGAGTCTGCTCTGTGGTAAACCAAATAATTCATTAATATCTGAATGTCAAATTTATTCACTTAAATGTTTAGAATTACCATTACAGTATAATACAATGACAGAGGTGAAAATATGAATCCATATCAGCATATCTAATATTTCAGATCTACAGTGAGTGGAATTTTGAGGCGAGAAGGTATTGAGAACTGTATAGCTTAGAAGCAGATCTTCCGTCACAACAAGTGTTATAGTACCTCCTTTGCCGTGTATTGACCTGGAGATCCTTCTATGTACTATTGTATTTTACTTTTGACACTGATCAGTGTAAGTGCTTTAAGTGTGCTCTTTTAAGATGTCACCAAAAATAAAATGTGTTTTGATAACAATGAACAGGAAACTGAAGCAGTCAGACAGTTGGAAAATAGGAGGCTGTTACAAAACGTAGCAACAGATTAAGCATGACAGCAGATCTTGACAATATCTGATTGGGTAAAAGCAAAGCCAAAATATTAGGAACACTTGACAAAAATTTCAAAATGTAAAACTGTGAAAAAAAGACAAATATGAGAAATAAAACGAAGCCCCTATTTCTGAGGTTTTACCCAGCAATGTGCTAAAGAAATGCCGTTATCTGAACCTACTGGTATACTTACGGTTTGTCAGACACAGCAGCGAATCTACACCAGGTGATGAAATGCTCATCTGGTGGAGGAGTGATATAGCTGCTCACAAGAATTGCAAGAAAAGAGTTCATAAGAAAATTTCCAATTTAATGAAATTCATGAAATATTGTGTCAAAATACTGTATTTAAATAATGATTATTCGGAATTTAATCAATACTGCATGCACATAAGAGCAGAACATTTGTCCCTTTCACTCTAACAATAGTTCCCATATTTTATCTGGAAAAATGTGTTATCAAAAATGGCTCTGCCCCCTTTAGTTTGGCTTTCCTCCCCTGCAAACCATGTGACCTCGCCACAGTGGGGAGGCTTGCATGTCCCAATGAAGCAGATAGCTGAGCCGCAGGTGCAACCATATCAGATGGGTAGACCAGACTAATGAATGGTTCATTGAAAAGGGGGTAGCAGCCTTTTGGAAGTTGCAAGGGCGGCAGTCTAGATGATTGACTGATATGGCCTTGTAAAAATATTTAACATGACTTAGCTGTGTTGATAATGCTACATGGCTGAAAGCAACAGTAAACTACAGCCGTAACTAACTCCTGAGGACATGCAGCTCTCTCTGCATGAATGATGTACTGTTCCTCTCGGGTAAAATATTCCAGAGGTAAAATAGTCCCCCATTCAGATCTTCGGGTGGGAACTTCACAAGAGAGGGCAATCATCAGGAAGATGGATACATTCTGCAAGTCAGAGTGCGGAATGTTAAAAGTTTGAATTGTTGTGGTAGGTTAGAGAATCTGAAAAGGGAGATGGATAGACTAAAGTTAGATATAGTCTGTATAAGTGAAGTACGTTGACAGGAAGAGCAGGAATTTTGGTCAGGTGATTACAGAATTATCAACGCAAAATTAAATATAGGAAATGAAGGAGTTGGTTTAATAAAGAATAAGAAAATACAGCAGTGGATAAGCTACTACGACCAGCATAGTGAAAGGATTATTGTTGTCAAGATATACACCAAACCAATGCCACCACAATAGTGCAGGTCTATATGCCTTCTAGTTCAGCAGATGATGAAAAACTTGAAAGAATTAATGTTAATTTTAAGGACACTTCCTCTAAAGCATTACTTTGTCAATTTTATATATTTTTCATCTAAACAGTGTTATGTGGCTGAAGATGTTGATAATATACGAAACATGTACCACTTTTGACCATTAAAAATTGCCTTAAGCAATCATTGTATCGACTAGGTGGAAAATAAATAAATACTTAATTGTGAATCTATTGAAGTGCGATACGGACCATGAAGCTCATTTTATGTAAACCTTGGAGACACTCGAAGGTATCATAGACTTCATTATGATTAGGCAGAGATTCAGAAACCAAGTGTCAGATTGCAAAACTTTCCCAGAAAGGAATGAGTGCAAGGAGATGGGATCTAGACAAGTTGAAAGAAAAGAGTGTGAGGGATTGTTTAAAGGAATATGTTGCACAAGGAATAAATGATAAGGCTGAAGGAAATACAATAGAGGAAGAATGGACAGTCATGAAGAATGAGGTCTCTAGGGCTGCTGACGGAATATTAGGAAGAAAGGAAAGATCAACTAAGAATCGATCGATCTCAGGAGATACTAGTCTTGATTGATGAATGACGAAAGTACAAGAATGAAAAAAATTAAGAGGGAAGAAAAGAATACAGGTGATTAAAGAATGAAGTGGATAGAAAGTCCAAGACAGCTAAGAAAGAATGGCTGAAGGAGAAGTGCAAGGATGTTGAAGATTGTATGATCCTAGGAAAGGTAGATGCTGCATACAGGAAAATCAAAGAAACCTTTGGAAAATGCAAAACTAGGTGTATGAATATTAAAAGCTCAGATGGAAGGAACATATCCAACAATTGTATCAAAGTAATGTAGATGATATGGTTTTGCTGATGCTGATGAAATGGGAAACCCAATTTAGAGGTCAGAATATGACAGAGATTTGAGAGACCTAAATAGGAACAAGGCACCTGGAATTGATGACATTCCCTCTGAATTACCGACTGCCTAAGGAGAAACCAGCATCCTTTCATGTGTAAGACATATGACACAGGAGAAGAACCATCTAATTTTTGGCAGAATGTTATTATACCTATTCCCAAGAAAGCCGTTGCTGACAAGTGTGAAAACTATCACTCCGTTAGTTTAGTATCTCATGTGTGAAAAATTTTAACAAATATTATTTACAGAACAATAGAAAGACAAGTGGAAACATAATTAGGAGAAGATCAATTTAGCTTCAGATAAAATATAGGAACATGTGAAGCAATCTTGACTTTAAGTCTGATCTTTTCTTACATTCTTTTATACAATTGGCTTTACAATTAAAATAAAAATTAAGAGTAAAATATTTCTACCTTTTCAATACAAAATCAAGTAATGTGGGTTACATTACGGAAGAAAGTAGTTTCGATCTATTTTTTAAGGTCATCATCAGCCAAATTGCAAGTTGCACAACGTATCTGATAATTCATAGAAATTGTAAAAGGTCGTGTAAACACAGTGGTTTGACACTATAAATGTGAAAAAGTCAAAATTGTTGTGAAAGTTTTGGATAATGCATAAAATGCTGTTGAAGGAAGAATTCAAGAATAATTTGGGCATTGAAGATTTGAGGTTTATATATATCACTCCTTATGAAGTTCTGATAGTTGCACTATGATGTGCAGAATGTATTGCAGGTAAGGTCTCATTGGTGATCGAAGTTTCAGATTATGTTTAAAAATGCATACAAAGATTCTTGAGAATTACGTATCACACGATACGGAGTTCTAAAAGCTACATATCATCAACGGTAGTAAAAGTGCTGAGAAAACAATCCATGCACACGAAGTGAACAATGTAAAAAGATGGTGAACAGAGGTCATTCAAAGAGATTAAAGTCCTTAAAAAACTGAAAGTGACAATAGCGCTTGAAAGTTTAAAAAACTTTTAAAAATGCTGGAGAAGATTTGCAGTTCAATGCGGAAATAAATGAAATGAATACAGTTGTAAATAGTAAGAAAAGCCAAATTAGTGAAATGGTGATGGAAAAAGAGGAAAAATAGAAAAAAATTTATAAAGAAAATATGTAATATGTGACTCAACTTGCATTGCTAAGTGTTGGACGTATTGGATAACTTATGTGACAGGAAGCAAGATAACGGAAGAAAAAGAAAGGGAGGGGAAACTTCGGAGAGAAATGGGTAATGAAAGGGGAAAAGAGAGGGGTTAATTTAAAGGGAATAAAAATGGGGGAAGAAAACAAATAGAAAAGTTAATAAAGTATGTAATATGTGAATCAAATTTGCGGTGAGAAGTGTTGGACGTATTGTATAATTTATGTGAAAGGAAGCAAGAATAAGGAAGGTAAGGAAAGAGAAAATAGGTAGTATAGTTCGTAGATAATTGGGGAAGGGAGGTGGAAAAAACGAGAGGAGGGGCTAATTAAGGTGGGGATGAGGGAATAGGAGTAAACGCTCAGGAAAGGTGCCATGAATAGAATGGAAAATTGATTTTAGATCAGTTAAATTAACATTTTTTAAAATAATAATCAGGATTTCAAATAGAACATTGGTTTTCTCAGAAATGTTGTTTAGGTTATAGTTTGAGTAGAAATATTTTTGAGTAGAAATATTGATCTAAATGTATCTGTTATATCGAGTAGGGGGCCTTTGTTTAATGTTTTAAGGATTTCCGTATCTTGCTTTATGTTGGTAAAATTATGGTTGTAGTCTTGTAGTTCAATGCGGAAATTTGCTGAGAATTTGTTGTATCTTAGGGCACTAATATGTTCTGAATATCTTGTGGTGAAACTCCTTCCAGCTTGTCCAATATATGAAAATTGCAATTATTACAACTGATTCTATAAACTCCTGATTTTGAGAGACTATTAATTCTGTTAAAAGAAGTGGAGTTGTATAAGAGATATGCATTTTTATTATTTGTTTTAAAGTTTTTTTTACATTGTATTTCTTTAAAATGTTAGTGATTTTGTAGATGTCTTTATTAAAAGTGAAAGTGGAAATTAAGGGGATGTTGGGTTTTTCTTTTTTTAAAGTGGTTGAGGGGCAATGTCTGTATTTGTTAATTATTCTTTCAATGAAAAAGTTATTGTAACCATTGAATTTTGCGATGTATCAAATGCTGTTTAATTTGTGTTTTAGATCTTTTTTAAACATGGGTATAATGAAGGCTCTGTGAATTAAGCTGTTGTAAGTTGTCAGTTTGTGAGTCTGCAGATGTGTTGAATTTCCTCAAATGGGACAACAGAAGAGCTGAAGAACACAAAATCAGTTGTGGAAGAATACACTGAAGAACCTCTGATAACATGGATGGAAACAGAAACAGCCTTGAAGAAAATGCCCACTGGAAAATCACCAGGAAATGATGATGTTAGTGCTGATACGATCAAAGCGGCAGGGATACGAGGTCTACAGTGGTTGCATAGAGTACTCAGTGCAGTCTGGAATGACAATAAGATACCTGCAGACTAGAACAAGGGTGTAGTCATTCCACTATTCAAGAAAGGAAAAAAGCTACAATGCACAAACTACAGAGGAATAACTCTCCTATCACATGGGCTGAAAATCCTAGAAAAAGTCATTAAACAGAGACTGAGGATCATTTTAGAGGAGCAACTGGAAGAAGAGCAATGTGGCTTCAGAGCTAATAGGTCAACAACGGGCCTGATTTTCAGCATCCGAATGTTGATAAAAAAAAACATTGGGAGAAAGGCAAGGATCTTTTCATGGTTTTCTTAGATGTCGAGAAAGCACATGGCAGTGTGACAAGAAAAAAGATCTGGGATTGTCTAAGAAAGAGAAATATGTCTGAAAAGATTAGTGAGGAAAATTTGGATGTTATATGAGGACTGTACAAGCTGTGTGAGGGTTGGTAGTGGTTATTCGTCCTGGTTCCAGACCAAGAGTGGAGTACAACAAGGAAGTGCACTGTCACCACTACTGTTCATCACTGTGATGGATGAAATAATGAAATCCATCAAAGAAACATCATTAGGTGAATTAAAAGCCATGGCCTTTGCAGATGATGTTGTGGTTTGGGGACAGTCAGAAGTGGAGGTTCAAACAAAATTAAATGTTTGGAGAGCCAAGTTCAAAGCATTCAACCTCAAGATCAGCATGTCTAAGACTGTACTGATGGCAGTGAGCAGAGAGGGTCATTCAGCAAGGATCACACTAGCGGACTAACTACTGGAATGTGTAGAAAGCTTCTCCTATCTCGGCAGCATAATCTCTAGTGATGGCCTAGTCACAAAGGAGATAAACAATACGGAGCAAAAGAGTTTCCGTTTCTACCAACAAGTGAGGACGCTTCTTTGGGATAACCAAAGTTCCAAAAAAGGCAAAATTAACCATGTTTAACAGCTACTTTGTACCAATATTGACATATGGTATTGAGACATGCACCCTAACCTCGCAAGACTTGTCAAGGCTACAGGCTTCAGAGATGAAGTTCGTGAGGTCCACTATACAAAAAACCAAGTTAGACAAGATAAGGAATCAGGAGGTGCGAAACAGAAGTGGTATGAAGACATTGCTACCAGATCGAGTCAGCAATTCTAGACTACGGTGGTTCGGATCTGTGATGAGGATGGAACCAAAAAAGAATGGCCAGACTGAACCCAGAGAGAGAGGTGTCATGAAGAAGAATGGTGGGAAGGCCCAGAACACGTTGGATAGACATTGTTAAGATGGACATCAAAGACAGGGGATTAACAATAGCAGACATCATGGAGAAGACGACGTACATGAATAGAATGGAATGGAGGAGGTTCATTAACAGTACCCGGTGAACTGGAACTGTGAAATGATGATGATTACTTATTATATACCCTTATCCCTTTTCTCTACAGGGTCGAGTATGAAGTGAGATGAATCTTTGTAGTGAGTTTTTACGGTTGTATGCCCTTCCTGACGTCAACCTCCTCCGAGGAATTAATGAGATGAAACGAATGAAGTGATATGAGTAACTAAAACTGACTATATTGACTTTATATTTAGGCCTAAAAGTCGTGTTCACCATTTATTGTCCTTTTACATTTAGATACTCTGCCTTTCAACTAAAATAGCCAGTATAACTCTTTCTTACTTTCATAAGCTCTTTATAGCCTAGAAATCATGTGTTCACTGCACAAAATTTGAGGTTATTGCATATTGGACCCCCTCCCCCCTTTACTGTTTTGGCTGTGAAAGTGGAGGAAAAAGTAGGGGTCTAATACGCAAGTAAATACGGTATATAGAACAGTCAGTAAAGGAAATCAAAGAGGAATTTGGGAAGGGAATCATACAAGATATCAGTCACTATACTCACTATACTCTGGATACTATCAAGGCAAACTCGAACATTCTACACAGGTCATTAACATATATTCTACGAGGAACTGTTTTTATAAAAAAATTGGTGCTGTAATCTGATTTTCCCTCACGTATAATGACTTTTAATATTCTAATCAGCCAATTTTACTGTATGTTGAATATAATTTAAGATGTTTATAATTCGATAAGGCAAACTGAATGCCTTTAATGTCCAATTAAGATATATTTTATGATTTTTTTTTTACAAAAACTCAATGCTGTAGTCAACCTTTATTACATCTACAAGCAATATGACGTCATTTACTATTTTTATATTCAAAAGATTGTATAATATTTTTGACTTGTATTGTATCTCATAAGAATTATTCTAGTCTTTGTATTTTAAGTATACAAGTTTTATGGTGTACACCCAATACAAAAACTTAGCTTAAGAAGAAGTTGTACATACATAAATTTTAAACTTATCTTAGTGTAGTTTTTAGAATGCCTTATAACAATTTCCTTAGGCTGATGATGGCAAGTATAGTTGCCGAAACTGGTTCCAATAATGAGATCAAATAAATATGTGACGTATTAATAACTTCACAACTTTGTAGTATTGAATAAGTGGAACCACTTACCCATATTTCTTAATATAAATCTTGATTCAATACGGACCAAAAATGAAATTTTTGTCATTAAAAAAAGAAAAGTCAACACTGTCACACGAATTACTGTCATTTCCATCCCTCTTCATCACTTATGTAGAGTTCTATGTCACTTTCTTCTAAAAATTTGAGTATCTCTTCTTCCTTGTTTTGCTTTGAAGCTGCCAATTTGATACACGTGTCAAAGCCACGGATGCTTATATACAAGATATTCAACTCGCTTGCATTATTTTCACAGTGAATATTCCAAGGAAATCGTATATGTTAAATAATCTATCATCTGTGGAGAAGCTCTCATACTAATACGAAGTTGATAAACAAAAGACAGCAGTCAAGACAGCATTCATAAACGCGCGGTACCAGGACGGATCTCTCCATCTTAGTACGAGAAGACATGGCATAGCTTGGACGGAGAGATCCGCCTTTGTACAGGAATGGGTTAAAGGAAGCAAATGAATATTGTTACTTGGGTAGTAAAATAACTAACAATGGCAGAAGTAAGGAGGACATAAAATGCAGACAGCACAAGCAAGGAAGGCCTTTCTTAAGAAAAGAAATCTGCTCACTTTGAACATTGATATATGAAATAGAAAGATGTTTTTGTAGACATTCGTCTGGAGTGTGGCATTGCATGGAAGTGAAACATGGAAAATAACTAGCTCAGAGAGAAAGAGAATTGAAGCTTTTGAAATGTGATGTTACAGAAGAACTCTGAAGGTGAGATGGATAGATCGAATCATGAATGAAGAGATACTGAATTAAATTGGTGAGAAAAGAAATTTGGCTAAATTTCACCAGAAGTAGAGATAGAATGATAGGACAAATCTTAGGACACCCAGGACTTGTGCAGTTGGTTTCTGAGGGAAGTGTCGGCAGGAAGAAAGGTAAGGATAGACCAAGGTATGATTATGACAAGCAGATTAGAGCAGAGGTAAAATCAGCAGTTACGTAGAAATGAAAAGGTTAGCACAGGATAGGATGGCATGGAGAGCTGCATCAAACCAGTCTGGAATGATGACTCAAACAACAACAACAATTGATGTGTCTCTATATTCATTTTCAATAATAAACCAAGTCCATCTTACCACAACCAAAATTGATAGCTCCAATTTGCTCAAGATATCGATGTATCCTTCCAATGCAATTCACATCACCACAGTTTCTGAGACCACTTCTTACAGATGTTTTGGTCACGTAAGAAGGGCGGCTCCTTTTCCAGCATTCTAAGATATGATTGCGAATCTATGGAAAAAAACAATTTTTTTCTTAGAAACAAAATATTATGCCTAATTTCCACATAAAAACAATCCTGAATTACATTAAGAACACCAAATCACTCCACTTAATTTCATCTGAATAAATAATTAATGTTTAAGAAAAGGCCATATACTTCAAAGAAAAAATTTAAAAAACACACACACCAATAAGAGATGAATGATTTCGGCCTAAGTGCCGTATATCTCGTTCAGTGGAGACTTGTGGAATGCCAATACATACTTGTTTTAGAACAGTGTTTTGGAGACCTTTAAGCCAAAGTTTTCAAAACAGCTTATACAATTAGTTTAGAAGACAATTACGGAAGTAAAGAATACCTGTGATGTAGTTTCACTTGTACCAGGTCCTTCAAGTAGTAAAACCTCCATGCCAGCTGGAAATAAATTGAGGTGGTACAGCATCTGGGCGTAGTATTTTCTTGGTGGGCAAACCTAAAAGCTCGGTTTTCATATCTCGCTCGTAATCCGTTCGAAGGAAATGAACAGACATTATGCGAGAATTGTCCAGATTGAACTTATTAGTTCGCTTACAGAGAGAAATCCACAAACGCTTTAACTCGTCATTTTTTGAAAACCTGTGATACATAATACCGGTATATTTAAATCCATAATTAACACACTGTGCCACAGCACAGTTAATACGACTTTTAACGTTTCCACTCATTATTACACTGCACGGGTTCACACCAGACCAAAGCATAAAGCAGAACTAACTGAAAAGATCGGCAGTAGAAACACATGTTTCATCAGTAGGGCGGGCGAGTGCTGTCTTCATACCACATGACGTCACGCAGAAGGCGGCCAGACACCTCCCTGGCAGATCCTACTTCCTCCTGCCTTCTCTTCTTCTTTTGACACTATTCAATCTTCCTCTTCCTATCGTCTACTCTACTTTTCCCTTCTTTACCTTTCTATTTCCTTTCCCCTCCTCTGTAACAATTTCCTTTTCCCCATTTTCCCCCTGCTGTTTTACCAGCAGTGACTCATACCAATTCCTCACAAAAATCTTTGCTGTTCTACAGCCTTTTTAATTATTATTTTTTAGAAGAATCTTAATCGTTTTGTTTAGAGCCTGAATAAATGAAAACCTACAACCCTGTTTTCCAGCCATTGACCGGGTCAGGAATGGAATGAATGAAGCAGATATAGGCTGTTAGTACGATAAGGTCGCCACTCACAAAGTGATTTTTATTAATGACTGATAGATGCTATGAAATGAGAATGGAGAGTGTTGCTGGAATGAAATATGACAGGGAAAACCGGAGTACCCAGAGAAAAACCTGTCCCACCTCCGCTTGGTCCAGCACAAATCTCGCATGGAGCGACCGGGATTTGAACCACGGTATCCAGCGGTGAGAGGCCGACGCGCTGCCGTCTGAGCCACGGAGGCTTCTTAGAGACTAAATACTATGGGATTTTTTTTTTTTTGTTGAAAAAATTCACATTAAAAGACAATCCCATTTTGGCATAAAGGCTCAAATGCAATGCCCATTCATACCGCTTACAAACTCGCACATCGTCTGCCCATTACCTGTAGTTTGCTGTCGGACCAAATACTTGAATGAATGGATAAGTTGGCAACTATTGATTTACCTTAAGATATCTCTTCGGAGTTTTTGTACTTCTTCCTTCAAAAAATTCACTGTGATATGCTTGTTCCCCTTCTGTTATTGTGTCAGGGTCCAGTTCTACTTCTCCAGTGGGAACTGGCAGATGAATGATCTTCTCAGGCTGCTTCATCTCATTCTCATCACTGTCATCACTTGCCGTACTCTGTAGCTTTGTTGATTGTTCATTTATAACACCCACAGTACTTTCCTCTATCTCTATTTCTTCATCAGAATCCAGACAATTTTCCTTTGAAATTCTTACCTATGGCATACACAAAAGAAATTCAAACATTAGAAGTTCAATGTTTCATCCAGTTAGATATAGGTGAATAAAATATACCCATGTGTAACTCTTCATCAAACAAGTAAAATTACAATACAGTCAAGCACTACAATAATGAAGTAATGTACATTATTAATAACAATGAAATCTGGAAGAAAATACTGGAAATATATATTTTACCTTCCATAATTATCACATAACTTTCTACAATAAAAATTATTATTTAGGACAGTAGGTTTTGGATATTTTCGATGATGATATGTTAAGGAGTTCTTGACTGAAACCAATTTAGCAAACATCTATAAGAATATGAGCCACAATTAGCACACTCCTTTTATCATTACCAAAGGGTCACTTAACCTCTTATAACAAGAACATACCAAGGATGTATTAAAACCTTTAAACCGGGAGAATAAGAAGAAAAGGGGAAGGAGTTCTGGTCCATGTACGAAGATGTCACATTAAAAAAATAATGACTAAGGCAGAAAAATATAAGACAATCACAAATCTATGTCTGGTGATACACAGCATTTAAAGTTTAGAGAGTCTATATAACAGCCTTTTCTTTTAGTGTTTTTGTTAAGACTGAATTCTTTAAGTGCAAATACACTTTTGAAAACATGCGTGATGTATATATTTTATATTAGAGCCATAAGCACCGTACCTTATAATCCTGAATACTACCCACCACCGAATAAGAACCACACCCTAAATCTGAGACGGCAAAATACGGAAAAAAATAAAAAAATAAAATAACTAACATACCTATTTAATTTTCTTCAAATATACCACAAATATAAATTCAAACAGCTCACAATTAATAAAATCATCACAAAAATCGTAAATAAAATCGCTCCAATACTCAGATCATTGACAATTCACTGTCGTCATCTGACGTTTCACCATAGGAACTTTCATCGCTGGCATCTTTCCACAAATAGTCATCCTCACTACCATCCACTGAATTTGAAAATCCACATTTCTTAAAGCTTTTGGACACTAGATCGTTGGGAATGCGTGCCCGTGTGGTCTTGATTCAGCTGCATATTAGTCCCGCTTCAGGCCTCTTCACTCGTCCGGTTGGTGTTAACGCGAGATCACCATCAGATATCCATTCGGTTTACAACTGTTTCATTGCAGTTTTGAAAGGCCGGTTCACGCACACATCCAACGGCTGTAGAATAGAAGTGAGTCTTCCGGGAATCATCGCAAGATCGGTTTTTACTTTTGGTATCACATTTTTTATGGTGTCAGTTGTATGTCCTCGGTAACTGTCCAACACAAGCATCTTTCGTTTTTGTAACAAAGCTCCCGGGTGACGTCTCCAGACGCACTTCACCCAGTCCTCAACTAACACACTGTCCATCCAGCCAGGCTCATGTGTTCTAACAATAACACAGGACGGCAAGTTTTCCTTTTCAGAACCACATATGGAGGGAGTTTGGTTCCCTCCACTAATACGCACAACATTAGCGTGCATCGTTGCTTTTTGTCACCACCTGTTCTGATAGTTACAATTTTAGAACCCTTCGTATCCACTGTATTTTCCAATGGCATTTCAAAATAGACAGGTGTCTGGTCAGCATTCCCAATTTGCGACAGCAAATAAGAATTTAGCTTCCTCAAATGAATAATGTGACGCTGAAAGACCATTAATTTTTCTTCATACGCCCCAGGGAGACGTTGTGAACCAGACTTACGTCTCCGAATGCACAATCCCTTTCTCCGACAAAAGTTTTGGATCCATCCACGGCTTGCAGTAAAACCCTGTGTTTTGAGTTCTTTTGAGATCTCTAATGCTTTCAATTGACACATCCTAACTCACATTTTCCTATCACAAATTTGTGGAGTCGTTCTTCAATTTCCAGAAACAATGCGAACGCTCTGCGATTGGCGTTACTTTTTAGAAGTTTTTCCCTCTTCTTCTGCCAATTACGAATACACGATTCATCAATATCATACTTTCTGTGCCAACGGCACGATTTCCGTATATTTCAGCTTCGCTTACACCTTAACTTTCTCACGCACAGTAAATGACCGCAGACGCTGTTTTGAATCCATCACTTACTATTGAGACAGCACTTTTGACGTGACAGATACGGAACTCGAATGTGAGCAAGTTAGACTTCCGTAACCAACAGTCTCGACGCTCGCAAGTACGATATCTTGAACATCCGCAGCAGTGGCTTTTATATTTACTGCATATTTACCCATATTCTTTGATTTACCGTATTTCATTACCTTACATTTCGCGTTTACATGCCACTGTAACCGTATTGAGAAAAATCGATCTTGTTTTCTAGAACTCAGACCTGAATGCCTGTTTACATGTAGTATATTGAGTACGGTAAAACCGTATTCAAATCTATTTCAATACTCCATGTAAACATAGTAAATATTTACGAGAATGAACGGCTTGAATACGACCCACACCCAAGATTTAGAACCAATATTTAGGAGAAAAAAGTGCGGGTGGTATTCGGGATTATATGGTATTGATCCGACTGCAGTACCAGAGGCTACATCTAGTACTACCGAATTAATTTCCCTTCAGTGCACGAGTTTGAAGACCTTGTTTTAGGGGTTATAAGACAGATATAAATATTTCAAATTTGGAAATGATAAATTATTTCATGATCAGGAAGTCCGACATTGATGGTGTTCCAGTGTCAAATATAGGCCATTCTGTGATTCAGACTTCCCCATTGCACACAGTGTTATGGCTGCTTCCCTACTTCTAAAACTTCTTGCTTTCGGAGTTATTTCAAAGGTGCCGGTGCCACTCGATGAAAATATCGAAGGTACAGCATTCTCCTTAAGTCATCATCTCCCTGCCCAGGGAGTGGCGCCCCTGCCTATGTGAGTCCCAGAGCACACTGACCCGGTATGTATTATCTGGTAAGGGTCCCAGCTCAGGGTTACGAGTGAAGACCTCAACAGCAGTGAAGGCGGAGATGAAGATCATTGGTACGGCAGAACTGGCAGATGAGGCACCCTTGCTTTTTGGGATAGTAATAAAAAGCCTGTTTAAAATCCAGGTGCGTCTGAGTGGTATCCACCGGCTTCCTGGTCTGCGTCTGTCACCTTGTAGGTGCGGCGGCAATACCAAGCTCCAGGAACTAACAATCCCTGGTTCTAAGCACCCAGCACTGCTGGATTTCCTATTACAAGCCAAACATGATTCATGAGCGTACTAACAACATTACCCCAGGTGGTATCCAATCCACCCGTCACATTGAGACGGCAACCAGGCTTTCGGATTCTGGGGAGCCTGGACAACCACGAAAACATGGGAGAGAGTCGGAGCTCTCTGGTAAACTATCCCACAAAACCCCCACATATATTGGTACATTCAATATCAACACTTTGATACAACCAGGAAAATTACTAAATTTAGTCACAGAACTTGATCGGCAAAAAAATTCTTATCCTTGCCCTGCAGGAAACTCGATTTACTTATGATGCCACCTTAGATTATGGAAATTACCGTATATTCAAAAGCAAAACAGACCAAAAGATTCTAAATAGGACCCCTTTATTTGGCATGAGCTTCGTAGTACATAAAAGTATACTGAACTCGATCCAAGAAGTTAATTCCATCAGCAATCGCCTAATGACCATGAGGATTCAGTGTGCCAACAAAAAATATACATTAATAAATGCACACGCCCCTACAAATATAGACAACAAGAAGAATCTCCAAAACGTGGACAAATTTTGGAACAGACTTGAAAAAGTGATGACAAAAATTCCAAAGGATGACGTCAAAATCCTCTTAGGCGATTTCAATGCACAAATCGGCCGAGAAAAGGAACACAGGAAAACTGTCGGACTCTACCCGGCGCACAAATTTACGAACAAAAACGGCTCAAGGCTCATTGAACTATGTCAACAGTGCAACCTTAAAATCATGTCCACATCCCTCAGGAAGCATCCCAAGAAACAAAAAACCTGGAGGTCCCCCATTGAATCCATTGGAGAATTTCAGATTGATCATGTAGCTATCTCGTATCAGCTACAGAAAGAGGTACATGATGTACAAGTGAGAAGAGGAGCAAACATCGACTCTGATCACTATCTCACAAGAGTTAAAGTAAAATTTACTCCAAGAAAATACCACCCCAAGAAAATCCAACAACAGAAATTTGACATAAAACAGATTCCTGTTACGGATCTAAAAGAAGCATGGGAAAATCAACCAGAGAAAACATGGGAAGAATTCCACACCAAAATCATACAGAAGGCACGAGAAATGGTACCCTTAAAAAGGAATGCAAAACACCCCTGGTGGAACTCAACATGCAACCAAGCCCTAGAGATAAGAAAATCTGCGTTTCAGAAATACAACAGTAGAAAATCCCAGAAAACTCAACGAGAATTTTATGAGACCAGAAAACAAGTATCCAAAACCATCAGGAAAGAGAAAAGAAAGCACCTGAAAGAACAACTGGAGTCAATTGAAGAAAACTTTAGAAACCACAACACAAGGGATTTCTACACAACATTCACAGAAAAAGTCCGAGGATACATTCCACAGAACTTATGTTTTAGGAAACAAGATGGAAAATTGGCGCTTATTAATAAAGAAAACTGCCAAGAACTTGCACGGTACTTCTCAGAACTTCTTAACTGCCCCGAACCCACTGAAAGATTTCTTGAAGAAGCATCCAGTTTCACTCACCCAGAATCACCTCCACCAAACCAGGAAGAAATTCAGAGCTACGTTAAACGACTAAAGAACAACAGAACCTCAGGAAGAGACGGGATTGTTGCAGAATTCCTTAAGAATCTTGGTCCAAATTCACTCAAGGAACTTACAGAAATCATACAGAAAATCTGGAAAAATGAAAAACTCCCAGAAGACTGGAAATGTGCCTTGATTCACCCGCTTCACAAAAAAGGAGACAAAACTGATGTGAACAACTATAGGGAATCTCCCTCCTTGAAGTTGGCTACAAAATTTTCTCAGCATGCCTGTTGAAAAGAATACAAGAACAACTAGAGCATAAAATTGGTGAATATCAAGCTGGGTTCCGCCCTCACAGATCATGCAGTGAACAGATCTTCAACCTCAAAACCGCTCTAAAATTCAGGGCCTTCAGAAACCTTCCAATCATCTGTACCTTCATAGATTTCAAAAAGGCTTATGATTCAATTGATCGTCAATGTTCAGCATCCTGAAAGAACAGGGACTAGACTCCAAAACGCTAAACTTGACCAAACAGACCCTCACTGACACGAAGTCAAGAGTGAAATTCATGGGAGAAATCTCAGACGAATTCCTGATAAAAACTGGTGTCCGGCAAGGAGATGGACTATCACCCCTCCTCTTCAACCTCGTACTAGATAAGGTGATGAGGGAATGGGAAAACGAACTGAAAGCACAAAATAGCTGGAACCCAGTAAACATCGGGACATGAAAAAACAAGCTTGAAATTCCATGCTTAGCCTTCGCGGATGACCTGGCCCTTTTGTCCACCGATGAAGTCACAGCAATAAAGCAAGTTGAAATTCTCCAAGAATGTGCCAGAAAGGTCGGACTTCATATCTCCTTCCAGAAAACTGAATTTTTCTGTGCAAAACTAGACATCCATAGTCTCAATACAAAATACGGACAAATCAACAGAGTCCCTCACTTCAAATACCTGGGCGAAATCCTCGAACCAACCGGACAAGAGAAAATAGCCCAAAACAACCGTGTCCAAAAACTCAGAAGAGCTTATGGGAGAACAAGAGAAATCTACAACAAAAAATGTATGTCTCTCCACATTAAGATTAAACATTACAATACTGTAATCAAACCGGAGGCTTTATATGCAGGGGAAACTCTAACGCTTCATAGAAAGGGCGAACTGGAGAATATCCTAAAAGAAGAGCGAAAAATCATGAGGAAAATTTTAGGACCAAGACACACGGGAGAAGGGTACCGCCTCCAAACCCGGAAATCCACAGAAAAATTATCTAATATTGCGGCAGACCTCAGGAAAAAAAGGCTGAAATTTTATGGACATGTTAAGAGGCTTCCAGAAACTAGACTAACCCACCAAGTTCTTGAAAGAGTTGACAAACTGAAGAATTTTCCTTGGATACAACAAACAAAAGCGGACATGAAGAACACACAAATTCTCTGTGAAGACATTTTGAATCGAAATATATATAGAAAGAAAATTGACAATTGGGAAGTTACTCCAGAGAATGAAGTACCAAAAAGAGCAGGTACCAAGTGGATGGAAGAAAGGAAAAGGATCTTTAGTCAACAGATGAAAGCATCCTGGATCTTCCGCAAACAAAATCATAAATAAAGCTTCGTGTGTTCCGAAAGGGACCATTCACGCATAATAATAATAATAATAATAATAATAATAATAATAATAATAATAATAATAATAATAATAATAATAATAATAATAATAATAAATAATGTTATTGTAGATATGATAAGGGCTTTTGGGCTTATGACATGTCAAGAAAACAAGGTGAAACCCTTTACATTTCACACAGAAAATTGCTCCCCGTCTTCATAAGAAAATCTTAACTGTTCATGAGGAAGACTTCTACAATAATGAGTGTTTGAATTTAAGAATGCATTACCATTGGAACTGTAGTGGTATGCTCGTTTGTCACTAGGTGGCTCGCTGTATGCTGGCACAGCGCTCCAAGCGGGAGCTGATGACAACATTAAGCTCCAATTAAGATAATCAGGCACACTCTGTGTGTGTGTGTGTGTGCGTGTGTGTGTGTGTGCGCGCGCGCGTGCGTGTTTTTTTTTTTGTAACCGTACATATGTACGATCCCCAAGTTTTTAGGTTAGGAAATTTTCGTATATAGTTTGTAATGTTAAAAACATGTAATTTTGTTTATTTACCATGTAAAAACGTAATATTATAAGAAGAATGTATAGTTAGGGAACATTGCATATGTTCATCATTATATTTTGTATAAATTTCCGTTTGGGTAAGAGTCTGTAAATATGGCCTAGCCGTAAGGATTGTGCAACCGGGAAAACAGCGACTATATCGGGAAGGACGGTTGAGGTCAGTTGTGTGTGTTGCAACTAAGTGGCTTTGAAACACGGGGTACGGCAGGTTGTATCGGTTGAAGAATTGGAGTGAATCAATGTGGACATACATGAGTGGACGGTCTATGTCACATCATTTACTCGATAGCCAAAGTGAGGGCTTTGTTTTGAGCGAGGTTTGGGTTGACAGACTGACGCGGGAAGAAGTGCCTGTGTGAGCGTTGCTACCAGTAAACTTTTGAGGACGCGATAACCACGTGTAGCAAGCATATATAAGTGGGCACGCGTGTGCAGCGAGTCATTCTGATTCTCATTCTGTTTCTGACTCTGATGCTGATACTGTGTGTTTCTCATTTGTACTGGTCTGCTGGAGCGACGTATTTGCGCAGTTTGCTATACGATCTGTTATTGTTCGTGAGTATCTGTTACGGAGTGAACATGGTATAATCTCAACGACTTACCGGCTTTGCAGTGGACTTTCTGAAAAAGAAAGTGTTTGTTTGGAACTTGTCACCCGAGTATGCAGCTTCAGTTGATGAAGAATTTTGCTGTTTGCTTGCCTCCGGACATGTAACGCTTTCTGTCCAGCCAGCAATTGGAAAGAATTCAAGACGTCGACGAAGAAGTGTAAATAAGGTTAGGGATGCTCGTCTTAAGGTTGCATCCATATGTAGAGAAATAGTCGTCGTACTTTTCTCTACCAGATTAGGATTCACGGTAACAGTGGAGTGCGAAGGGGCTCTTACCTGGAGGTATGTTAAAAGTATAATGATGTTCTATTTTTTATTGGTGATTTTAATGATGTGTAATTTGCCTTTGTAGACGGCAAACGAGTAAATCTCGTGAAGAGATGATTTTGTTGGGTAGTATTGTGTATATTAGCTCTATGTAAACGGCCAGCACTAAGTGGGTTGCATTAGTGTTGATTTTGTTGGTGTTTGTCACATATTAGTTCTTATTCGATGTTCTATTTTTATTGGTGATTTTAATGATGTGTAATTTGCCTTTGTAGACAGCAAACGAATAAATCTCGTGAAGAGATGATTTTGTTGGGTAGTATTGTGTATATTTGCTCTGTAAACAGCAAGCACTAAGTGGGTTGCATAAGTGTTTATTTTTGTTGGTGTTTGTCACATATTAGTTCTTATTCTGGGAGTAAAGTCATAGAATCAAACTTAAAGTGAGTCTTTAGTCAGTGGAGTGAGGCTGAACCTGGCATGTTACCCAAATTTAATTTCAGGGGTTATATAGCAACAGGTAAGGTTATAAAGTAAGTCTGGAGCCTCGTCAGCCTGATGACCGTCGCCTTGGGAGAGGGAGTGGCTCGTTGCTCTACATAATTAAATATTCCTGCAATTGTTTGGCAGGTGGCGCCCATTATCCTTGTTATTTACACTTATTTGAGTCAACGTTTATCTGTTCAGTATTTCAACATCTGCAGTAGTTACAGTGTGTGTGTGTGCGTGTGTGTGTGTGTGAGAGAGAGAGAGAGAAGTAACATAGAGAACATAGACAAATCAGAAACGAATGTGGTAAAAGAAATAAACTAATAAAATAAAATTTAAGTACAGTTGGGTAGTTCGGGTTTTCAGTATTAAAATACATTGTCAACAATGCTCTATATATGTAGCCAGTTGTTTTCATTTAATTTCACCTAAACTTTCAAAAAAAAAGATTCTTAACATCTAAAAATGATATTTCAATAAGGATGTACGGAAACACTACCGACAGATGTCTTACGAGTAGTACGCGGTATGGAAAATTCTAAATTCCCATGGAGGGAATTAGATATTTTTCACCAATAGAGCATGTCAAAAATGTCAAAAACATATCAGATGTAAGGCTTTTCAGGCGTTTGCTCTATTAAGCTCTAGTAAGCAGTATGTGTTTCTCAATCATCATTTGTTCCTCTATGTTTTTAATGGAAGTTGCCTAGTTAATTGATGAAGAGGAAGTTTTAACATACACTCAACTCTCAATTAACCGGGATAATGTAGGGTTAAGGCTTCCCGGATAAGTGAAATCGCGGTTAACCCACAAAAAGTTAACAATAGACCAGGTGTACTGAAGGTAGTTACAATGATAATAAATGATACTACTGTGTTGTTTTTTATTAACTTACCCAATAGATTGCAGTAAAAGTAGCACTTAGCGCAATTAATAAATGGAAAAATAAACAGTACTTTTCGTTGAAACTAATAAGGCAAAGAAAAATATTCAGACTATCTAACTTCACTGTTACTGAAAATAATCAGTCATAGATTCCTGCTTTTGTACTGAGGAACACTTTGTCTTTACTTAGCTTCTCAAGTTTCTCAAAACAAGTTTTTCGGTGATAAGAGCATCATCCTGGCAATATTATCCCAACCCTTTTTAATTCTGTATTACTTTAACTCCGAACACTCGTGCATTTTTAGTGTTTTTGATATCGCGGTTAAGCAGCAATGCAGCTGATCCGATTACGGTAAATCAAGAGTTGAGTGTATCGCAAAGACTGAAAAGAAAACTAGAAAACTGTGATGCCTGACTATTGCAATGTTCCTATGTTCCAAAATCAAGGTCAGTCATATTCATACCATCAATTTCCTAATCAGGAACTCTTCCGTAAAAAGGTTCACATGCGCTTCGTAGACAGGACGCAAGAAATAAGTATAACTTGTAATATCAAGGTCTGCTCGAAGCATTTTTCAGTTGAAGATTTTGTCATTACTGAAACGGTTCAATAAGCTAATTAATTATAATTCAGGAATAATTTTATAAGTTAGTGACATTCGATTAGTTAATATGACCTAGTTCAACAATTTTAGCAGGGCGGAGTAGCTCAGACGGTAGAGTGCTGGCCTTCTGAGCCCAACTTGGCAGGTTCGATCCTGGTTCAGTCTGGTGGTATTTGAAGGTGCTCAAATACACCAGCCTCATGTCAGCATGTACTGGCATGTAATATTTTGGTAAGATGAAATTTTTGTCATTTTGAAATTATCATGGAACGATTATGCTGAGTCAATCCCTATAACTTACACTATGTTTATACATCAGAAATGCTAAGACTTGAAATAATTCAGCATTAGCTGATTTTTTATTTGATGTTTGGTTCCCAAGTGAACTGTCCCTCCTCTTAAATCCCTGGCACAGGAAGTTCGTTCCCACTTGAGTTATTCCCTTCCCTTCTCAAGCTCCACTTCCTGGCATCAAGCTTCCAATGGTACTGTGCAACTGGTCAGTTCTTCTGAGGATTTGTAGTGAACAGTCCATAGACACGCATCCTAACACTCAAACTAGGCTGCAAGTGAAAACTCTTTTAAAAAAATTAATGGAAGCCATTGTTTTGACACTGTGGTATAAGTAAAACAGTATTCATTCCTAAATTTCTCCTTATACTCACAAACTATCCTTCTGAGTTCAAACACCTACATTATTAAGTCACAGTCTGCTTTCCAACGACAATAAACAAGTCTCAGGGACGAACACTTAAAACTGCAGTCACTGAATTCTGCCCCCACTATGTTCTATGATATTTTTCATGTTTGTGGAACAGACGAGCAACAACATAACAGTAAGTGGTACAGGACTCATCCATTCAAGAAGAGCATGTTTCTAGTCAGCATACAATATTCTCTAGCAAAACCTGAACATGCATTCTTCCTTAGAATTATTTTTATTTTTCAATTTGCTTTATGTAGCACCAACACAGATAGGTCTTATGACGACAGTGGGATAGGAAAGGGCTAGGAGAGGGAAGGAAGTGACCGTGGTCTTAATTAAAGTACAGACCGAGCATTTGCCTGATGTAAAAATGAGAAACCACTGAAAACCTCCTTCAAGGGACTTCTCGTTATAGGGTTCATGACAGCTCCAGTTAAAATTAGTGAACCTTTTCAACAGATGAAGATTATGTTCTCAAACTTAAGTGATATGATTTGTCAGTTTAAAAATTACAATAATTTTTTTTTGCTAGTTGTTTTACGTCGCACCGACACAGATAGGTCTTACGGCGACGATGGGACAGGAACGGGCTAGGAGTGGGAAGGAAGCGGCCGTGGCCGTAATTAAGGTACAGCCCCAGCATTTGCCTGGTGTGAAAATGGGAAACCACGGAAAACCATTTTCAGGGCTGCCGACAGTGGGGTTCGAACCTACTATCTCCCGAATACTGGATACTGGCCGCACTTAAGCGACTGCAGCTATCGAACTTGGTTACAATAAATTTGAAAGACAGGTACTTCGACTCAGAAAAAAAAATGATTAATAAATAAATAAATAAATAAATAAATTGGCAGCATGGAAATCTTCTGAATTCATTGTCACAGTTCTCTTATGGAATTATAGGGCCTACAACTATTGCCATTGGATAGAGGAATTACTGATGAACTATCAAAATTGCTGAAGAATTGTGTGACAGGATATCCTGCTACGATAATGGAGTAGACTGTACAGCCAGGGACTCAATGCCAAGAATTGGGCAGTGGAAAATAACCTGACACCGTAAGAGAGCGAACGGCTCACGGCAGACGAGTTCCTTTAGGAGGGTGAAGGTCCCTCAGTGGAGGAAATGCCACTGGAATCTTTAAAGTAGAGTCACTTTTCCAGTAAAGTGTCTACCAATAGGCATGGCATAGGACAGCAGCTATGGCAAACTTGAAAACAGTCATGAGCGGCAACCACGTAATGGTTAAACCAGCTATGATACTGAGAATCAGAAGGACGGGGGAATCCACTGCATTATCAATCCCATGGGAGTCATGCGTGATGTTTTTAAGCAATCCAGATGACAACCGGCACCACCTGATTCCAGGTTAAGGAGTGTGAAATTGGATACCGACTACATTGCAGTGCATAATCAGGCTGCAGTTGGAAACAAAGCTACTGGTTCAAGCACTAGGATTTTATAGCTGAGATAAATTTTGACTCTGGGTATATGGAATGTACAAGGTACGCAAACACAGACTGGAAAACTGGCTATAATCAAAATGAAATTAGTGAGGTATAAAACAGAAATAGCAGGCCTTATAGAAACAGACTGGTTATGACGAGGATACTTCAAAACTCAGAATGATAATTATAACTTCTTTTCTGGAAGGAGCCAACAGCAGTTTATTTATTTATTTATTTATTAATGTCTTTCTGTACATGACGGGGCTCGGGCTATGAAGCTTGCTATTATGCCAAACCACAAACCACTGCATAAACATAATGTACTGATCATTATAACTATTTAAAATTAAAAATAAGTTTAACCCATTAACGCCTAGCGTTACCATATGGTAACACATGTAATACATTATTAAAGCTGTTACTGTACTTTCAACAGTTGTGCTGGCGGATTGGTACCACTGCTTATCGCTCTATAAGGGAACCGCGCTTACGACAATGTAGCGCTCATTGACGTGTTTGTTACAATAATAGCATACAGACAGTTCAAAAATTGCTATCGCTGAATGTGCAGCAAAAATGGACATCCGCTTCGAGTAAGTGCATTTTTATAAGCTTATAATTATTACATGGATTATTTTTTGGTGTTATACTTATTTGTATAGTGTAATATACATTCTATGACCATAACAAATGATTTTACTCAAAACATGTGGAAGTTATGGCTTCCGAATTTCAAGTTTACCATATGGTAACGCTAGGCGTTTATACTCAGTAAAACGTATATTTTGCTTTATTGTTTTAGGAGCGGGTTTTCACTTGCTGAAGCACTGGACATCATTTACAATGATGATATTGACGGTGATGTGTTTATTGAACCACCAATACCAAATATAGACACAGATGAGGATTCTGGAAATGAGGATGAAGGTGGATTAGCTGACAACCTGACGTCTCGTTAATTACTGGCTAACGCTGAAATAAAGTTATCCAACGAAGGAGCTGGACGACCAGCAGTTTCACGGACCTCTCTTAGCGGCCGCATATCAGATTCTGTAAGACTTGATAAAACTGACCACCTTGTCCAGCACACAGAAGGAAAGAAGAGGAAAAGGTGCGCTAATGAAAACTGTAAATCCAGTGTGAGGACAATGTGCTTGAAGTGTGGAGTGGGATTGTGCATCGACTGTTTTGTTCCTTTTCATACTGGCTAGACCGTGTGGTTTTACAAACACAGAAAGAAGTGATGTGTGTAATATATCAAATGTGAAGTTCTAATTGTTATTTATTTTTAGTAGTATTACATTTAATAATAATCATAATATAGAATAGTAGCCTGCCGATGATTCAGAGTGTAAATTTTTAATCAAAGTGATATCCAATATAAGTAGGTAGTAGAAGCGCCTAGCGTTGCCATATGGTAACGGCAAATATTTTCAAAACTGAGTGATGAATAACATTAAACATTTCTTTTTCAGTGTGTTTGTGTTACTTAAGAGTCATAATAATGTAAAAAACAAATAAAAATTTAGAAAAAAATAATTCAGGCGTTAATGGGTTAATATAAGTTAAAATTAACGTGAAATGTAATTTAAGTAAAATGTAAAGTATCATAAAACTTTTTTTAAACATTTTAAAATGAATTTATAGTATTTACTATTATTAAAACTATACCTCGAATATGCGAGCTCAGGCGAGTCCCGTACGTACTCTGTAAGCGGCGGCTCCGTCCATCGTCGACAGCGGGAGTGTCGCAGTCCGCGTCTCCTTCGATGCAGACGTTCGGCATTGGGTACCTATCTCTCTCGCTCAGTGGAGCGGGCATAACACGAGGGGACCCATCGCGGCTTCGGCCCGGCAGACAGGTTTTAAATGAACGCAACGCCCATGCTCGAAACACTTCTTAGCTCTGTGACGAGAAACCCATGAAAATGATTGCTTCTCCTCCACTCACCGTGGAGATAACGATCGAAAAATGAAAAAAACAACCCTGAACGGTGGATCACTCAGCTCGTGGGTCGATGAAGAACGCAGCAAATTGCCCGTCGACATGTGAACTGCAGGATACATGAACATCGACATTTCGAATGCACACTGCGGTCCATGGATTCCGTTCCCGGACCACGCCTGGCTGAGGGTTAGTTGCAAAAACTGAACGCGACATTGCGTTCGAAGGGTGGGAGCGTCGCGGTTTGTGCGGCCACGGCCGCCGCCAAGTCTGCTGAAAAGACCTTCACCCCGGTGGAGCTGGACCGGTCGACACCACTGCTGAGAGTGTGTGAGACAGGAGGATTGGTCCGCGCAGCGTCTTTGTGTCTGCTGGCGCCGGTTCGCCGCCCTTGCCCCACAACCAAGCTCGAAAGTTTGTGCTGTGTGTGCAGCGACTGAACATTTTGTGTGACACGCACAAACCAAACACGACCTCAGAGCAGGCGAGACTACCCGCTGAATTTAAGCATATTATTAAGCGGAGGAAAAGAAATTAACAAGGATTCCCTTAGTAGCGGCGAGCAAACAGGGAAGAGCCCAGCACCAAATCTCGCAGATTCACCCCGCCGAGAAATGTGGTGTTTGGGAGGGTCCACTTATCCCGGGAACATGCGGCGAGTTCAAGTCCTTCTTGAACGGAGTCATGCTCCACAGAGGGTGCCAGGCCCGTAGAGACCGCTGCGGGTTCTGGGAGGATCTCTCCTTAGAGTCGGGTTGCTTGAGAGTGCAGCCCTAAGTGGGTGGTAAACTCCATCTAAGGCTAAATATGACCAAGAGACCGATAATGAACAAATACCGTGAGGGAAAGTTGAAAAGAACTTTGAAGAGAGAGTTCAAGAGTACGTGAAATCGTTCGGGGGTAAACGTGAGAAACCCGAAAATACCTCAACCGGTGAGATTCAAGCCTTATCCACGTCTTTTCCCCTGCTTTGGCGAGATGGGTCCGTCCCCCTGCACGGAGCAATCCGGCGTCAGGGTGGTAACGAGTTTCTACTCGGCCGGGTAGTGGTGTGGAGGTCGGTGGGCCGCACTTTTCCCCTCATTGGACGTCGCGACCTGTTGAGTGTCGGTCTAAGGCCTGGGTGTGTAGCCTGTTCGTCCGCGTCGCAAAGTGTGTTCGTCGGACAGAGCCCCGGTGTTCCGGCTGATGGCCCGACAGTATGTGTGCGCGGAGTTGATACGCCGCCCTTCGAGGCAGGCATCCGGCCCCTGACAAGCGAGGGTGCGTGGCATGGACGATGGACCTCCGGCCCCGCTCAGCTGTTGGTTTGGGCATGCCTCGGACAGAAGAATCCTGTAGACTCCCGTCAGCAGTGCAAAAGCTTCGGGTAATTTCACGACCCATCTTGAAACACGGACCAAGGAGTCTAATATGTGCGTGAGTCGTTGGGTTGACACTAAACCTAATGGCGCAATGAAAGTGAAGGTCCAACTATACCTCGAATATTATCAATTATAATATTACTAGTCTTACATTTTTTTCATCATCTGACTTAGTCTAATATTTGAGGGAGCTTCTTAGAGTAAATTATTCTGAATGTAGGTAAAATTTCCAGCACATTCCTCTGAATAGCTTTAGGTTGCTTATGTCTCTAATTTCAGTCGGGAGAGAATTCCAGGAATGTATGGTCCCCAGTACAAATGAGTTGTTATACATACTACTGTGTTGAGTGGGGATGGACAGCAAAGATCGTATTGATGACCTTGAGGGTGTTCTACCTGAGGGAGAGAGGTAGCTGAAATCTATTCTCAGGTAATCTAGTTTACCTTCGCAGATTTTGTGCAGAAGAGAAACAGCATGGTACTTACGTCTATCACATAATCTTAACCAAGACAGCTGATGTGGGAATGGAGCAGGACATTTAGAATTAATCTAATGCAGGCATTATGCGTCCATTGAAGTTTAGAACCAAGTGAACAACTTATGTTATTACAGACTATGTCACCATAATCAAATACTGGTAGTATTAGTCCTTGAACGAACAATTTTCTGTATTTGACAGGTAGAAACACCCTCGGTTTGTACGGTGACTGTAATGAACCAAATACACGTTGACAAATTTTTGTTACGTGCTCTGACCAACTTAAATACTTATTTAAAATTATTCCAAGGTTCTTAACAGAGTCTTTCGGTGTTATAAGTGTTTCACTGATCTTGATAACCGGTATATTGATACTTTCTAACTTAGCATGGGCTTTTCTAGATCCTATTATGATGGCTTGCGAATTTAATGGGTTTATCTTCAGGCAGTGGCTACTAGTCCATTCGTTAATGTTAAATAGGTCTTGGTTTAATTTCATGATTGCTTCTTGTAAGTCATTCGGCTTGGTATGAATATAAGTTTGGATGTCGTCTGCGTATAAGTTATATTTGCAATTCATCAGTTGTTCTGATAGGTCATTCATGTATAGGGAAAACAGAAGCGGTGATAACACCCCACCCTGTGTTACCCCCATCTCAGTATTTAGCCATCTAGACATCTTGTCTCCCACTGACACACACTGTTTACGTCCACTGAGATAGGAACGTTCCCAGCATAATACATTATTAGAAAATTTCATCATTTCTAATTTGGCTAGTAAAATGTCTTTGTCTACGCAGTAAAATGCCTTTGTAAGGTCGAGAAGAATTAGAACTGTCATTTGTCCATTATCCATTCCTAGCTGAATGTCGTTAGTTACTTTTACTAATGCTGTGTTGGTACTGTAATTCGATCTAAACCCTGATTGATATCTGTCGAGTAAGTTATGATGTAAGAGATAGTCTGTCATTTGTTTGTGTACTAGTTTTTCCAGTACTTTTCCTAGTACAGGGAGGATACTAACAGGGCGGTAATCGTCAAGGGTTATAGGGGTAGGCCTACTATTTTTCGGCAAGGGTCTGATGATGACATTTTCCCAGTTCTCAGGAGAGATTCCCATCATAAGAGAGGTGTTAATAACGTGTGTCATTGTAGGAAGAATGATGTCTAGAATTTTTCTTAAAAGGGACAGGTTTATTCCATCGTGTCCAGTAGACCCTGATTTTATGTCATTGAGGGCGCTCTTTACATCACCTGGAGTCACATGAGAGAAGTAGAATGTTTCTCCACCATGCTTTCTCTTTGAAGATATTCTGTCAGTAGTGGCTCTCTTGGTATTTCCGTTCGTCTGGACGTTTCTTTAGCTAAAATAATCATTCAGATTGTCAAAGGTACATTACATACATTACAGTTACAATCCTTTGTCTTTGTTTTATTTAGACCCATATTGCAGAGAGTTTTCCATACAACAGCAGAGTTATGTGTATTTAAAACTTTGCACGAGTAGCATATTTTAGCATTTCTTATCATCTGCATTGTTTTATTTCGGAGTCTTTTATATTTCTCAAAATTGTCCTGTGCTGGATGTTTCACATAGTAATTATAGGCTGCATCTCTGTCTTCATTTGAACACGAATTTCTTGATTGAGCCAAGGGTTAGAGGGTCACTTTACTCCAGCAGTACGTAATGGGGCATGTCTGTCGTATAAAGTTAAGAGAAGTTTGTTAAAATGAGATACTTTGTTGTCAATGTCCTTTATATACTGAACTGGGTGCCATGGTGTGCTCAGAGAGTCTTCAACGAGGGCTTCTTCGTTCAAATTTTTGAAATCTCTCTATGTGATTATCTTAGGCTTGTATTTTGGACACTTCAAAGAGTATGCAGAGTAAATCATATAATGGCGGGAAAGGCCTCGAACAGGCATCTGTCCATGTGACAATATATGGTCTTCATTGTTGACAACGATTAGGTCAAGGAGTGTGTGCGAGGTTGCAACATGGTGTGTGGGTTGTAAGGGCAGAACTGTCATATTAATGGATTCAAACATGCATATTAGTCGCCTAGTTCCAGTAGTTTCATTTTTCAGGTCAGTGTTAAAATCTCCCATTAAAATCATATGTTCATACCTGGATATTAAATCCTGTAGGGCTTCCTCTAGATCCGTTGTGTTTCCAGTCTTCGGTGGGCGATACACTACACCGAGTAAACACTTCGTACCATGAATTTCAATTTCTACGAACAAGAACTCCGATCTGTGAGAGTATTCACATGGCAATTTAAATACACTGAAGAAAATGGAAATTGCAACACACGGAAGGAGTGGTGCAACATTGCTGCAATTGAACATGCAGGACGAGTGTTCGGTTGTGCTTCGATGATTACACTTTCAGGTCCCTCTGACCACAAGTTTGAACAACAATCAATACAGGATGTGCCCACCACAAGCTGCAATACATTGATGAATTCATCGAGGCATGCAGTCAATAAGGCCCTGGATCGCTTCCTGAGGAATTGTGGCCCATGCTTGCTGCACTACACGGGTCAGTTGTTCCAGAGTTGTGGGTGGCTGAGGACGGTTGGCCAGTTGTCGATCCATCATGTCCCACACATGCTCAATAGGACTGAGGTCCAGGGATCTGGTGGGCCATTCTAAGGTTGTGATGTCGTGGAGAGCTTCTCTAGAGATGCATGCAGTGTGAATCTGGGCATTGTCCTGCTGAAACATCCCATTAGCAATGTTCGCCATCATAGGGACAACCACTGGAATGAGTACCCTATCAACGTACTGTCGAGCAGTCATAGTGCCCTCAACAAGCACTAATTGTGATTTCACATTAAAGCCAATATCTCCCCAGACCATAATGCTTGGTGTTGCCCTGTGTGCCTCTCAACAATAGATCTGGGCGGCCCCTCTCCCCGGTACGTCGGCGCACACGATTCCAGCGATTACTGCGGGCAAGACAAAAGCGTGATTCATCACTAAAGACGACCCTATGCCATTCGTTGACCTACGTCGACCTTTCTCGACACCAGGCCTGCCTTACACGTCGCTGTTGAGGGGTCAGTGGAACACCTTCTGCAGGGACACGGGCTCGTAAGCCAGCTGCACGCAGGCGATTACCAACTGTTTGTTATGTAACGTGGGGTGCCACAGCTGCTTGAATTTGCGCTGCTGTTGCATGGGGTTCCATCCGGGCCATCCGAATGATGCGGCAATCCTCTCTCGCAGTTGTCTGTCACGCTGGGCCTGTGCCAGGTCTACAAGTGTGGGTACCTTCATTTGACCACTGCTGCCATACACGTTGTACCGTAGATGCCTGTCGGCCAACACGTGCAGCGACAGACCTTAGCGATAATCCAGCCTCACACAGCTCAATTATCTGAGTCCTCTCAAACGGCGACAGTTGTTGATAGCGTGCTCTTCTCTGTCTTTTAAAGTTAAAAGTTTCATTGTTCCGTATTGAAGAATATTACAGTTAAAATTGTTATAATTGATAAAGAGATTCAACCTATTCAATACAAAAGAATAAGAAATGTAGTGAATTATATTCCCATTTAATAATTTAATTTATTTATTTATTTATTTACATATTTTACGCCCACATTGGAGCACTGAAATCAATACATTTGAGTTAATTTCTTCTTCTTCTTCTCCCAGAACTTTTTCATCCTCTCCGACCTGGAAGCCCTTTGTGTGTCCGATATAGTATATTGTTTCCGTTCAACTGCTTTTAGTTTGAGACTTATGCTTTTGTTCTTCAAAATCCTCTTCTCTTTTCTGTCTTTGATTTGTTGCCGAGTTATACCCAATTCTTCCAAATCGTCCTGAACTTCTCTGAACCAATTATTATTGATTTTATTCTTCAAAAAGTAATCGAATAGTTGTTTCAATATCCTGGTGTCTGCTAATCTTGATATGTGACAGAAAAAGGAAATTCTTCTTTTACGCATTGTAGATATTATTGATTCACATTCACGATAGACAATGTTGTTAGGCAACAATCTCCACTGTCCATCAACTTGGTGTTTTTTATTAATAATTGTTCTAAGAATTCTTCTCTCAGTTTTCTGTAATTTGTCTGTTGTAGATTTTACATTTAATTTGAATAAAGTTTCACTAGCATAGGTTGCCTCTGGTTTAACTATGGAATTATAATGTTTCAGCTTAGCGTTTATCGAAAGAGATTTTTTTTTATAGGTTGGCCAGGTAAGTCTTTGTGCTTGTTTAAATTTAGTTGTTCTGTGTTCTATTGCTTCTTTTTCATTTGTGTTCCATGTTATTATTTCCCCAAGATATTTGAATTTCTGAACAATTTTAATCTCTTTATTACTGTTCAGCTGAATAACTGGTAAATCAACTTTAAAAGTTGGCATCATTTCTGTTTTTTCAAATGAAATTTGTAATCCCATTTTTTTAGCTATAATTTCTAGTTGTTCAATTTGAAATTTAGCCTCTTCTATTGTATTTGCAAGTAATGCTAAATCGTCCGCAAAAGCAAGGCAGTTGAGTTTAATATTTCTACCGATCTTGATAGTTGGTTGGCATTTCTTGTTCCATTCACGCATAACCTTCTCCAATGCACAATTAAATAACAATGGTGAAAGTCCGTCTCCTTGTCGAAGTCCAGTTCTTATAGTGAATGATTCTGATAATTCACCTCTAAATTTAACTTTTGCCTTCGTATTTTTAAAAGTCATATTAATGAGGTTAACAAGTTTTTGATGTAAGCCAAATTCTTTAAGGCTTTTTAATAATGAGTCACGATGAATACTGTCGTATGCTTTTTTAAAATCTACAAACGTGATGACCAGACCCTTACTTCGAACTCTTTGGTGCTTCATTATCCATTTTAAACTAATGATTTGATCTGGACAGCTTCTACCTGGTCGAAATCCTCCCTGATATTCTCCAAGTTCTTGGTCGAGTTGTTCTTGGATTCTTGTGTATATAATCTTGGATAAAATCTTGTATGTAATATCAAGTAAGGATATCCCCCGATAATTATTTGGATCGGAGCGATCACCTTTCTTGTGCAGCGGGTGGATTATCGCTGTATTCCATTCCTCAGGAAGCTTCTCCGTGTTCCAAATATCAATGATGTATTTATGTAGGTTTTGAATAGTCTGATCATTAGCATTCTTCCATATTTCTGCTACTATTTGATTCTCTCCTGCTGCTTTGTAGTTTTTAAGTGCATTAATTGCCGTTTTCACTTCATTGTAAACTGGTGGTATAATCTTTTGTAATGGAGTTTTATTTTTTGGGTTAGGATCAAATTCTAAATGTTCCACAGGATCCTCACAATTAAGTAACTCTTTAAAGTATTCTGCAAGAATGTTAGCATTATCCTGATTATTGTGTGCCATTTTACCATTTTTATTTCTTAACATAAGTGTGGGAGGGGTAAATTTAGATTGATATTGCTTGAATGTTTTGTAATAGTCTCTTGTTTTATGCTGATTGAATGTTTCTTCTATAGTGCTAAGCATTTCCTTTTGATAATTCCTTTTAATTGTCCTAATTTCTTTAGCTGTTTGTCTTCTGGCATTAATTAGTTCTTCTCGAGATTTTTCCGTTTTCCTCTGTTGATCATTTATCCATGCCTTGTGTCTTGCTTGAATTGCTTTGTCACATTCCTCGTTCCACCACGCATGTTTCTCCTTTTGATTGGGGCAATTTCTTCAGCTATGGTTTTAAGTTTGTTGATCATTGTCTCTAATTTGTCATTTAAAGGTGTTTTGGATCTCTCTAAATATATTTTATTATTTATTAAGTAACTGGGATCATAATTTCTCCTTGCTTTGAGATGATTATGTTTGTGTTTCCTTTTTGGTGTTAACTTGATTTTTATTTTTGAGATATAATGATCCGAGTCAATGTCTACCCCACGGAGGACTCTGACATTATAAATTTCTTTATGATAATCTTTATCCATGGCAACATGATCAATCTGAAACTCTCCCAATTTTACGTTAGGGCATTTCCATGTCATAAGTTTATGTGGTCGCCTCATGAATCTGGTGGTTTCCAAAACGAGTCTATGATCTGCACAAAGTTCAATTAATCTTTGGCCATTTTTGTTCGTTAATTTATGAGCTGGCCATTTTCCTACAACTGTGCGATACTTCTTTTCTCTGCCTATTTTAGCATTGAAATCTCCAAGTAAGATTTTTATATGCTCATCAGGGATCTTCGCTAATATGTAATCAAGTTCCTCCCAAAAGTTTTCAACTCCTTCTTTATCTTTATTGTTTTTGTCATTTGTTGGTGCATGGACATTTATTAAAGTATAAGTTTTATTCCCTACTTTAATTGTTAGAAGTGCCATCCTCGAAGATTTTGAAGAAAATTCTTCAATTGAGTCTATTATGCTACTATGAACAAGAAAACCTACACCAAATTGAGGGACATTCTTCATTACTCTTTCTCCTGGAGGTCCTTTGTAGAGACGATAACCTCCTGATTCAATTGGGTCCTGGTCTGTGTTCCTAAGTTCTTGTAAAGCCATTATTAAAATCCTATGTTGGTCCATCACATCAGTTAAATGTTTCAACTTGCCCACCTTACTTAGTGAATTAATGTTTAATGTTGCAAAGTATGAAAATTTTCCTGATTTGTTGAACTTAAGTCTCTTCTTACATTGTTGGGTTAGTCCACTGTCTGTCAGCTGTCTGTCGATTGTCTGTTGGGCTTCCAGGCGCTCCGATTCGCCTAGGTCTTCTACTTGACACCCCACCGATTCCGAGTGGTGTCTTTGTGCAGATCCTTGTTGTTGTTTGTCCACACCGGTGGATTTATTCATTAGAAGACTCATCATCATTGATTGTCTGATCTTTCGATCGAAACATTTCTGACCAAGGTCAGGCTTTACAATTCCAGATGTGATCTGGAAAGGTGATTAATGAAGTATGAATTGGTGATGAATGAAGTGCTACAAGTTCATCCTAGTTGTTCAGGACTGGGAGTAGGCATTTCCTCCATACTCCGCATATGTTATGGTTTTCCCGCCAATACTCGGGTAGCTGATTGCAGTGGTTTCCCACTGGGCGATGGGGTCGCCACATCCCTACGCCAAATTTAATTTAATTTAATAATTATTAAAAATTATTAAATGGGAATGTAATTCACTACATTTCTTATTCTTTTGTATTGAATAGGTTGAAACTTTTTATCAATTATTTCAATTTTAACTCTTCTCTGTCGTCGAGGCATGTTTGACAGGGAACATTTCTCTGCACAGACTGCAAGTCAACTACGCTACACCAGAGTCCGTATACTGGAGTTGATTCCTCCGCGACCAATCACGTGGGGAGACCTGTAGCAACAATTCAATGGGTCTGAAACTTTGATCGTTTACACATCTACATGGCATCGTTCCATATCTTGAAAATCAACACAAACGACCAATGCCTTCATGGTGTTGCAATTTCCATTTTCTTAAGTGTATTACCATGTATTTCAAATCATCACGTATTAATATTCCGCCTCCACCTCCAGGTTTTCTCTCTCTATCGTTCCTAATTAAAGTGGATCCACTCATTTTAACCAGTGCTGAAGGGATAGACTGATGCAGCCATGACTCTAAAATCATTATAGCATGCAAACTACAGGTTGAAAATATTTCAGAGAATGCTGAGAAATGTGGGGCAATGCTCTGTGTATTGACATGTGCTATTTATAGGGAAGTAGGGTAGGGTGCAAGAATGTCTTTGAGATGGTTAGCGGTATTCTTCGAGGGGGCTGGCACAACGGGGTAATGACCTGCTTGGGACAGTGATGAAAGGAGGCTGAAATTAGAGACATTTGTTTTCTGGTTGCTCAATGCTCCCAACTTGAAAGTTAAATTATGGCAGCTGATAGTAAGAAGTACCTACTACAACTATAAGATTAGCACCTAAATCAGAACTACAACTATGTGGAAAATTAAAGTGAACTAAAATAACTATGGCAGTTCTTATATTGCAGAGAGTCTGCTCATGACTAGTGAATACTGTTCAAATCTGAACGATTAGTTATGGCTATTTAATGGTTCCCTTGTTTTACATATATGATCCCATCTCTAGACCATATGTTCTGGACAGTAAATTTTGAGACTGCATCCTGAAGAAGTCGGAGTCTTGCTGGAGTCAGGTTCTCACGGATTGTTTTATTCGAGCCCTTAATTTTTTTTTTATTTTTTTTTGTTCATGAACATAGCGTTTCTCTTATGGTATGACACAAACTTGATGATTATAGGTTGCGGACGCCCATTCTGGTTTTCCCCAACCCTATAAGACCTATCAATGTCATCCACGGAAAGACTGACACCCATTTCCTTCGCAATGTCAAGAACTAAGTTGTCAGTGTTCTCGTCCGCAGTTTTCGATATACCGAACACATGTAGGCACTGCCTTCTTTGATACTGTTCCAAACAGTTTTATCCTGCAGTTCAGTTTTTAAATCACTGATTGTTTTGTCCCACTCCTCCAGAGCCCTCCTAAGTCCTTCAATTACACTCGTATTAAATGAATAGTCTCCTTTAATTGTTCAACAACAGACTTTGTTACCTGGTCCTGGATAAGGTTGACAAGCTTGCCAAGTGTCTCCTTGCTGCTCAGCGCTTCCTGTACTGCCTGCTTTACTATGGCTTCCATTGGCACTTGCTTCACCTTGCGTGGCATTAATTTATAGAATTTTTGCCTTTTGCTTTCATCAATCACTTCACTAACACTCACTCGGAACCACTGCACTGGTAGAGATAGTGTAATACACTCTGAGCTGCCACACTACGAAAATTCACGTTCGCCACGAGCCTCGTATTCTGCGTCTATGAAATGTCCGCCAGTGCGGTATTCACAGGAGTAGCAAAACTAAACAAATCTGTAATGGATTTCCAAGCCATTAACAACCACATAGCCCTCATAAAATTAGAAGGCAAACATTAAAAGTATATGCGCCAACTTCCAATGCAGATGAAAATTAATTCAAGGAATTCTACTGTAAATTGAAAGCTGCCACAGGAAATACTTCAAGGAAAGAAATAATCCTTATATGTGGTGACTTCCATGCAAACATTGGCGATACATCTCAATATGAAGACTTGAAAGAAGTTGTTGGTAAATAAAGGAACAGAAGAAGGAAATGAAAGGGATGACTGCCTGATTGAATCTGCCATCGATAAAAATTACTCCACAATGAGCACTATGTTTAAACACCATATACGTAGATTATATACTTGGCAAAGTCCAGGGAATAGAACACAAAATCAAATTTCATTTTCCCAAATACCAGGTGGGTGTCATCACTTCAAACGGTGAGAACTCTTCTAGGAGCAATATATGGACCAGATCACTCGTTACTAAAGACTAATTATGCTTACTCTCTAAGTTTCCCACAGATGTATGAAAATTATGAAAATGGAAATTAAAAGAGTAAGAATTACTTGCAAAGATAGGAGTAATTCAACCCATTGTTAATGATATCAGAACACCTGAAGAAATCTGGGCCACATTCAGAAACTCTGTGATAACAGCATTACAACCATTTGAAAATGATCAAACAATACAAACAAAACACAATCTATGGATATGAGAATAGTCACTGCAAGTTATTGAGACTAGGAGACACCTTGCAAAAAAAAAAAAAAAAAAAAGACGTACACATAGAGGAGGATAAACAAAAACGTCATGAACTCAACCAAAACATAAAATGCAAATGTACACAGGACAAACAAAAGTATTACTCAGAAATATGCAAGGAGATAGAAACCTACGAACAGAAAAACCAGCCAAGAGTTTCTTTAGGAAAATTCAATTCATTACACAGGAGTTTGGCCAAAAACATGGGCTGTTGAAGATTGCAATGGAAATTTGAAAACAAATGTAGTTGAAATAGCAGAAGTATGGAAGGCACACTGTCAAAACCTGTATAAAGGATGCCAACAATATGAATATGAAGATCACGGTGACGGAGACATGGAAGAACCTGACATCCTTGAGAGTGAAATACAAGCAGCAATAAAGAAGCTAAAAGAAAACAAGACAACTGGCCCAGATCTAGTAATAAAAGAAATGCTGAATGCTATAAAGGACACTAGAATAAAAATTCTACATCTCCTCTGCAATAAAATATGACACACCACAAAATGGCCCAAGGACTGGACAGAGTGCAATATCATCCCCATGAACAAAAAAGGAAATCTCTATGAATGTGACAACTACAGAACCATTACTTTCATTTCACATGCATGTAAGGTAATGCTCCACATTATTAATGAGAGTCTGAAATAATATTTGCGGTTGGAAATACCACCTGAACAAGCAGGGTTCATACAGGGAAGAACAACTTGAGAACACCTACTCAACATACAGCAGGTTCTTATTTTTACAATTTGCTTTACGTTGCACCACCACAGATAGTCTTATGGGGACGATGGGATAGGAAAGAACTTGGAGTGGGAAGGAAGCTGCCATGGCGTTAATTAAGGTACAGCACCAGCATTTGCTTGGTGTAAAAGTGGGAAACCACGGAAAAACATCTTCAGGGCTGCCAGCAGAGGAGTTCAAATTAAGCTCACAGCTGTACGACCCTAACCGCATGGCCACTTGCTTGGTCATACGACAGTTGATAGAAAAGTCAAAAGAATTCTGTTCTCCTTTATATGTTTTATCTGAGAGCCTTTGACAAAGTAAAGTGGAATCATCTAAGTCAAGAGTGCCAAATAACCTCATATCACTGATAGCTGAATATTAAACAAAGTGGTGGTGATTATTGTTTTAAGACAAAGTTCAACTAGGCAACCATCCTCTATTAACATTAATCAGAGGGGAAAATGGAAGGGGCCCGACACTTCGAAAAATGAAGGTATCGGCCAAAGAAAGACAAGAGCCATGAAGGGCGTGAAAATGACTCCCTAGGCCTTGCAAGCCTAATACCATAGGGATCGTAAAAGAACACGAGTTGACCAAGGAAGGTTGGATAGGATAGATGAAAGTGAGGAGCCTAGCACAACTACGTGGAAACAATGCCAGGACTCAGCGAAGTGCCCTATAGTCGCCAACCCATGCTGCCAAGTTAAGAGACCCTGGGGCCCTTTTTAGTCACCTCTTACGACAGGCAAGGGATACAGTGGCTGTTATTCTACCACCCCCACCCACAGGGGGTTGTACAAACAAAATACACGATCAGTGAGACTACTTCAGACTCAATCAAAGGAGTGAAATACAAGCAGCAATAAAGAAGCTTCTTCCCAAACATGGAGTTAACCAGGGATGTACTGTATACTGCCGCTTTGACTCTTCAATATATACAGGAAATATATCATGAGAAAAGCTCTGGATGGATAGGAAGGTGGTGTTTCAGTTAATGGAAAAAAAAATTAACAATTTAGGCTTCGTTGACGATACAGCCTTGTTAGCAAACAATCACGAAGAATTATTTGAATTCATGAAATTAATTGAAAAGGAGAGACAGAAACTTGGTTTAGAACTGAGTACCTCAAAAACAAAAATAATGATAGTGGATAGGCAGAATAACAACTATCCAGAAATAAAATGGATTGATCGATTTGAAGTCATCAATGAATACATCTATCTTGGATCTATGATAAATTCTGGGTCATCAGGAGAAGAGATAAAACAAACATGCAATCTGGCTAAGATACCAATGAAAAAATTAACGAGACTCTGGAAGGACTAATAGATTTCCAAGAACCTGAAAATAAGACTAGTAAACAGTCTAGTACTTCTCATACTAATGTATGGATGCAAGTCATTGATATTAAGAAAGGAGGAGATTAATAAGGCCATGTAACTGAAATGCTTTGCTGGACTGACCACGGCACGAAAAACTCCATCCTGAAAGGGCTTATAATAGAAAGGAGGATCTCAGGCCAGGTTCGGCTCCATCACCTGAAAGGTGGTGGTGATTATTGTTTTAAGAGGAAGTACAACTAGGCAACCATCCTCCATCACCTGAAATACAGTAGCTATGTAGTAAGGAAATTTATCAGGAAATATGGAGTTGATAATCAGGATGGACCTACAAGGTGGATTAGACAGATTACCACCCAAACATGTGGAAGAACAATGCATGACCTAATAAAGCAAGTCAATGACAGGGTATCATGGTGAAAAATCGTCTATGATATCACAGTGACCAACACGCCTTGCAGGATGAGAGAGAGAGGGGGGGGAGGGGGGGCAGGATCTGAAGATTTACTTACAATCACACTTGGATTCTTCCCAAACAACTCCTGAGTTATAACTGATAAAGAAGGGAGAGTGAGTTTCATGACGATAATACTACAATGGACAAGCAGTATTAAGGAAGATGGGAATCAATAAAAATGGTTATTACTGCTGCTTTTTAAAACACGAGGATTGCAGTTCTAATTAGAAATGGCATCAAATTTCTTTTTTGGGAAAATTAAATGATCATAGATATCTCTTTCAAAAAATAAAGCTGAAATTGATAATAATTTATTCGCATCTAACGAATCATTTTTGAGAGACACCTGGATTGGAATTTAGAGTCAACAAGTGTAAGAATCAATGCATCGAAAGGCGGAAACTAACTGAGGTCCTTTGAAACTACCATAAATTAATCATTCAGTCTATCAAAAGGCAGAAACCAATTCAGAGCCTATGAAACTACCATGAATTAATCAGTCCTCTTTGATAAAAGAGTCTTCTATATCATTTCATAAAAGTTTTTCCTCCCATGATTTCCTCTTCCCCCTTCCTTGGTGCAATCAACAGCTGCCTGCTTGGCAATCTATGCTTCATGTTTTTTTCTGTTTCCTTTTTTTCCTGTACTGATGACATATTTCATTTCATTTTTTCTAATTTTGAATTCCCTAATGTGTTTTTAATCAACATTTAATGTACTGACAAAGGTGGACTATTGAAATTACATACCGTATTTCACGGCATAATCGTCGCACTTTTTATACCAAAATTTTCGAAAAAATTGTAGGGTGCGACCATTATACGATGAATATTTAATACCAGTATTTGCATTACTCAAAAAATGTATTTATAACTAAATTGTATTTGATACAAATTTAAGATGCACGTAATACTCGCGTTTATACATCAAAATAATTAAAATAGTCTAAAACAAAATTCATAATTTTTCGCAACAATTCGGCGAACGTTTTTCCAACCTGAAAATAAAAATGAACGTATTAAGTTAATTGTCATTAATTTGAGTATTAAAGTTAAAATATTACACTTGCAAAAAATTATCGCTTTGTTGTGAAATGCGGACTTACCGGTACGCAATTTATTCCAAATCTTCGGTGTCGCTTTCGCAGGTTTCGCTATCTGATGCGCCGTCCTCGCCTCTGTTAATACCAGTATCAGATTCTTCGTCTCCCTGCCACACTGCGTCATCTTCGGAACCGTCTAGTGCATTCGAAATCCCAGTCCTTTTAAAGCTCTTGGAGACTAGTTCAGGTGGTATAAGATCCCAACTCTTCTTCACCCACGAGCATAACAAGTCCAAGGGTGGACGCCTGATATTTCCGGCGGGCGTCAATTGCTGATCGCCGCTCATCATCCACTCGTTGTAAAATCGACGTAAGTGGTCTTTAAAGGGTTTATTAACACATACGTCTAGTGGCTGCAAAGCAGATGTTAGGCCACCAGGAATGACTATCTGTCATGTCTTATTTGTAGTGAGAATTTGCTTCACTTCGTTCACGAGGTGACCTCGGAAACTATCTAAAACAAGCAGAGCTGGTTGTTTTACTAGTGCACCAGGTCTTCTATTCCACACAGTTTTAACCCAGTCCAGCATGAGTTCTACGTCCATCCAACCCTTTGGTTGCACTCGTACATGAATTCCAAGGGGAAACTGTATATTCTTAGGCATCGTTTTCCTCTTGAAAATGATGTAAGGCGGCAACTTTCTCCCGTCAGCTGTAATGGCTAGCATTGCCGTGCATCGCAACTTCTCACTACCGCTGGTTTTCATTAATACACTCCGTGATCCTTTTAGCGCAATAGTGCTGTTGCGAGGCATATAAAAAAAGATTGGAGTCTGATCGGCATTACCGATTTGAGAAAGCAAGTACGAAGTTTCCTTGCGCAAACGTATGACAAATCGGTGAAAATTTACAATCTTGTCCGTGTAATCAGCAGGCAACTTTTGGCTTAGTGTTGTTCTCCTTCGCACTGACAGATTGTGTCGTCGCATGAACCCCTTAATCCACCCACGAGTCGCCTTAAACTGAGTTACCGGTATGTTGTGTTTGCGCGCTACCTACTGTCCCTTAATTTGTAACATTTCATATGATACACTGCAGCCATTGTTACGTATTTCACTGACGTACCTAAACACTTCTTCGTCAATTATAGGAAACGTCCCTGTTTTAGGACCTCTAAACGCGCGTCTAGAAGGGTTTGTGCTTTTTATCTTGTTTTTTACTTTCCGCCAGTCACGCACCAACTTTTCACTCACTGAAAATTTTCTTTCTGCAGCTCTGTTCCCGTGCTGTTCAGCGAAGGCAATTACGCTTAGCTTGAAGCCCGCAGAATAGTTTCTATATTTACCCATAATCGCTTATAAATGCTTCACATGTTAATGTTTTGCGATATAAATGACTTTCCGTAATTGTTCACTATTAAAACAAATTATTTCTGCAAACACCCCAAACACAAATTAAAAGCTTAAATTCTCACGCACACATGTCTACAGTAATCACGTAAATCTGAAACAAATAAATGCATCTGTGATCTGTCCATTCCAGAGCAGCCAATACTTTTAGGCAGCAAGGAAGCATGCAGCAATTTATCAGTTTAGCTCGTTGGTTGCGACACACTACTGCGCTTGCGCAAAGCTCGCAAACCGGAGCTCTAGCTAGCGCGGTGTAGATCTACTGTATAGTTGACTGTATTCCGAGACGTCAGTAACAAACATTCATTTTTTTCAATTTCTTTTAAACATACGGTAATTAGGTTAATATTTCTTCCCAGTTATTGATGATTTTACATTACATTACTGACGAGTTTCTAAAATAAAACTTTAATAGCATTGGATAATAATTATCTTGACTGCTTGGATAAAAGTTTTCATCCCATGCCCGGACACTTATGACGTAGTAGTAAGATAAGAGTCTAGCGATGACAACTGAGACATCGTAAATAATTCGGCTGACCGTGAGCTGAATAATTCCGTGGAAATCTGCGTTATCGTCTTGGATTTCACTTCGTGCGCAATAACACAGGAGCCGGCCCCATGGTGTAGGGGTAGCGTGCTTGCCTCTTAAACGGAGGCCTCGGGTTCAATTCACGGCCGGGTCAGGGAATTTTACCTGTATCTGAGGGCTGGTTCGACGTCCACTCAACCTACCTACCCGGTATTTCCTGGCGACGTTGCCGATAAGCGATAACTTACAGCCTTACGTATTTCAAATGGGAACTCATAATATGTAGGTGGTGAATAAATAGTACACTGTCTCGCGACCACGTTGTCAAACTGCCGATAGCCTACCGGTAAGCCATGCGTCGTACATATACCGGTATTATTTATTTATACGTTGTGCAACATGTCGCAAACGTGACTATGTTGCCAAATTGCCCATAAACCACACGTATTTAAATTGCGCATTCATGTGCAACTTACGTTGCAGTTCCATTTACCTTTTAACCAGATTAGTGAACAAAATTTGGACGTGCGACGATTATGTAATTAAAGGTTTAAAGTCCGATTTTTGTATTGAAAATAAAGGATGCGACGATTACGCGGTGGCGACGATTATGCCGTGAAATACGGTATTTTCTTTAAGGCAATTTCGTTAATTATCTTGACGCAAATTTTCAGATGTCAAAAATAAATGCAGTGAAACCTCGTTAGTAGATTCCTCATTAAGACATTTTCCTGCTTAGCACGTTGTAAATTTGAAGTCCCAATTCTCATCATATGAAATCTAAATAAAAATACCTTGCTTATCAAGTCACAAATTTTCGCTATTACCGCTTAATTTTTTCCTAGCGCTGAAAATGTTGTTTGTCATCCCTTGTGAAAGGAATGTGATTTCCAACTTGGGTAAGAGCCCTGGCCACAGTTGTATGATAATGAGAATAGGCACTGAATTCCTCAACTGCACAGGATAAGTTGCACCTTCGGGGAGCAAGTCATTAGCCTAAGGAATACTCAGTTTTGTTTGCCGGTTATCATTGAGCTTGCTGAATAACACAGTGAGCCTGTTTGTGCCTGTGTTTAACATTCCATTCAGAAGTTAGAAATTTGTTTTGTACAGTGAAGGGAAGCGAATATTTGCAGTGTGATAAGCCTACATCTGGATTAGGAACATAATCGTGTGAAGTTGACTAGCGTGGTGTATACTGTATGTATTGAGATAGCCTAGCTATGGATATGAGAAAAGTCGTGAAATTTCTTACTAATGAAGACAAAATTAACATTTTTCAGGAAGCGGATTGACATTCACATCTTTAAGGGCATAGAGGTGGTGCGAATGTTTTGACTCGACCACTCGAATTAGTCGAAGTTTTGTTGGTTTCAAAATGGCGGCCAAAGCCTTCACACACAGACGCATATGGTCAAGTGTAACCCCCCATTCACTGTCTAAGAGTGTGTCCAAAAAGTAATGTTTAAAAACTCACTGGTGCCAAATAAAAGGCTTCTACTAACAAACATTTGTTTTAGAAATAGTAGAACTTCGTTAGTACGTTTTCAAAGGGACTGAAAAATTGGATGTCAAAAGCGGGAAAACATACTACCAAAAAGGCTATACTGTATTTACGTGTAAAAATAATGTTTAAAAAGCACATCATAGATGTAAGCGTGAAATTGACAACCTCATGAATTAGTTACATGCTCTACTACAGTCACAACATAAACATAGGTTTGTCAGTAACTTACAGGGGGAATAAATAACAATGTAAAACATTTGGGGGATGAGCAGAGCACCGATCAAGAGTGCAATTTACCTGTTTCCCAAGCAATCAGTCACTACTGATCTGCATTTAAGGCAGTCACCCAGGCGGCAGGTTCCCTATCTGTTTTTCTAGCCTTTTCTTGAATGATTTCAAAGAAATTCAAAATTTATTGAACATCTCCCTTGGTAAGATGTTCCAATCTCTAACTTCCCTTCCTATAAACGAATATATGCCCCAATTTGTCCCCTTGAATTCCAACTTTATCTTCATATTGTGATCTTTCCTACTTTTAAAGACACCACTCAAACTTATTCGTCTACTAATGTCATTCCATGCCATCTCTCCACTGACAGCGTGGAACATACCACTTAGGGCCGGTTCTACCACCTACTGGTAAAGTAGCGCGTAACTTGCCCTCCACGTAAAAGGATGTTTCCGTTCGACCACCCCCAGACAGCGCTATCGGCAGCATAAATCGTAGTTATCCGGCGCATAATTTATCGGCCACTTCGAGGGCCCGATAAGACTTTACCTGCCGGGCAAGTTTTGAGAGTTGAACATTATTAGCTGTATTTCTGGTGACATACAACTTAAATTAGCTTAGTGTACTGAAAAAAGCATGATACTGTAACAGTGGTCGATATTGCAAGATCTTGAACATTAATGCTTCCCTTGAGTTGCAACGGTCACACCAGCCTCTCGCATCGGTAGCTTAGGGAACACATTTTATACGTTAAGCTTTCGTAAAGAAACTTTAAAAAGATATAAAATCAAAATCTATTTGGAAATCATTTCAAATGGGCTTTAATTTTCTACTTTTTCAGTTTTCAGACACAGGGTATAACTTAATAACTTTATAACTACCTGAAGCGTTCTCTTAGGGGTAATGGCTAACACGCTCACTTCGTAATACGAGTGACACAGGTGTAGAATACATTGGAAGTGGAAAGAGTTTATAGAAGATTTTATTTGTAAACCTTGTTAAGTAGTACTTACTGTATGATCTGAAGTGTGGTGATAGAATGTTTTATTTGCATTCCATGTAATGACCTAACCTGTACAGTGTAAATATTTTGGAACAGGGTGTGTTGGCCTTTGTTAGTTAGGTATTCTAGAAAGTATGTTCTGACTGTTCTGGAAATGGAAGATTCGCGATCGTGTGTATTCGAGAAAGTTATTTAAACATCGCGACTGAAGTAAGTGTTGTGATTGGTGAAGCTGGGTGGTGATAGGCGCGTTCCTGCGTTCTGATTGGCTACTCCAAGGCCAGGGTTCCCTTTTTTAAAGAGAGCGAGGCAGCATTTCGTGGTCTTTCTGTCGGTCTTCTATATCTTAACTGTCTGAAGTGTTGATGTCGTCAGCGACGCCTCACTACCGGGATGGGCCATTTGGGGTAAGCACTCTTGATTTCTGATCCACCTTAAATTTAATTTAATGTTCGCTTGCTTTTTCATATAGGAGTTTGCCCTAACCTCACCCAGATTCGCCACTCAATTATTTCTGATGCCTTAGCTTTTCAGCTGGGCTTGCCTGTTTGCTTTCGAGGCATTCCCTTTTCCTTGTTTTGCTAAATATGTAAATTGTAGTTTTATGTATTTACCTTGGGGTTTTGCCTCTAGTAGTGAGCTATGCTAAAATGGCATGTTCATAAAAATGATGTTTCCCATATTGCAAAGGGCTTGTATCGGCCTCACCTCGATTGAGTTAAGTGTTTCCATGATTGTACCAGAGAGGGCAGCTCCCTCGGTCATGAGCATGGAAGATCATTCTTTCGGCGAGACAGTTGTTTTATCTCTTTGGAATGAATCTTTGCATTGTTATGTGTGTGGAATATAAACATGGACCCCACGCAGATTAGAGTGACGTTTTTATGCCATAAATGGGTTTTTAATAGATTTAAACTTGACCCATACTACCATCCATTTTGTTATTTTGATTATTGATATTACAGGTATGGTAATCCTTGTATTAATATTATTTCTACGGTTCTGTTTTGCCATTCTCCTCTTTTAATGATGACCAATTGATATGCACCCTTCTGCTCTACAGCGAGAATGAGCTGTGTGTCTGTTGTTGGCGTAGTTGTGAGGTGTTCATAGCTGGGTCTCTTTATTTACGTGCAGTACATTGTAAAGTATTTTGCCATCGAATGAATGTACGTCCGGCGTGTCGACGCGGAGATCCATTCGTGTCAGACGAAGTGCGTAAGCTGATGGGTTTATGCATGACCATTGGGTCCCTATTATCCAACTGCTAATTGTATGCGCCATGTACGCTATCTCTGACATGTGTGAGACCTTTGTTTGTGACCATGAAAGTCATACTATATGAGTTGGTGTTCAACTTATTAACTGGAGCAACTGCTCGTATAGTTTGCCGATACCGACAACGCCTGAATGTTTGAGTGTGTGTTGGTGAGTGGAAGGAGAGAAAGGATGACGTATCGGTCAGCTCAATTTATATTTTTGACTTTGTTTCTGAGCCTCATGCTTGTTGCCGGTACGGTGATATTTATTTTGCCTTGGTCTCCGTCATGGCCGTTTGCTTGCCCACGAGGCCGCCATGTTTGTTTTCTTATATTCAGGCTATGCGCCTGCCTGTGTTTTTCTTTGGGTTTGAATTTTGTTTCTTTGGTCCAGATATGTTTCTCTCTGTGCTATGTTGTGATCTTTCACATTTTATTTTACCTTCTCTGGTTTTTTTCTTCTCCTTTCTTCTCCTTGCTGCGTGGGAACTTTGATCTGCAGTAATTGTTGAGACGATGTGGAAGAAACATAGACGCGTATGTTAAGAATTTTATTAATCTTGCGGAAAGAATGACAGAGTTGATCCGTGTAGATTCTATTCACATTACCATATTATGTAGCGAGATTGCAATTGAGACGGTGAGCCCGTCGTATGAATAATTTAAGCTTGTTGTTTGAAAAGCTGTGCTCAGGCATTAATGTTAGGACTCCAATTGGATGAACCCTGCACATGTACGTATCCTTTCTTTTAATTGCTGGCTTCATTTCTTTCTTTCTTTCTTTTTTTTTTTTTTTTTTTTTAATTTTATTATCTCAATAAACCCTTATTTAAATTTAGTTTGAATTTTATTGCTAGTAGCCTTAGTCTCGTTCCTGTTCTGCACTGAAATGAGGGTCGTTACCATTTCAGGACTGTGTCATTGGCCTCTTTTAGTCGCGGTCCACGCCTCGAATCTCCCGACGTGTGTGTTTTATGGTGACGTAGATTGTCGATAAGGGAGGGGGCGCGGCTCAGTAGTTCCGCGTCACTTGATGCACGCTAGTTTTCCCCTGCCCCGCATCAGAAATGTTTTTGGTGTGTGACCAAGTTGAACTGGCCTCTGCGCCAAGTTTAGATATTTCTGATTTTACCCTTTTTCAATTATGTTGTTCAGAGATTTTGAAAGGTACATTTAACTTCACTCTAAATTGTAATAACATATTACGACTTGGGCTGTAACTAGATGTATGGTATTTGCTTGACTCTTTGAACTTGTAGGTAGCTATTGTCAAGGAACGTCCAATTTGTGTGTCTCAAGGAACATGTAATTTGTAACTTACAACCTGTGTATTGGTACTTTCCGTGTGGCTGAAATTGTTCGGAATTCATTTGTAAATAATATTTTTGAAAATCAAGGATCACGAGTGATTTTTTTCTGGAAACTGCAACCTAAGCCATCTCCATGCCCTTGGTAGGTTCCCCGCCCCTTTCCACGTTCCTGGTTTATTATCATCAAGTTGGCCCTACTGATATTTACCAGTGGTGTTATCGGCGGAGTTCCGCATAGCACATTAAGGCGTTTTATTGTGTGTGTAGTGGTCTTTGGGACTGTGTAATTGCAATTACTTTCCTCCCTTTACTGTGTTTGGTGTAGCTGCTGAACTAGTAACGGTTACACGAGGTATGCAGGTTCGAGTCTTTATTATGACAAACCTTTTTTATTTCCATTATTAGCGTTGTGTTAATCTGTATGTCTCTTTTCATACGACCTTTTGTTAATAATATATTTCATTGAAATATTTAATCACAATATTATGTCTACAAGAAAATTGCTTTATATGTATGCTACTTATAGAAAGTGATGTTATGATTAATAGCACATAGGACTGTCGCCCAGGTAGCAGATTCCCTATTAGTTGTTTACATAGTCTTCTTGTAAATTATTTCGAAGAAATTGGAAACTATTCCATTCCCGAATTCCTCTTCCTATGAATGGATATTTATCCCGATTAGTTCTTTACATTTACAGTACCTTCCAACTTTATCTTCATAAAGTTAAACATTAGAATGAAATGCTTCATCAATAAATGGAAGCATGTGGAAGTAAACGAGGTCACAAAACTAGTTGCAAATAGAGCATCGTGGAGATAATCAATTCACAGAAGCCTGCTAATAGAATCCTCAAAGTCCGTAAAGAAGATATGTGTGTGGATACGTATATGGAAGCATGTAAAAGAGAGTTAAGAACAACGGCAAGGAACGAAAATACATTTTACAATGTAAATTAGTAACATGATGAAAACCTGCATACCTTCTATTACGGAATACTACGAGAATACTTTTTAAAAAACGCTGCTTATATGACAGGTTATAACTGGCGCAAGAAAATGTAATCTCGAGATTTTAATCCCAATTAGGTATTGATATTGAAGATCATAGATTAAAATCACGAAAGCTTGACAAAAATCGTTGTCCGTAACTCTTAAGACTCCCCTTATTAGGCTTTTTGGTGATAATCAGCAGACGCAAGCTCGGGAAAATAAGACAATCAAAATGAGTTTCATGCATCTGACGATAGATAGCACCATACTCGAAAGCAAGAAGTCGCTGAAAATCAGTCTAGCCAACTTCGTATATCAGTGTCTAGCTCCGGGTAGCTACCTAGCGCTTGCACGGAGGTGGTTGGACGCAAGCCAAAGTACCAGCCAATTTACACCACCAGGTAGTTAACCTCCTGGACAGCTGCCAGCCACTTTACCAGCAGATGGTAGAACCGGCCCTTAGTCGAGCAGCTCGTCTTCTTTCTCCCAAATCTTCCCAACCCAAACTTCGCAACAGTTTTGTAACACTACTCTTTTGTCGGAAATCACCCAGAACAAATTGAGCTGCCTTTTTTTTTTTTCCTCCAGTTCTTAAATCAAGTAATCCTGGTGAGGATCCCATATACTGGAACCATACTCTATATGGGGTCTTACCGGAAACTTGTATGCCCTCCCCTTTACATCTTTACTACAACCCCAAAAATCCTCATAACCATTTGCAGATATCTGTACACTTTATTTACAATCCCATTCGATGAAGATCTTTCCATATATTTACACCTAGGTACTTACAGTGATCCCCATAAGAAACTTTCACTCCATAAATGCAGTAATTAAAACTGAGAGGACTTTTCGTATTGGTGAAACTAATAACCTGACTTTTAACCCCGTTTATCATCATACCATTGCCTGCTGTCCATCTCACAACATTGTCGAGGTCATTTTGCAGTTGCTCGCAAATCTTGTAGCTTATTTATTACTCTACATAGAATAACATTCTCTGGAAAAAAGCCTTATCTCTGATTCTACTTCTTTACTCTTATCATTTATATAAGAAACCATAAAGGTCCAATAATACTGCCTTGAGGAATTCCCCTCTTAATTATTACAGGGTTAGATAAAGCTTCACCTACTCTAATTCTCTGAGATCTATTTTTTAGAAGTATATCAACCCATTCAATCACCCTTTTGTCTAGTCCAATTGCAAACATTTTTGCCAGTAGTCTCCCATGATCCACCCTATCAAATGCCTTAGACAGAACAATCGTGATACAGTCCATTTGACTTTCTGTATCCAAGATATCTGCTATATCTTGCTGGAATCCTACAAATTGAGCTTCAGTCGAATAACCTTTCTTAAACCCGAACTGCCTTCTATTGAACCAGTTATTAAGTTCGCAAACATGTCTAATATAATCAGAAAGAATGCCTTCCCAAATCTCAATAGCCGTAATATCAGACAAACTGACTGGCCTGTAATTTTCAGCTTTATTTCTATCACCCTTTCCGTTGTACACAGGGACTACTATAGCAACTCACCATTCATTTGGTAGCGCTCCTTCATGCAAGCAAAGTACTTCAAATATGGTACTATTGTCTTCAGCGTATCCCCAGAAATCTTATCAATTCCAGCCGCTTTTCTAGTTTTCAACTTTTGTATCTTATTGTAGGATCTGTAAGGGGTAGTGATGTGCATTCCATAACCTCTCCTCCCTAAATCTCGATCTCACCTGCCCGAGAAGCAGTAACCTGCTTTTACGGACGAAGCTCTGGGGACCAAGTCATGGCGGTATAACCATTCCATCTCAGTACTGAGGAAATGCAATACCATGCAGTTGATTCAGAAGCTGAAAGGTGACATACCCACCACTGAACTTACCTCCTTGCCAGCAACTAGTTGGGGGACATTTCCTTGCTTTCAAGTCTATCAAAGATACAACTGCAGAATGAAAAATCCGCTTAAATAAAGCACTACTCCAGGTGGTAGCTCGGAAGAGAACTCCACCATTGCATTATGCAATGCATCGGGACCTAGGGTTCTGGGGAGTCCCAACACTTGCAATAAGGATGAGTCGGAGCATCTTTGGAATCCTTCCACACTTGAGACTGAACAGAAGTATTACAGCATGAATAAGGCTGAGTGAAAGAAAGAAAACATCCTGAAGTTTGACACATGGAATGTACGAGATGGAGCTCATAGAGGAACAGCTAGACGTCATTTTGGCACAAAAAACATAAATCTCAATGGCCATAATATCAGAGGCCAAAAAGAAATTACAAGGTACAAAACAGACACGAAATTACCTACAGTTTTACGCTGGCGTAACTTCCGAAAATCGAGCACAAGGAGGAATAATGATTATGATACATAAACGGTTTAAATCTGCCATTACAGATTACACCTTCTAGAATGAACGAATAATAGAGATACGTCTGAAAATATGTAGGGGATACTTGTCTGTAATTGGAGTGTATGCCCCAGTAGAAGATGAAGAAAACAAAAATGAAGATTTCTACAACACTCTGCAACAGGTTGTGAATAAAATTAATAGGAATGACTATCTCTTATTGAGGGGTAACTTCAATGCAAGAGTAGGTAATGTGAAAGTAGGACAGTCAACTGGCACATTTGGCAAACAAGTCTGTAGCAACAACGGGATTAGATTAATATACTTCTCCACTTACAATCAGTTAAAGGTAATGAATGGTTTTTCAATAACAGAGACAGCCATATATACACATGGGAGGCAAGAGGCACGAGATCAATACTAGATTATGCTATTTGCAATATCAAACTAGCAGAGATGGTTTTAGATAAAAAGAGTTTTTCGAGGCTCAAAATTAGAAACAGATCACTACCTATTAATTTGTCCCATTAGAATAAAACCTCGATGACACAGCAAGATGAAGAAACCAACAGAATCAAATACAACCTCTCTCTACAAAGTACAACTTCTTCACGATCCTAGTATTAGATGGCATTACCAACAACGACTAATGTCGCGGCCACCAAATTAGGCGGGTCAGAGAAATTACGCTGTTGCGAAGGTTATGTAGCAACTGGTGAAGAAATGTCTAACTGAACACATCATTTCGGAGTGCGAGGCAAGTTGTTCTCTCTCAAGCTCCTGATGTTACTTCATACAATGTTTCAAAACAAATTATACTACAAGCTTCAGAAAGGACTGCTGATTTCAGTGGTATAACTATTTTCTATATAAACCACTTCAAATAATTATTTTTAAAAAATCTTGAACGAGTAAATTTAAACCCTTAGAATCATGTATTGAAAATTTCAGTAAGCGGCCAAGTTTTTATTTCTTCAGCCAATAAAATTCTGTCTGCGGGGAAAAATGTAAAAATTGCCTGACTTATATTTTTTATCTGAAACATATTTCCGTGAGTCTTGTAATTTTCCTGGAAAATGGCCCGGAAAGCGATCATGTAAATGTCGCTGGCTGAGGCAGTTCTGGGCGCGCACGTGCGCACCAGCACAGGCCGTAAATACTTTCGGATTACATATTAATCCGTATCAGTTTTATTACATTATAACTTTAAATATTTGAATATTGTATATTGTACTAAGTAATATGGAAAAAGAACTACTTTACAGAATAGGTTAACATTAATTTACAATAAATTAAGAATCGGTTTCTAGCTTCAAGGCAGTCTAAGATTTCTTAGTCACTGTCATCACACATCTCACTATCTGTCAAGTCGTCATTTACACTGATGATGAATGGCTCCATTCTTTCGTCCCTTACTATTTCCTTGGCCCAATCGTCTGTTTGAAGATTTTCCACGCGAGTGAAGCACTTTTCCCAATCTGCAGCAGTCACACGGTCGATAGCTTCTGACGTGAGTTTTTCTACGTCCTTTATTTTGAATGTCTTGGTCCTCTCTGCTACTTCTCTCTTGACTTGAGCCCAAATAAATTCACATTCACTATCCATTTTAACTGCACTTAAGGTGCGAGCTCAACAGCTGCATGACAGGGAATGACTCGGGTAAGGTGGCCTGGAGCGGATGGGCTTCAACTAGACAGCACTGCACGATCAGCATTGCCAATCCGTGCTCGGAGGTAAGCGACTCTCGACCATCTGTCGCTTTGTCGTTACCATATCTGACGACAGCGCAGTTTTCCTCACCCGCCTAATTTGGTGGCCGCAACAATAGCTGAGTTAACCCAATCAACTCCAATGATAGAAAATGTTGAAGAGGAATGGAAACATTTAACAACCATCCTAAAACAAGCACAGCCCAAGAGAGCCTTGGCACCAAAATGAAATGGCAGAGGAAACAGGGGACTCAGAATTTGCGATGAAAACATCAAAGAAATTATAAAAGAGAAACAGAAGGCCTACAGGAATTACTTGTGTACCAAGAAAGATGAGGATAAAATAGAATACCACAGAAAGCGAGCAACTACAAAGAAATGCGCAAATACCATAGGAGGAACTGGGAAGAATTTGTATCCCATTTACAAAATGACATAACCAGACCTCAAACACAGACTTACAAAATTTTGAAAAATTGAAATAGGGAAAAAAAGACACACTCAGAATCAACAGAATCTCCTGCAACACTTGGTCAAATCACTTTCAAAATGTATGGTCACAGAATGTCTCACCTATTCAGACACATCACTCAGACAATCCACACATCAAACATATTACAATGGCAGTCTTGAAAACACTAAGGGCCGAATTCATAGACAGCACTTATATATAAGTGTCCCTTATAAGCCAGGTTTCATTTCATATTACCTACTTAAGTGTCCCACTTATTGCTATAAGTGGACCTCCCCCACACACTTAAGTGTCTCACTTATGTTGCAGTAAGATGGAGGATTATGATTTTGCTGAATATGTTGCATTTCATTCACAGAATGCTTTCCGTGCACACAGCAGAGATGGAAAATCCTGTCGAAATGTTATATGACCAACAATTTAATGAAGGTTTCGTTTTAGTAAAGTGAGAGTTATGAATATTCTTGTTCCATTGATTGAGAGAATGAACATAACCTCTAGAGAACTCACTATCTCATCATTATGAAGATATTGTTTTGAGATTTTATGCCACCTCTTAATTTCAGGTTATTGTTATTATTAATGTTATTATCATCACCGTCATCATTACCGGGATTTCGCTTAATTAATTGGAAACGTGTTACATGTTGATAAGTTATCAAGACTGTAGGCCTACGGAATAGTAAAGAACTGTACCGAGTTAGAAGAAAAATGAACGCGTTGCACTACCACCATTGATTTTAAGGTTGATCTGTGCTAATTATATCAGGTTAGTCAACAAATCGTTTGCCGGATTATATCAAAAGTTTCTGAAATTATGGCATCACACATCAAAACATACTATTTGCATCTTATTGGGGAAGTAATTAGGCCTATTACAACATAATGGCTACAGATATACTTGTCAAATCATCAAAAGCGTTGTAAGGCTAGATATTCTACATTTCGATGAATATTTGTATAGGTTTGAGTACCTGGATAACTATAAACATGTTAAGAAGAAAATTAGACTCTGGGCATTTTCGTAGTTTGCATTGTCCACAACAAGTTTTTCCCACGTCATTCATATTCTGATGAGAAACTGCATCGGTCTGCTTGTTCTATATTATGCGCAAGTTCTTGCAGGTGTCGTCTCAGCTCGCTGTTTTGTTATCCATTCTGATAACCAAATACAACATAGACGATCCTTTAACCTCAAATATTACGCGCGCGGCCGTGCGATGTCCTCCAATAAACAAAGCACAATACATCATTCCACTATTCGGTAGCCAGAACTGTACGTGTACGATCCAGGAAGCATGGGCATAATATACAGCATTGACACATCTCCAGTGATACTTACTGTATCAATAAGTGTGCTCTTTAAGTGCTTGTCTATGGAATGTAAACTCATATAAGTGAATACTTATTATAAGTGGTCCCTTATTACTTAAGGGTTCCACTTACGTATAAGTGCTGACTATGAATTTGGCCCTAAAGTGCAATAAAACACCTGGTGAAGATGGCTTAAATTTGGAGTTATTAAAATATTCATGCAAATCTTTTCAAGAAAGGCTCACTCAGTTCATAAATAGAATTTGGAAAAGAGAAGACACACCTGAAAACTGGAGTAAAGCAATAATTATACCCCTTTTCAAAAAAAGCGACAAAAATAATTGTGAAAACTACAGAGGCATATGTTTATTAAATTCTGGTTATAAAATATATGCCAACATCATTAAAAATAAACTATACAAACACTATGAGAACATTCTGGGAGAGGAACAATTCGGCTTTAGAAATGGAAGATCTTGCTGCGATGGCTATTTCACAATGTAAATCCTTCTAGAAAAACACAGAGAATTTAATGTAGAAACACATATTGCCTTTGTGGACTTCAAAAAAGCTTTTGACAAAGTAAACCGCAAAACCTTACACATATTTTAATATCTGATCACACCCCACAACAGATGATTCAGAACATAAGTAACCTTTACAAACATAACCTAATTTCCGTAAAGGTCAACGATAAACTATCAGAGTGGAAAACAATGAACACAGGAGTAAGACAGGGTTGCGGTCTTTCCCCTCTCCTCTTCATAATCTATATGAATGCTCTCATACGAGAATTTAGAGAAACAAGACATGGTTCCATCCGCATTAACAGAAATCTAAAGCTGGATACAATATTATTTGCAGATGACTTAGTGCTGGTCGCCACCTCAGAAGATGATTCACAGCATTCAATGTATAACCTAAACCTAGTCTCACAAAAGTACTCAATGGAAATATCCCCTGAGAAAACTAAGATAATGGCTTTCTGTGACAAGGAACCAGTAAGAAGCAAGATCTGCATAAATAACAATAATTTGAAAAGAGTAAATGATTTTAAATACCTCAGCTACAAACTGTCTTTCTTTGAAGAACTGGATATACCCGAGAAAATCTCCAAATTCAACAGATGTTTTTGGGAATCGTCAATAGTTTTTAAACAATCATTAGTTCAAAAACACAACCATACAAGAATCTACTAAAACTTACAAAAACTTTGCTATGGAAGTGAAGCGTGGACACTGAGGAAATGCGATGAGAGAAGAATAACTACAGCTGAAATGAAATGCAAGCGCCGAACAGCAGGTGTCACTAAGTGACAACACAAAAGAAATACAGAAGTGCTGACCTGTATTGGAATACATCTATGAATACCAGATAAATTGGCTAGAACACCTAAACAGGATGGACAGAAGCAGGATCCCCAAAGCAGTCATAAACTACTGTCCCGGTAGGAAGAGATCTCTGGGACGCCAGCTCGGGCAAGCCCCACTACCTGGCTGTGACACATACCTTCCAGAATTCTCACGAGACAGCCAGGGGGCTTACGTCAGCCAGAAAGGCTAGGACATATAGACTAAGGTCAGGAACCACTCTTGTAGTGTGATTGCTGCCTGGGAGACTGATTACCTGGGATTGAGTAGGAGTATTTCAGTGCCTTGACAAAGAATACTGCAATGTATTCAAAACATCAGCAAACTGTGGGTAATGTACAGAAAACAACAACACGACTAAATAATTCTACATACCGTAGAAGCTTCACCTGCAAGATATGAAAGGATGATGATGATGTATCTTATTGTATATGTCATTGTTATCATAGGTAAATTTTAATACTTCTTTAGCATTAGTCACCCCCTTTACCTGGACATTATCCTTGCAACCAACAATCTTTACATAGTTCTGCCTTTTGAAGATCCTCACATACACATTCCCCTAATTCACTGATGATTCCTTAAATGTCCTTCTCGGTACCTGTTTCTGCCTTAAAGTACCAATACATACCCTTCATTTTACACTAAAATTTATATGACTGTCAATTATGCTTGCCATCATGTTATCCTTAGCTGACTTCTTTGCTAGATTCAATTTCCTAGTAAGTTCCTTCAATTACCCCTTACTTCCACAGCCATTTTTTAACTCTATTTATTTCCCATCTGCACCTGTTTCTTATTCTCTTTACTTCTCTGTTAAAATATGGTGGATTTTTACCATTCCTTACCACCTTTAAAGGTACAAATCTGTTTTCACATTCCTCATTCATACGCCAAGCCTTGCATCCCATGTGTGTAAGAAATTTTAAAACACTGCGGAAGTTATCCACACTTTTATGTTACAAGTGTTCTTGCATGGAAAAGATCGCATCTATCTTGAAACATTACAGATTGCTTGCTTTATGGATTGCTTGAATTACAGTACAAGAACTTTAATTCTAATAATACATCTTATCTCACAATCGTACATGAATATTTACACTGGTTTGAAATACATTTGTATGGTAGATTGCTTTCTTGGTTTTACATTTAAAGTTGTCCTGTGCACCCTGTTTAGTAAAGTAATTACTTCGTCATTGACTTCGAAACTACACATGTATCGCTTCACTATGTCCATTTGCCTCCAGCACTTTTGACACCGTCGGAACTGGCTTAGAATCTGGCTCGTCATCACTTTTATCCTGCACTGATGCTTTTTCCATCTTCTGTTCTACAAGTATTTAATCTATTTTCAGAGTTTCGCACACTGGAACATCTTTAGCAACGTTGACGTATGTTTCGAGAGTGACCTTTCCTGCCATTCGGCGCCATTCCTCCCTCTCAGTTAAATCATTTAGCATAACGTCATCAGTGCGAACACGGCAAAAGCCAGCTGCATTGAAGCAGTTCCACATAGTGTTTTGCTACACAGAACACCAGACAGCCTTAATGAAATGCATGGCATCTAAGATGGTGACATTTCTCTTCATCGATTCCACTGCAGCCAATCTTCTCTGTTTTTTTGGCTAGTTGCTTCACGTCGCACCGACACAGATAGGTCTTATGGCGACGATGGGACAGGAAAGGCCTAGGAGTTGGAAGGAAGCGGCCGTAGCCTTAATTAAGGTACAGCCCCAGCATTTGCCTGATGTGAAAATGGGAAACCACAGAAAACCATCTTCAGGGCTGCCGATCGTGGGGCTTGAACCCACGATCTCCCGGATGCAAGCTCACAGCCACGCGCCTCTACGCGCACAGCCAACTCGCCCGGTAATCTTCTCTGTACCAGCCTCTAACGATACTTCTGCTTCATACACTGTATTATGCCTTGGTCTAGCGGCTTAAGCTCATAGAGTTTGCTGAGAGGAAAATTATCTTTATGTTTAAAATTAGAAACATTTGAGGGATGAGCAGGGCACTGATCAATGAAGAGTGCAATTTTCCTGTTCTTTACACCAAGCCTTGCATTCCATGTGTGTAAGAAATTTTCAAATACTGCGGAAGTTATCCAAGCTTTCATATTAGAAGTGTACTTGCACGGAAAAAATTGCACCTTCTTGAAACATCGCGCATTGCTTGCTGTTCCAATAACCACTGGTACCAACTTTCAGTTCCACTTTCGTTACAGCACAGGAGAACTGTAAGCTTTTCCTTGTTAAATTTGCCACTGTGACACTTCCTACCCTTAAAATCCAGGGTTTTATCTGGAAGAAGATGAGAAAACAGCTCTGTTTCATCTGCATTAAAATTCTGCCAGGAGTATAGTCTTTCAAAATTGCAGGAAGTGTTGTAGTTTTCCATGTTTCAATAGTTTTGCATAGTACAGTGTCATTATCCAGGGCAGCAGCTTCACCTCGCACACATCTATAAACTAGGTCATGTCTATTCTTGAATCCATCAATCCAGCCATTAGATACTTTAAATCATCAAGTCCCATCTTCTGCGAAATAAGTGTTGTCTGAGCTCAAACCACAGTACCATCTACCGGCAAGTTTGAAGCTCGTGCTTGCACAAACCAGTTTAGAACAGCTTCTTCTAATTCTAGAAACTGACCTGGCAATTAGGTTTCCTTTGAGCACTTTTCCTTTCTTCAATAGTAGTTTCAATCAGTTTACGTTTGCTAAACAAATGTATTTAAAGTTGATGGAGCAATGTTTAACTTCTGCGCTACATCCACATGCTACATATTTGGATTGTGGTTCACTTCTTGAAGGATTTGTAGTTTTTCCACCGTTTGTTACTTGCTCCACTTTCTTCCTCTCCACTGTAAACACGTAAATAATGTCCAGATAAAAACAGCCAAGAACACTATATATTACTATATGGCAAGCTACCGTCACGAATGAATAGATGACACTACAGGGAGCACACTCGCTGCTAAACTGAGCTGAGCTCTCGACTGCTACCACGTCAAGCTTAGGCAACCACTTAACCATGATACGATCTCTACCGACACCACTCGGAATGAGGTTGGTGACGGTTACAGGAAGATTCATACTGTTGGAATGGAACAGAAATCAAACTCATAGCACTTATTGAGCAATAACGATGTCCGTATGATATTAGAAGTGAAGACTACCACAACAGAATTCAACGAGACAATGCTTTAAACAGCAACTGAATGCCAATTGCTCTAATACTGTACAATACGAAGCGATGTGAAGGTAGACCGTGACCGTTCTCTAGACTCTTTTCCGAAAGTTAGCGGAGAAAACTGAAGATGTGTGACAACATGAAACGAGTCTGTCAAAGCTCCAGAGCATGTTCCAAAGTTTACAACGTAAAATACATGGCACCATCTATCTATAAGGGTAATTAAGTATTCTCTCTCACCCTAACGTGCATCGCATCACTAACATGCGTGCATGTCCAAATGGACTGACAAATGCGCAAGGACTGGCCAAAATATTGAATGAAGAATATCAAAATTTGAATGTAGTAAGCAGGAGCAAAAAAATGTGCTAAAGCAATATTTTACATAAAAGTTAGTGCTTTGGGACAGGGACTTTTATAATTTGACGTGATTAATGGTAAAAAGTGTTATGAGAAATGTACTAACGGTATTCCACTGTAATTGATATTCTTATGAGCCCCGTGAAATTTCTTTCATACTTGTTCTCAGTTTTTTTTTTTTTCTTCACACCTTTCAGGTACAGTACACTGTTATTTTATAACCCCCAGTGGAAATGGTTTTCATATTTGTTCTCTCATGTTTTTTACATCTTTTAATACTCTCCCCTCATCTTCAGAAATGGTAGATATGGTTTTCACTGTACCCACACATACAAAATGTAAAATGCCCTCATGTCGGAAAAAAATCATATCTAATGTTTCCATGTCTCTGCTGAATAGTTTTTATTTGTGTATTCAGCAAAACCGTCTAATTGCGAATCTCAGTTCAATACGGGAAAATGAAGTTCTTAACTTATATTCAGGGGATTGTCGCTCAGCTAGTCGCCTGCACTGTGAGCCTGTCTCCTGCCAAGTAGAATGTCGTTCTCTCTTCAGTATTCCCCAAGAACCAGTGACGTTATGCAGAGGCACTGTACAACTGGTTGCCGCAGTTAGCAATGTAACCCACGGGCCTAATAAAGATGCGGACATTGAAGGTCGAGTTTTATGTGCACAGGTATGTGTGTGTGTGTGTGTGCGCGTGTGTGTGTGTGTGCGTGTGTGTGAAGTGAACAAGCGTGGTACCCATGGTAGCTGCCAGTGGTGTTCGTTACTGCCAGGTTGCAAATGCAAGATGAACCTTGATCTTTTATATGACATTCTGAGATTTTAAGAAAGTCTTGGATTCAGAGAAATACGGTACATTTTCTTGCTTAATGCATTCTTTTTCCTTGCCCTTGCAGAAACATCTTAACAAGGTTTTACTGTAATCCTAATCTATCCTAATATATTAGACATCTCAGGGGCTGTGTGTTCATTAATTTGGATATTAAAGCATTTAATATCTCCACTGTAATTTAACAGTATCTTACCACAGGTGCCTTTAATGAATTCTATACCACACACAGTTTTGGGAAAGTAAAATATCTTGTTTCTTTCAATATAAAGAGCAAATTAAAGTAACTTTAAACAAAATCCCAAACTTTTCCCTATCATCCTCATATTCAGAGCATGTGATTATGTAAGATTAGCTTATTTCGTTTGTATTATGAAAAATATGAAATGAGTTTCAGTTCACTGTAATGTGAAAATGCTTATGCAGCATGACATAATCATATGCTATGGCTCTAAATTTGGATTATTAAATGTTTAAATATAACTGTTGACCTACAGAGGGCTATTTCCATGAAGTTAGCCAACTGTAGTTTATTCATTAATTTATCAAATCCATTACCCAGACATTCATGTAGCATGTCTAATCAGTTGATGGCAATACTTACCACTTCCTCTCCACTGGATACAATAGGCAGCTCTGTTACAGTTAACTTCTTAAGGTGAACATCTCTTATTCCAGTAGGTCTCTTCATGTGTGGCCTTCCTCTGCGCCCTCTCAATCTACAAAAATTCAACATCTTCAGAAATATAATTTCTCATGTAATTAAAATCTATGACACAGGATTTTAAAATTAAGTGTCAAAAGTAATGGGGACGAAAGTAATCAGACTTACAATGACCAAAACTACAGTATAATTTGATTAATAATATGGAGCTATCCTAAACAAGCTGCCAAGGTGATATTCTTGAAAGAATTAGGGTCCTGTTCTACTATCTTTAAAATTCCTTCCCAGATGCACACACCAGGTATTTTGAGCTGCCAATCTATTATAGCATGAACGTTTACGACAGACAAACATAGATATGCCTGTTAACTTGTTCATTCACCTTGAAAGCTGCTTCGTCTGTCCATAACACTGATTGCCAAACTGTTGGATTCGTTTCATGACAGATTACAAATAACTCATAGACCTCAAATTTTCAGTCAAAATCATCTTGATGCATTGTGCATTGCATGAAGTAACTTTGGAATAATAATAATAATAATAATAATAATAATAATAATAATAATAATAATAATAATAATAGTAATAATAATAATAATAATAATAATAATAATAATAATAATAATAATAATAATAATAATAATGATGTTACTGTTTTTACAACCCACTAACTACTTTTTCAGTTTTCGAAAACGTTGAGGTGCCGAAATTTTGTCCAGCAGTTCTTTTATGTGCCAATAAATTTCCTGACATGAGGCTGACGTATTTGAGCACCTTGAAATACCACCACACTGAGCCAGGATTGAACCTGCCAAGTTGGAGCAGGCCAGCGCCTCAAACGTCTGAACTACTCAGCATGGCCTTTGGATGAAATGGTTTTAATTTTTTGTCTTTCAAGAGTCTATGGATGGTTCTCTGAAGTATGTTGAGTAAAACAGATCCAAAGGCTATTTTTACAAATGTCGTAGCAACAAGGCGAGTATTTCCTTTGCTACATGCAGTAGACTTTGTGGCTGTCCAGACTCAGTGCATTTTTGATATACCCTGTTCTTTCAAAGTTGAGGTTAAGTGAAATCAGGCATCAAGAAATCTTTCTCTACATTTTGAAATCTGATAAGACTGTTTGTTAAGTATCAATCACAACTGAATCATATAAACTTGTTCACTGGTAAACTTGTATGACTCTGCTGAAACACAGCATGGAAAACTTTCTTTTTTTTTTTTTTACAATTTACTTTACATCGCACCAACAGAGATAGGTCTTATGGCGACGCTGGGATAGGAAAGGAGTAGGAATGGAAGAAAGCAGCTGTGGCCTTAATTAAGGTACAGCCCAAGCGTTTGTTTCAAGTGAAAATGGGAAACCATGAAAAACCATTCTTCAGGGCTGCCGACAGTGGGTTTCGAACCCACTATCTCCCAAATGCAAACTCACAGCTGCGTGAACCCTAACCGCACGGGCAACTTGCTAGGTCAACACGGAACAAAACTGATGGAACACAGCAGAGACTCAACTGATGTTTCATGGCAATGAAAACTAACATAACAGACAAATACTCACAGATAAGAAAATGTGTTACGGAATTCAAATTACAAGCATATGTTAAATTTCCTATTAATATTTACATTATCACAAAACAGAATGGTTTTTGGAATACACTGCATAGGGTTAACCCTAAAACTGCAGACTGTCTTTCTGGAAGACGGTGTAGTGTTTCGTCAAGGCCAATCGTCTTACTGAGAGACAGTGGATTTCTCCCGCCATAAGTTTATAACTGGACACTCATGGCATTAATACAGATACCAGCTGAATACTGATACTTTTATCTTCACTTTCAAAAGTCTTTGAAAAAGAAGCAACAACCTGGAGAAGTTTATTTAGAAGTGAATGTACTTTAACATGTTCTTAGAATCAAGATGAAAGCCCTCTTTGTTGACAATTGTGAAATCGAGCTCTTGATTTTCGAAGATCTTAGGGACAGTACTGATGGTGACAGTGATTATTGTGTTAGAGACCTCCTCATTCTTCCAGACAATCCTGAGGACTCGTTATGTCCACTGCAGGCTTACAGCTCTAGCTACCTTTATCATCTCCACTGAAATTTAATCTATTCCAGCAGTTTTTCCATTCTTCAACTTTCTTACTGCCATTTCAATCACATTCATTGTAATTTCTTTATCCATTTCTTCATCAACTAATTGCGCTTCCTGGTGGTCCATTGAATGACTGTCATTTTTTCTCATGTTCAGCAACTTCTGAGAATACTCCCTCCATCTATTTCTTATTTCGTCTAGCTTAGTTAATGTGACCATTTTTTCGTGGATCACAGAGGTGAAAGAAGGTGCGGGCTGGAATGGGTCTATCTACGATAGTCAAAGATCGATTTAAAACTTTAAAATAAAGGTTAAATTTCTTTTCAGTTATTAAATTTGAACAAACTACCAGATTTCAGGTACAACAAGTTAGGTATAAAATAGAAAAAATAGGAAAAACCTAAAAAAAGATTAGTTACAATTTGAGCTTCAAGCTCATAAATTACTAAGGTCCCAACATCGCAAGAGTTACATTAGACAGACAGACAAGGAGACAAAACTCCCAACTGTTTTACAGGAAATTTTAGATTACAATTATAAAGAGTACAATTGCTCCAGAGATTATACAAGGTATGGCCTTCCAAAGGCACCATTCAATAACATTCAATATCACACATATATATTTATATTAGAAGTAAAGAGCCTAAATGCTCTACAATTTCTGCCAAGGAGACTACGCTCCCAAACCTTTACAAACCTTTAAATTTTCCTAGAGCTTCTTTGCTCAAAGCACTTACACTTTCAGGCCTCTCCAGGCACTATCTCCAAATTACAATACCATATGAATTTTAGTTGACACAGGGGTATCTAGTACCCATTCTACTGGGCCTTCGTGAAAAAGAACAGGTTAAGTTACTAGCCCAAACTCAAAAATGTATGGAGGTATACCCTTGTGCTCCTAGAAATAAAGGTTAAAACCCTACCTGGGCTTGTAGCCCGATGATGCAGAGGCTAAATACCACACTACTGAGGTGACTAGGACAAGTTAATTTATGATTTACAGGAGAAAAACAGTTACAAAATCATAGTCACCTCAAGATAAACTGAAGGGGAATTCACTCTCTATCCCTGATTTTACAGATTAAGTCTTTAGGACTTGGATGAAATTTTACATGAGAAACAAGAAAGTTTACATTTTAGAAAATTAACGGTTACATAGTTAAAGATCAGAACCTTCCCCTCGGGTCAGCTTGCGGAGATAACTACTTAGATGGAAAAACTGTAAGCCATTACCTTAGCTGATGTTCTGCTTGCCAAAGATTGAGGTTGCCGTCTCCAGTCTTAACACACACACACTCAGTAATTCAATGATCAATAAGACAAGTTAACTTGAAAAAGCAACAGCTTTTATACCCGAAAGGAAGTTTCGAGAAGGCTCTGGTCTGAATCCGGACACACACTCTGATTTTATTGGTCATACAAAAGGTTACAAGAAGCCTATGATTGGCTGAAAACTAAATGCACCAAATTTCTGATTGGTCAGAAACTAAAGCTGGCAGGATGAGAAGGAAGTGTTGCAAACCTTGAAGTATCAAAATAATGAAAGTCAATTCAGTTGAGAAAACCTATAAACACAAAACTTTAAATTTCTAGTTATTTCGCCTTGCACCAGGGTGCATGACCTCAGTTCTTTCATAGAGACATCTATGAAGAAAGTCCAAATTTCCTGATAGTAGTTGTTCCAACCAGTGATACACCAAAACAAAACAAAGAAATCCAGTCAGTTTAGGAAACTTTAAAATAACATATTACTCTACCATTTAGTAGTGACACCTTCTGATCAAAGTCCCAACTTCTTGTACTAGATGTTTCAATTTTTGTATGATACATAACGTTCTTCAAGGCGCTTCTTTTAAATGCGCGGGGTAGAGGTGTACCTCCCGGTACAGACCTCCCCTCCAAATGTCCTTCCCTGGGGTGATACAGTAGGGAAAAGAATCTTTTGTTTTGGGACATCATACATGAAAAATTTCTTGCTGAAGGTTCATTTTTAGAAAAATTATTTGGAAAACTAGTCTTGAAGTCTTCTTGCAGTCGTAGAAGTCTGGAATATACAGTTCAAGTTTTGACGGCAAGAGTGGCCGCCACTGCCGATACCCTGGTGGGGTCCCCTGGACTCCCCAAGTACCCTCAGATACACCTCTCCCGCTACTATGAGAGGGGTAGTCATGGTGATGGTCGCCGCAGACCAGATGTAGAAGTACAGTTCCAAGACGGGTTGGCGGTCGGGTTTCCGCACCTCGGCCCTTGCTGGAAAGGTGGAGCTCTGGCGCGCCGTTCAGAAGGAGAAATGACTAGAGTGGAGTGGGCCCATACCCTACTCTGGTATCGTTCGCCAGATGTTGAGACATGGCCGCCGATGGCTGAGAGGGCACTGAAACAATAATTAACTCGGCAACAGAGATTGTTTGATGGAGCTTGAGAGTACTTTTTTTTTTTTTTTTTTTTTTTTTTGCAGGTGGTAGAGAAGGGGTGAGTCAGCAGTACATGGGTTTGGAGACGGGGGCTAGGTAATGGCCACCAGGCAATGGACAACAGGAATTTTTATCAGAGGAGAAGGTTGTACAACTTTAATTACAATACATAATATAACTTTGTTATGATCGGGGCAGAAAGCCTCCATTACCACCTGATTAATTTTAAGATCTACGACCCTTCTTAAAAGAAAAATAACCTTCACCCCATGCCAAGATTTAGTGGCTTTTATTTATATATTTACTCGTGTCAGAAGCATACTTAATCATACAGTTAAAAATAAAATAATAATTAAACTATTTACAAAAATTAACAGACAAAGGAAATTGACCAAATTTACTGTACATCTAGATGGTATTTTTCCAAAAACTGAGCCACACCTAAGGTGTTGTCATCAGCAAGCATTAAATCTTGCTCTGAGCATGAAAATGGGCAGAGAGGACATTGATACATATGGTTCACTGTTTGTTCTTCACCACAGTCACACTTGCTGTCCTCAGATGTGAACCCCATAACTTAAGCGACGACTTAGCCCTGCCAACACCAGTTCTTAATCAGTTAAGGGACTCCAAACACTCCAGTCTTTATTGTAGCCAGCCGGAAGTTGTTCACGTGGCTCCATCCATTCTTGCTGCTTAGATTTCCACAAGGAAAGTCTTGCCTTATCCGGTGGTCCTCTCAAGGGCTTTTATGCCTAGATTGAGATTGTTGATGACCAAACCGCGAGTGAGATTCACAGTTCTCAACCTTCAGTCGTTCTTGATCGGCAGCGACTTCTCGACGAATACTTGGAGGTGCAACGCCAGCAAGACAGTATAGCTTCTCAACAGGGGTAGGTTTCAGGCATCCTGTGATTAATCTACAAGCTTCATTCAGGGCAGGGTCCACAGTCTTGGCGTGGGATGATCTATAACACAGGTGATGCGTATTCTGCAGCAGAGTAACACAGAGCCAATGCAGTGGTTCTAAGAACTTGTGGCTTTTCACCCCAGTTTGTACCTCTCAGCTTCCTCAGGATGTTGTTTCATTTAGTGACTAATGTAACACAACAATGAATATATACTGGTTTCACCTGAGAAAGGTGAACCCTAAATATTCTCTCTCTGGCTGGGTTACTGACCAATAAGGTAACCGGGGTTGGAAAATCCACAATGATACATGGCCCATGAAATCTGGGGGCAAGCTTCCCTGCAGGTACAAAATTTCTAACCATGACCTGATCTCCGATTTTTAAATTGGAGGGCCTCCGTCCATGATCATATCTTTCTCTAAACTTTTCATGAGAAGCTTAAAGATTACTCTTAACCTTCTTCCATAGATCTTGGATCTACTGTCTCTGGTAATATGCCATTAAGTGACCAAAAATTAGAGAGCGGCATTTTAGGAACAAACTTAAACATGAGAGATGCCAGAGTGAACTTGTGGGACTCATGCACTGCCAAATTTAGAGCAAATGCTAACCAATGCATTCATGATGAAATGCAATTAAAGCAGATCGACGATTATGATTGACCCGCACAGCCAGAGACGGCTGAGGGTAATAAGCAGAAGTTGTTCCGTGTGAGATAGACAGGTCAAAACAGAATTTATGGAATAAGTTAGATGTAAACGCCTTAGCATTATCAGAAACTATGTATTGACAAGGAAAAAAGAAGCAAAGATAGTATTCAAACAAGAAATTGTAGACTGAGCGGTGGCCAGCTTAGTCGGAAATATCCATGAAAATCTAGCGAAGCTGTCTACACACACCAGAATGAATTTATTTCCGTTCCCCTTTGATTGTGGGAAAGGTCCGATGGACTAAGCCGCATGTTTTCAAATGAAGTGGAGACCAATGAACAGCAACTACATTTTCTGATCCTCTAATGTGCCTCACATCAAATTGGAATACAGAAATCCTGATGGCCCAACGGGCGATATGTCCAGTACGACGAGGCCTAGCCAACACCCAACTTAGGCTTGGTTATCCGTTTCTAATTCAAATTAGACACGTTCCATATAAAGGCGGAACTTCTCTAGGGCAAACAATACTGCCAAACCCCCAAGCTCATAGATTGAATATTTAGCTGATAAGGCCCTAGAAGCACAGGCGATGGGCCACCTTCCAAGTTCCGTTTCCTGAAGGAGGACAGCAGCAATAGCAGATGACGAGGCGTCTGCTTGGACAATGAATTCGTAGAGAAATCGGGCATGGCTAATACAGGGGTGTTACAGAGAGCTAATTTAAGATCTTCAAAAGCGGCATGCTGAGATGGCCCCCAATAAAATTTAACGCCTTTCCTACGCAGTAAGTTCAGGGGCACCGCCCTGTTAGCGAAGTTAGGAATACACTTCCTGAAGAAATTCACCATGCCTATAAACCTGGCAATGCCTTTGATGTCCTTAGGAGGTTTGAAATCACGAATTGCCTGTGTTCTGGAATGGTCAATGGAAACACCATTGGGTGACACAATATGCGCTAAGAATGAAATAGAAGGTTTAGCGAAAGCAAACTTAGAGAATTTAACAGTCAACCCAGCCTTACGAAGGCGACTGAGTACTTCATTTAGATGATCTAAGTGTTCTTCAAAGGTCTCAGAAAACACGACAACATCATCGAGGTACTGATACAGATATTCGAATTGGATGTCCGAGAAGACCCTATCCAGCAGTCTAGTAAGAACAGCTGCAGCCGTGGGGAGCCCGAAAGGCATGCGGTTGTATTCATGCAAGTTCCAATCCGTGGTGAAAGCCGTTAGATGTTTCAATTCTTCTGCTAGAGGTATCTGGTTATATGCCTGATTAAGATCAATGATGGTAAAGAATTTGGCCTTTCAAAACCATGAAAAACACAAGTGAAGATCAGGAAGAGGCATAGATTGTAACACCACCTTACGGTTCAAAGCCCTGTAATCAATCACAGACCTGAAGCCACCTTCAGTTTTTGGCACAAGAAAAATGGGCGTTGATTATGCCGACTTAGAAGGTTGAATGCTACCATCCTTTAACATCTGATTGATGATTTCCTTAAGAGCTTTCATTTTAGGTGGGGACAGCCTATAAGGCGGAAACCTAACTGGGATAGAATAAGTTAATTCAATCTTACATTGAATAAGGTCAGTAACGCCCAGTGTATTTGAGAGTACATCAAGAAACGACTGACACAACCTTCTAATACTTTCAGCCTGTTTCTCAGGTAGATGCCTAAGATCTAATGACATTTCACTCTGGGTCAGCGAAATAGATGAATATGATACAGAATTACATTTCAAAAGGGGAATATTACAGTTACTTGCAAATTTGAAGGTGTACGACTTGCTCTGAATGTCGAGCACAAGACCAGTATTAGACATGAAATCGGCCCGCAATATTGCAGGGCAAGACAATTGTTTAGCGACAAACAATTTCACTTTCCAGCTGAATTTTGAAATACGAACTTTAGCAAAAATGAAACCTAAAATTTGTAATGGAGATGAGTTAGACGAAACATATTTAACAGAAGAGGGGCAATAGTCTGAAAATTTACAATAGGTTTTTAATTTAGAATACCATTTTTCAGAAATAATGGAGCTCACACTTCCAGAGTCTAATAGAGCCATGAAGGTACGTTATTTACTTCAATTCACAGGAATGGCACGAATCCTGTGGCCTCTTCTGCAATCCTAAGGCATTCTCTAGGGCCTTCAAATGATTGGCAAGATGAGAAAACGAGCCACATTTAAAACAACCTTGAGAAGGACCGGCTCCGTTAATATTTCTACTAGATTTTATCAAGGGGCATTTATTTGGAATATGGTCGGTTGATCCACATGCATAACACTTGCATGTGGGGAAGATTCGGCGAGGTGGAGGCCGAGAACTGTTAGATGACAGACGGGGCTCCTTAGCCACTCGTAAGGTGTTGGCGTACCTTACTCCTTCTGCAGATACAGCCATTGCCTCTAATTCTGAAAAGGTTTGAGAACAAGATGCAAAACAGAGATACGAACTATAGGGCGGAGAAATACCTTTGATAATCATTTGCACCATTTGGTCTTCAGAGAAATGAAGAGCGAATACCCTGGTGTAAAACTTAATATCCTGAATAAAGTCTGCAAGGTTTTCATCCAACCGCTGTACTCTAAAGTAGAACTTTCGGATTAATGATGACATGCCGGAATAAAGTTTGCCAGGAGGTGGACGTGGAAGTCTTCTATAGATGATCGATCAGCTATGACTTTAACTATTTTGTCTGAGAGTACACCTACAAAATAAGGATACATAATTTGAAGTATTTGGGAATGAGAGAGAGCAAACAATAAAGCATGGTCTTGAAATTACACTAAAAATCTTAAGAAAGCAATGACCGCAGTAGTCGAATTTACAGTAAACTTGGAAATGCCCTTAAGCAACATAGCCAATGGGTGAGGTAAACTACTGAACAAGGGTGACATAATGGGGGATGGCATAGGAGGTAGTGAAGGCTCAAACTCAGCATTAGTCAGAAAGAAAGGTGGAAGTTGTCTTGGATGATCAGGCTCAGTTTCCGATGAGGCAGATCTTTGTTGACTAGCAATAGATTTCCTACTTTCTATAGCTTAACTAGAATCCTCCTCAGTAGCCAAGTTTATCGAAGGGAATTGGTCGCTTTTGGGAGTAGCGGCCTCAGACAACAAGTGACTAACTTTATTAGACATCTTGGACAGGTGATCAATCAGATTACTAGCCTCCTTGGCACGATCATCCTTTAATTTTAGAAACAATAGGTCCCTAGCCCTATTGTAGAAATGAAATAACCTAGCCTGAACTCTTTTAAGTTGATTTCCAGACGGATCACTCACTTAAAAAAGAACTAACTATAGAAGCTAGCTCGGTGGTATTGTCAGTGATGGTGGATAGAGCCTCATCAATTTCTTTCTCCCCAAATACTGGGATACAAACAGGAAGTTCTAGAGATTCTTTAAGTTTGGCAATATCTGCCATAATTGTGCGTCCAGATTGGACCTTTCTAATGAGGAGCTCATAGATCAATTCCTCCTTGCGCAAGTACCCGGGAGCGAGGACTTCGCGAGGACCAGACATGTTTACAGAAAATGAATTTAACAATTTGGAAAATTTCCAGCAACCGAGAAAATTCTTAAGAGTTTAGATCGAATTCTAGGTTTAGCCATCAAAAAGGGCTTTATCTAGACCCATTCAACCATGCTCTGCTACCACATGTTACCTTGTTTTCGTGGATCACAGAGGTGAAAGAAGGTGCGGGCTGGAATGGGTCTACCTACGAGAGTGAAAGATTAATTTAAAACTTTAAAATAAAGGTTATCTTTCTTTTCATATATTAAATTTTAACAAACAATCAGATTTCGGGTACAAGTAGTTGGGTACAAAATAGAAAACAAAACACAAAAACCCACAAAAAGACTAGTTAAAATTTGAGCTTCAAGCTCATAAATTACTAAGGTCCCAACATCGCAAGAGTTGCGTTAGACAGACAGACAAGGAGACAAAACTCCCAACTGTTTTACAGGAAATTTTAGATTACAATTATAAAGAGTACAATTGCTCCACAGATTATACAAGGTATGGCCTTCCAAAGGCACCATTCAATAACATTCAATATCACACAAATATATTTACATTAGAAGTAAAGAGCCTAAATGCTCTACAATTTCTGCCAAGAAGACCACTCCCAAACCTTTACAAACCTTTAAATTTTCCTAGAGCTTCTTTGCTCAATGCACTTACACTTTCAGGCTTCTCTAGGCACTATCTCCAAATTACAATACCATATGAATTTTAGTTGACACAGGGGTATCTAGTACCCATTCTACTGGGCCTTCGTGAAAAAGAACAGGTTAAGTTACTGGCCCAAACTCAAAAATGAATGGAGGTATACCCTTCCGCTCCTAGAAATAAAGGTTAAAACCCTACCTGGGCTTGTAGCCCGATGATGCAGAGGCTAATACCACACTACTGAGGTGACTAGGACAAGTTAATTTATGATTTACAGGAGAAAAACAGTTACAAAATCGTAGTCACCTCAAGATAAACTGAAGGGGAATTCACTCTCTATCCCTGATTTTACAGATTAAGTCTTTAGGGCTTACATGAAATTTTACATGAGAAAGAAGAAAGTTTACATTTTACAAAATTAACGGTTACACAGTTAAAGATCAGAACCTTCCCCTTGGGTCAGCTTGCGGAGATAACTACTTGGATGGAAAAACTATTGGCCATTACCTTAGCAGATGTTCTGCCTGCCGAAGATTGGGGCTGCCGCCTCCTGTCTTAACACACGTACTCAGTAATTCAACGATCAATAAGACAAGTTAACTTGAAAAAGCAACAGCTTTTATACCCGAGAGGAAGTTTCGAGAAGGCTCTGGACTGAATTCGAACACACACTCTGATTTTATTGGTCATACAAAAGGTTACAAGAAGCCTATGATTGGCTGAAAACTAAATGCACCATATTTCTGATTGGTCAGAAACTAAAGCTGACGGGATGAGAAGGAAGTGTTGCAAACCTTGAAGTATCAAAATAATGAAAGTCAATTCAGTTGAGAAAACCTATAAACACAAAACTTTAAATTTCTAGTTATTTCGCCTTGCACCAGGGTGCATGACCTCAGTTCTTTCATAGAGACATCTATGGAGAAAGTCCAAATTTCCTGAAAGTTGTTGTTGCAACCAGTGATACACCAAAACAAAACAAAGAAATCCAGTCAGTTTAGGAAACTTTAAAATAACATATTACTCTGTAATGAACATAGGTTTTCGTGGCTCATAGTATTAACGTAAATAAATGATTACTAAATGATTACTGGATTAAAGCCACTATGTTCATTTAATAAAGCCGAATTTTCAGCCAAATTGCATTGGCCTCCATCAGGGCAAGTTAAATTCTGCTTCCGACAGTGAGCAAAGTAATTCAAAGAAAGGTGGAAGTCATGACCGTACTATCCACGGCCTACCCTACTAATAGGTCTCAAGGATTTTCGTGCTGTAATTCACCGAACTTCATATACGCCCGGTGTTTCATGTGGTTGTGGTTGCTCATATATTGGCATGACGAAAAGGCTTGTCAGTACCAGGGTGAAAGAACACATTAGGTTGGTAAAGAATGTCGCTCTTTCATCCTCCATGGAGAATGCCATAAGCCAGTCTGCCATGGCAGAGCATTTCTACAGTACAGACCATGAAATCCTCTTTGACCAGGAGAAGGTCACTGCGCCTGTAAAACACTTCTATGCTCGACTAGTAAGAGAAGCTATAGAGATAGAGCTACGCCCAAATAACATCAACAGGGAAGACGGCTTCAAGTTATCAAATGCATGGAGACCTGTACTGCAGAAATACATGCATAACACCACCATGGAACAGTGGGACGCACTCACAAAACCGTCCGACAGAGGGCGGTGAATTACAGCACGAACACCCTTGAGACCTATTAGTGGAGTAGGCCGTGGATAGTACGGCCATGACTTCCACGTTTCTTTGAATTTCTTGCTCACTGTCGGAAGCGGAATGTAACTTGCCCTGATGAAGGCCAATGCAATTTGGCTGAAAGCTCGGCTTCATTAAATAAACATAGTGGCTTTAATCCAGTAATCATTTATTTATTTACGTTAACATATTACTCTATCATTTAGTAGTGGCACCTTCTGATCAACGTCCCTACTTCTTGTACTACATGTTTCAATTTTTATATGATAGATAACGTTCTCCAAGGTGCTTCTTTTAAATGCGCTAGGTTGAGGTGTACCTCCCGGTACAGTTAACATTACCATATTTACGCGAATAATCTCCGTCACCGAATAAGCCCTGCACCCTAACTTCAGGAAGGCTGATTGTGAAGAAAAATAACCTGCCAAGATTGACGCAAATAACACCCGTACCCAAATTTCGTGCCTCAATTTAAAAAAAAAATATGCGGGTATTACGCGTAAATACGGTATGCCATCTTCATCCTCCACAAATCTGGTGTTTACTTGATCTCTCTTTTTGTTTCTTAAGATACCATACAATAATTTCTTGCTGCCCTGAATATCATTTCTCAATTTATGTGTGTATAACGCCCAGCTTTTCCTCTTTTCTTCCTCCACTACTTTCTTGGCCAAATTCTTTGCCTCCACATACTTTCTTCAGTCTCAGATGTTTTCCATGTTTTCCATGCCATTTTCTTTTCCTTCACTTTACTCTCACTGTTTTCAAAAACTAAAGTAAAAAACCCCTCTGCAGAAGTAATTGAAGAATACAAAAGAATCAGTAATAAAATAACCAAATTGAAGAGAGAGTTACAAAAAAGGTATTATGAACACAGATTACAGAATTGCAAAAACCAAAAAGAAACATGGTATGTAGTCAATGAAGTGTTAAATAGGAAGCTTGGACATAAACATGAAATCAGCCATCTGGTGGTAAATGTCAGCATTACAAACACAGAGGACATATGCAATAACCTAAATGAACGATACGTTAATGTAGCTGAAAATATAAGAAAAGGTCTTCCTGAAGACGAGCAAGTTCATGGCAGCACAACAGCTGAAAGTCAAACTAATAGTATTTTCATGTCTCCTACTGATGAATGTGAAGTGCTCAAAATTATCACTTCTCTAAAAAATAAAAATAATTTAACTGAAGATAAAATAACCAATGTCATATTAAAAACCTGTGTTGAAAGTTTAGTACCATATATTGTGGAAATTACTAACCGTTCAATTCTCAGTGGAGAAATACCCCAATTACTCAAATGTGCCAGAATTGTACCTATCTTTAAATCAGGAGATAACACAGATCCATCCAATTACAGACCAATTAGTATATTATCTGCAATTGGAAAACTCATAGAAATGGTAGTAAAAATTAGATTGGTAAATTTTCTGTGTAAAACTAATTACTTCTCCAATAATCAATATGGGTTTCTCCCAAATAGAGGAACTGATAATGCTGTATTTGATACAGTAATAGATGTTCAAAAGACCTTAGATGAAAATAAATTAGCAGCAGGGCTACTCATAGATCTTAAAAAAGCATTTGACCTGGTTGACCACAAAATACTTCTGAACAAGTTAAAATTAGCAGGAATTAGAGGTTTAGCACACAAATGGTTCCAAAATTATTTATCAAATCGAACACAATATGTGATGATTAACGATACTAAAAGTTTTAAGCAGCAGACAAAAACGGGAATACCGCAGGGCTCAGTACTAGGTCCAATTCTATTTCTGATTTATATTAATGACATACAATCTCTAACACTAAAGGGGAAATGTAAAGTATTTGCTGATGATATCTTAATAACTTACAAAGGACTATGTGAAACGCGAATTATGGAAGACATAAATTGTGACTTGGACAAGTTATCGGAATGGGCTTTATCTAAAAAAAATGATCATAAATGTGACTAAAACAAAATACCTAATCTTTCATAAAACAGCCCATAAGATAACAGCGGCTAACACTGTTATCCTAAAGGACCAAGTAATAGAGCGAGTCAACTCAGCTAAGTATCTTGGTATAATATTAGACTCAACACTTTCCTGGAAAAGGCATATTGATTATGTAATCAGCAAAATTACCCCTTTGATAGGAATAATGCACAGATTAAGATACAGTAATTTTTCTCATCAACAATTGAAGTGTATATATTATGCAATGATCCACCCACATCTAACATACGCAAGCTTTATTTGGGGAAGATGTAGGAAAGATTACATTAATAATTTGGAAATCCTACAAAAAAGAGCCATCAAAATCATGTATGGATTCCCCTTCCTCAAACCATCACATGAAGTTTTTTCAGAGTCAAATATTCTGCCATTCCATAAACAAATTGCATTTTCATCAGCAGTCTTTATGTATAAGCTAGACAGGAAATTAACCCATTCTACTGTTAACTTCTCCCACTTTAGTGAAATTCATGGATATGAAACTAGAGGATCATTAAGGATATATCCCTCTCATTCTAATTCAGTAAAGTACGGAGTGAAAGGCATAGAATCATCAATGTTTAGGGAATATAATGTGTTGCCTCCTGTTATAAAGAACTCTAAATCGGTTATATGTTTTAAGAAAAAACTGAAGGAATATTACTCTTTTACAGATATCTTAATATAATCTCTATATAACTTGCTTTAATTAATACAATAATATATATATTGTCCATATTTAGTATATTACAGCCATGCAATATCTGAATATACTTCTGAAAAATTATGATCCTAACATGTAAAAAGAAAGAAAAAAAAAAGTACTTGTCACTTTACAGAAAAGCCATTGTATATGAAATGTAATTATTGTGTTGCCTTAAAAAAGTATGTACTGTATTGTCCCTATCACGAGCCAGAGGCTCATGGGACCTTTTGTCACCAATAAATAAATAAATAAATAAAAATGGTTGAGATTTCCCGAAACATGTATGGTTTAATTAATAATGTTTCTTTCATTTAATGAGTGTATTGATTAAGGCGGATTTAAATAAACTATTATAAATAGTTATATTACACATTCAGACCAGTCAATACGGACCAAACACAATATTAACTTATCATGGTTAAGTTTATTAACAGTTTTCAGTAATTCGACCGGGTCAGGGATGGAATGAATGAAGCCCCCACCTAGCGGTGAGAATGGGAATTATACCGGCTGCCGAAGCCTGTCACACTCCTCTGGGGCAATGATTAATGAATGACAGATGAAATGGAATGATATTGGAGAGTGTTGCTGGAATGAAATATGATAGGAAAAACCGGAGTACCCGGAGAAAAACCTGTCCCGCCTCCGCTTTGTCCAGCACAAATCTCACATGGAGTGACTGGGATTTGAAGCACGGAACCCAGCGGTGAGAGGCCGGCGCGCTGCCGCCTGAGCCACAGAGGCACACGTTTTTTGAAAGCAACTTATAACCTATAATCCTGATTGATCAAACACTTGTCTACAATTAATTTGTCTACAAGTCGACGAAATGATGTAATAAAGCTGTAAATCAATACTACGGCTCGAAGAATATTCTAGTTCAATTTCTAGTGATGCACATCAATAATTACTTATGAATACATCATAAGAAGCACACACAGATATTCACCCAGCTTTCCAACATGCAACCAATAATAATAATAATAACAATAATAATAATAATAATAATAATAATAATAATAATAATAATAATAATAATAATAATAATAATAATAATAATAATGATGATGATGATAATACTAATGGACAAGATCATAAAGTCTATAAAGAAAATGGACAGCAGACCAAATGCCCTTGTATTTGTTGATGATGTGCTTCTCTGGAAAGATACAGAAACTGAAGTACAGAAAAAAAACTGATTGAGTGGAGCAATATGTTCAATAAATTTGAGATGAAGGTAAGTAAAACAAAGAATGTTGAAATAACCATCAACAGGAAAGGAACAAGCTCAAACTTCTTTTTGGAAGGAGCAAACTTAGAATCAGTTTCTCATTTCAAGATCCTTGGAAGCACAATCTCCAAAGATAACATTTTCAAGCAGGAAATACTCAGCTGGACACAGAAAGCATCAGACTTTTACAATAAAGTCAGAAATCTACTCTGGGATGGCAAAATGCCACAAAAAGCAAAAGCAACCCTGTACTACACCTAATTCGTACCGATTATCACATATGGTCTAGGGACATGTAACTCTACTAAATAATGACGACAGCAGAATTCAGGCAACAGAAATTAGCTTCATGAGATCTACAAATCAAACTACCACTATTCAGACAGTTCAGGTGCTGGCCTTCTGACCCCAACTTGGCAGGTTCGATCCTTGCTCAATCCAGTGGTATTAGAAGATGCTCAAATACATCAGCCTCATGTCGGTAGATTTACTGGCACATAAAAGAACACCTGCAGAGCTAAATTCTGGTACATCAGCATCTCCGAAAACCGTAAAAGTCGTTAGTGCGACGTAAAGTAAATAACATTATTATTATTATTATTATTATTATTATTATTATTATTATTATTATTATTATTATTATTATTATTATTATTAAAATCAGGATTGTAAACAGGAAGTTAGCTGTCAGCTGGCATTAAGGTCCCTATTATCAACCAAATGGGTTAAAGTTGTTAGCTTTAATTGTTAGAGTACTAGGGGATTGATTAGGATATGAAAATTCTAAGTTTTCTTTATCTTATAATTTAATGTCATTGAGAATGTTTATAGTGTATAATTTTTTAGGTTCAATATGATTTATACCCTTTATTAGAACTTATGGGGTGAGTTATTTACCTGTATTTCTTGGCTTAGTTCTTCAAATATAGCTGCACCCCCTTCATTAAATTTAATACGTGAAATTGGATTATTTAATAGTTTAGTTGCATGATCGTGAATAACTATACTTACGTTGATGTTATTATCATGTTTTAGAGCAGTATATACAATATATTTATATGCTTATAAACTGATCCATTATCACATCATGAACAATTTACTAGCACATTCTTCTTATTAATTTTATTACAGTAGAAGTCCGTTATAGCGAGAATTCATAATGGGCGAAAAATTTACTCGCTATAACGGATTGTCGTTATATCTGATTTTTTGTAAAAATTCGAGAAAACCCCCATGCACATTAAATTCAGTATGAAATGGCAATCAGTTTGTTCAAAATGTGAGTTTTTGCGGATAATACACACACTGTGGCTTACTTGTTTGTTGTTTCTCGAAATCCGATACTACGTGAAAGTGTGTGTTTACATTCTGAAAAAACATATATTGCCATATTTCTATGAATCCATTTCCTTCAAAAAATTTTAATCAGGCTTAAAAGTGCTTTGTAAAATCACATGAGTGTCTTTCTTATACAGTACGCATTTTTAGACTGTAGACACCGAACACTGGCTTTAGTTATACCGTATTTTTTGTGGCTGTACAATTATGCTTTATTTCAGAGGGTTTAATAACCATTAACTTAAAATTGGCATCATAATATCGAAGGAAACTCGTAGAAAAAATCTGCCGGCAATACACATTCCACGCGTCTCTACAATACGACGATACATCAGGAAAATATTCTTGCTTACTATAAAACTGTTACTTTCACTTAGCGTGCCGCTACACGCACGTCTTGCTTGCCAGATTCGGCCAACTTCAGCGGCTAGCGATGTATAGGTCTTAATCGCGGACTTTGAAAGTCAACGAACGAGTTTATTGCGCCGCGGTATGGCAATTCCGCCTATGCATTTTTGTGCACATACCTCACAATTCCATCTTCAACTTCTTTAAAGCATCCTTGTTGTGGGCCACTGAATGCATTATTTGTGCAGTACGCATTTTTAAGCTAACTTTGCCTTCACGGAAACGCCGAATATTGGCTTTAGTTAGGCCTATGCCGTATTTTCCTGCGGCTGCACAATTATTATACATTTCCGAGTGTTTAATAGCCATTAACTTAAAATTGGCATCATAACATTGACGAGAATCCGTTGAAAATTTGCCGGCAATACCTGGTCCACCTATCTTTACAATACGACGATCCATCACGAAAATATTCCTGCTATCTATAAAACTTAATTTTTCTAAGCGTCAGAGGTACCGCAGACGCGTTATAACTCTGCTACTGAGTAGCGGTGGCCTTTCTAAGAATTCGAAGGCTCGCATGTTTTGATGCCATTCCTCAGACTTGAGAAACATTTTTGTAGAGGATAATAGAATGTCATTCTCTCTTCACTATTTCCCGAGATCCAGTGACGTTACACATAGGCACTATACGACCGGTCGCCGCGGCTACCGATGTAGGCCTATGATAAAGATGCGGTCGTTTATTGTCAACGAGTTTTGTGTGTGCGGGCGCGGAGATGAAAAAACAGCGTAGTTACTGCGGTAGTTGCCAGTGGTGTTCATTACTATCAGGCCGCGAATGCAAAACGACTCTTGATTTTTCACATGGGATTCTGAAAATATAAATGTCGTCTTGGATTCGGAGAACTACGGTATCACTCCAGAGGCTTCTGTGGCAAACATTTCAGTTTTCTTCTTCAAACGGCATCACCTAACCTACCCGTATATGTATAATGAAAACCTATTTGAAATGCATGTAGAGAAAAGATAACCTGCTCGCTAAAAACTGACATGGGAATAGCTTTCCGAAATTTAACTAGACGCGAAAAAATATAAACCATCCTCTGAAATCAGTGATGTACCCTGCCATATCTTGAGGTGTATCACTTTCTTACTTAATTTCAGTATACGATATACCGTTAAGGGATCGTTTACTTCAGCCTTTATTTTTAACGAGTAACAACTGCTACCGGCCATGTTATTTAGGCATTTATTACGAAAACGTCTCATCCTCTTTCATTTCGAATTTTCTTTTGAAAACAGCAGTCGACGGGTATTACTAATCGACTCCAATATCACCTTCGAATGTTGGCGAGAGAGTTCGCAAATGCACATAGCGCGAAAACTATACCGTACCGAAGATGATCGATCGCATTTTGTGGCAAACGTTTCAGTTTTGTTATTCAAATAGCGTCTCACATTCTAACTTCTCTGTACTATATGTATGATGAAAACATACTTCAAGTGGAAGTAAAGAAATGATAACCTTCTCGTTATAAATTTACATGATAAATAGCCTTTCCGTGATTTAACGGATGCGAAAAAATATAAACTAACCTTGTAATCGTTGACGCACTCTGCCATATCTTGAGGTGTAGGCCTATAACATTCTTACTTAATTGCGGTATTTAGCATTAAAATTAAGCGATCGTTTATTCAGCGTTTATCTTTAACGAGTTAACAACGGTTATCGGACACATAATTTACGCATTAATTACGAAAACATGCTCTCCTCTTTCATTTTCCTCGCGGAAGAGCAGTCGACGGGTATTACTAATCGACTCCGACATTGCCTTCGAATGTCGACGAGAGAGCTCTCTGGTGGGCATAGCGAGAAAACGATACGGTACCGAAGATGATCGATCGCATGCAGTATAATGACTGGGTGCATAAATATCGGCAACGGAAAAATCAAGCGCGCATAATCGCTCGTAATAACGGATGCGTCAGTGATAGGGTTCTCGCTGTAACCGAAGGTTAATACACAGTTTTATATAGGCATTTTGAAGGGACCTACAAAAGTTATCGTTATAAAGGGGTTCTCATTATATGCTGTACTCGCTATAGTGGACTTCTACTGTATTAGGTTTATATCATGAATAAAATCAAGGTGCATTAGAATGAGCATACTAGGGTTGTAGTTAATTATAACATTTGATTTGCACTAAAAAAAAGTATTGATCTCCAATCTACCTTAAATAAGAAGCGACATGTATTGCAATCAGTTTCGACCTGTTCTTAGATGATTATATCCTTTACATTTTTTAATTGAAACCAAAATAGAGGTGTATTACAGTTAATAACATTATTGAAATAGACATTTCTTAAACAGTTACCCTGCACCACTGCTTATCATTTGTACTTAAACGTTTTTAGAAATGAAGTGCCTGATTTAAAAGGATTACTGTGATAGAGTAAATTATGTAATTATTTACCTTTAATATATCTAACAGACTTAAACTACTCCCTAAAGTATCAAAAACTCAACTTCCCAAACATCTTCAGTGTAGTGCTCTAATATAAGCTTTGTAAGCATAAAATCAACAAAGTTAATATAATCATTCATAAAACAAAACTAATTAAATAAACTTTAATACTATTCTTTTGTCAGCTTTGAGAATATTGAACAGAATGCTTATAAATTATCTGACCTCCTCAATCCTCTCTTCAACCTTGATCTAAGGTTTTAAAAACTTGCTTCCCAAAAAGGTATAAATCATACTGAACCTAAAAATTTAGACAATATAAACATCCTCAATGACATTAAATTATAAGATAAAGAAAACTTAGAAATTTCATAACCTAATCAACCCCCTAGTACTCTTACAATTAAAGCTAACAACTTTAACCTACTGGGTAACAAATTATAGAAGGTGACAGAAATATAACTCAACTTAATATACACCCCCCAAAAATCACCATCATGACTAACATTAGCATTCTCTTTCATATAATTCAACCTTCATCATTTAAAGGATGAAATGATGTAGAATTAAATTCACATGTTATTAAATAATACACTGATCGCAATGAATAACATACTGTTAAGCCTGTAGGAAAAAAGTATTTAAAAAAACGAAATATATTAATGTAAGATAACCCAACAATTTCTAAAATTAAATCCACAGAATAAAATTCAGCCAAAAAAGGTATACCGCATAACACAAGGTTAGAAATATTAAAACACACAGCTGTTAGTGGTATTTGACTACAAATATTTCTTTACTGCCCAAGGAAAGAGACCAAGGGGAAGGCCAAGGAAATGCTAGATAGACACAGTGAAATCAAATGTGGAGGAGAGGGATCTGAAATGGCAAGATGTCCCGGAACAGAAGATATATGCAGACAGGAAGAGAGGCGAGCGCTTGTACACCACACCTGGGAAACTGGAGTTGGAAAATGATGATGATGATGATGATGATGATGATGATGATGATGACGATAATGAGTGAAGGGGTAAGTGTGAACTGGGCTGACACAGAACAGCAAGAAAGTAATTATCCAGGTCATGATGTACCATCTGCTATTCATCACCCTGGCCCCATGAACTTGCCTCATCGTAACGCAACTCCCATTATGTGAAAGGAATTCAAAATCAGTTTCATTAAAAAACTGTGTTTTACTTAGCACTCAAAATGAAAATTGGAGAACTATGCTGTAATATGTAAGAACATACTTGTGTGTTTTCGAATACCCTGTTTCAGGAATAAATTATCTATCAGAAATTCTTTTGTAAGAGCAAAATATGTCAACATTTTTTATTCAAATTTTTTAAATCATATTTTACGATAGTTAGAAATAATAACAATGTTCTTTTATGTTTGCCATCTTCATGTAGATCAGTCTTTCAGCTTTCTATTGGTGCATAATATGGATTTATTAGGATTATAATATGTCATCACAGGCATGGTTTTATTTTCTTGGTGCATAGTGAGGAAAATAGCTGCAGCATTTGACAAACCTGCAGCAGTTCTAGGGTTAAGCATGATAACACATATTACCCCATGACTTAAATCCTAACCATAGATGAATTTTGGTTTGTTATACAAACCTAAGATGATCAGTTCCTTTCGTAGACAAAGATGAGGAGTGAGCAGTTTGCTGTTTTCTTGGTACTACTGGGAGAACTGTGGGCTGAGCTGTGCTCACAGCTGCGATAACTTCTTCCATAGATGCTGGAATTTGTGTGTCATCAATAAGTTCCGCAAAGCTGAGTGCACCTGAATCTGAAATCAGAGGCTCCTGGAAGTTGTTCTGGGAGAACATATACCTCCTGACTTCCTGTGAGGTCTTGTTGCCTAAAAACTGAGAAAGGCTTTCCCAGTTTCGACCAAAAAGTACCTGTAAAATGTAAGAACACTGTACTTATCAGTTTAAAAAAATACAACTTCTAATCTAAGAATAGGGTACTTAGTAAAAACTTTCTTCCCCTTAATTTCATACTTCAATATACCATACTAAGTCCATTTTTTTCCCCACATGGCAACATTACAGATAAATTCAAGGCTTTAACAACTTCAAATGATTGAATTATCATGAATAGGAATGAGCAGCCATGATTTACAGAGCACATAGTCCTATGCGACCATCAGGTAATAACCCTGTAAATATGGTGTAAATTATAAGAATAATTTTTCATTTTGTGCTTTTATAATGGTTTAGGGAAAAACTCTTAAAAATATATTACCAAATATATTTTAACATATTCAAGTTTCTTGTTTCATAGAGAACTTCCTCTGTGATGTTTTTTAGGGAAGATTATTCTCTCTCTCTGTAAGAGTTCATGTGTTTATCAAATCAGCTAACATTTTGGTGATTGTTTCATAAGCCTGTGATAAACTGTTGTCAGACTACAGTTTTTGTACGCCTCAGAGACCCTCCTGATGAACAAAAAAAGGCACCATGGATGATCTAGAGAAAGCTGAAAGATGTATCCTCAGGAAAATTCATGGACTGAGATTGCTCCCAGATGGAACCTACAGACTTAAATTGAACTCTGAGCTGTATCGACAGTTAGAATCAGCCAATACCAGCATGCGACGTAGGAGGCTTAAGTTCTATGGACACCTACAACGAATGGACAGCAACAGGCTTACCAAGAAGATTTCTCTTTGGTTAAAAGCTACAAGACTGAAAGCTTGCGGCTTAATGAAGTACAGAAGGACTTGGATTCGGCTGGGGTTTCAGACATTGATATAGAAGATCGTTCCGAATTTTGTGCTATGGTACAGTCTTGGACCTAGAATCCCTAGAAGTCGGAAGCCCCTTTCACAAGAAAGAAAGGAGAAATTATCAGCAGGGCGCAAGAGATATTAGGAACGAAGAAGAGCATCGAGGAAGAACTAGTCATCACCGTTCCTTAGTGGGCTTAAATAAAAAGTGAAGTTGTGAATAAGTTGGAGTTTTTTATGTCGCGCTGACACAGATAGGTCTTATGGCGACAATGGGATACAAAAGGGCTAGAAGTGAGAAGGAAGCAACTGCGGCCTTGAATAAAGTACAGCCCCAGTGCCTGGTGTAATGTGAGAATAAATCACTTCTTGTAAAATGGCACTGACTGAATGTTTGCTGAAGGAATGTGGGCAACCATAAGGGAAAGGTTGAATAAAAGGACAATTACAAAAAGAACTAGTTTCATGGAAAACACTGTGACGAATGGCTCTGTAATAAACAAATACCAGAAATATGCAAGGAACTTATAAGAAGAATGACAAGTGAGGATCCAGATGATTACAAGGTACTAAAAAGAAACTCTCTGCAAAGAAATTATGATGAGTCTGTTTCAAAATTGTATGACTAGTAAATTATCTCCTTTATTATAATCATTTGTGAATGCCTGTACATTCTCTACTGACATTGGTCTTACACACTGGAAATATTTAAAAACAAAACTACCATCACATAAGATTTGACTACTGCATTCAATTCTGTGCGAATTATATCATAAAGTGATTCAAATGTAAATTCAATTCAATACTGAAAGCATCAAAGCAGCTATTGCTTGCCAAACTAACTGGCAATAGTTTAGCTCCTTTGCAATACTAATAAAGAATATTCACCTGAGCAATTCAATTACTAATCAATTTCATGTAAAATTTTACTTAATCTAAGATTACACATTTCACCTTTTTCCTTTTGACAAAACACCTGAAAAGCTGAAGACATCTGCCATCAACAAATGCATTTTCACAGCCATTTTATACATTTTCTTCTCAATTTCCTTGAGTTGCAACATCTGAAGCCGATGTAATCACTTAACTGGGTAAAGCCTTTGATTCTGTAATATGACTGAACTTCAAGTTCCAACTTTGTCAAAATAATCAAAAAAGTCTTCTCAAATAATTCAAATATATTTGAGATCAAATTATGATCCACTGGTGTCATACAAAGCTTTACATTTGTTGTTCACTTGTTAAATCCATAGCAATCTTTGCAACTTCTACATAAATTCATATGTTGTTAAACATGTTCCCTACTGTTAGTGACACTCTGTGTTCCAATACACATTTTTCCTACCTGCCAGCACTGACATTTCTAACTTTATAAAATTGCAGAATAAATAACTACATCTTAGGTATACATTTCTTAGAAATAATCATACATATTTTGTTCATAATGAAGCAATGGATTGAGTATACTATACTGACTAGACAAAAGAGTGACTGAATGGGTTGCTATATTTCTAGAAAATAGATCTCAGAGAATTAGAGTAGGTGAAGCTTTATCTGACCCTGTAATAATGAAGAGGGGAATTCCTCAAGGCAATATTATTGGACCTTTAAGTTTTCTTATATATATAAATGATATGAGTAAAGGAGTGGAATCAGAGGTAAGGCTTTTTGCGGATGATGTTATTCTCTACAGAGTGATAAATAAGTTACAAGATTGTGAGCAACTGCAGCGTGATCTCAAAAATGTTGTGAGATGGACAGCAGGCAATGGTATGATGATAAACGGAGTTAAAAGTCAGGTTGTGAGTTTCACAAATTGGAAAAGTCCTCTCAGTTTTAATTAGTGAGTTGATGGGGTGAGAGTTCCTTTTGGGGATCATTGTAAGTATCTAGGTGTTAACATAAGGAAAGATCTTCATTGGGGTATTCACATAAATGGGGTTGTAAATAAAGGGTACAGATCTCTGCACATGGTTATGATGATGTTTAGGGGTTGTAGTAAGGATGTAAAGGAGAGGGAAATAAGTCTCTGGTAAGACCCCAACTAGAGTATGGTTCCAGTGTATGGGACCCTCGCCAGGATTACCTGATTCAAGAACTGGAAAAAATCCAAAGAAAAGCAGCTCGATTTGTTCTGGGTGATTTCTGACAAAAGAGTAGCGTTACAAAAATGTTGCAAAGTTTGGGTTGGGAAGAACTGAGAGAAAGAAGAAGAGCTGTCAGCGGAGAGATGGCGTGGAATGACATTAGTAGACAAATAAGTTTTGAGTGGCGTTTATAAAAGTGGGAAAGATCACAATATGAAGATAAAGTTAGAATTCAAGAGGACAAACTGGGGCAAATATTCATTTATAGGAAGGGGAGTTAGGGATTGGAATAACATACCAAGGGAGACGTTCAATAAATTTCCAATTTCTTTGAAATCATTTAGGAAAAGGCTAGGAAAACAACAGGTAGGGAATCTGCCACCTGGGCAACTGCCCTAAATGCAGATCAGTATTGACTGATTGATTTCCAATTGGGTCACCAGATCTTATTTTTACATGTTCCATTCAAATTATTTTGGATCACCTTGTGTTTCAATGATTGTCTAACTACATTTTTTTTTTTTTTTTTGTGCAGGAATTGCTTTGCATGCTTACAGTGAATGATGCCGACATGTTTCTGCCTTGAGATGGTAGACTGTTGTTGGTTACTACAAGTAGCACATCGTTTGTCATCTTGTGTTGCCAATTTCTGTTTACATTGCTCTCAGGTAAATAAATATGTTTTCATATTTTTAATTACTGGAGTAGTTATTGATGTACATAATGCTGAATAGCTTAGTGTCCTCACAGGATAATATTTACTACCACGATCAAGTCCTTTTTCAGGTGTGGAGTCATCATATTCAGGCACTCCAGTGGCACAGATGGTATTCGAACCTGCATTTATGTGTAGTAAATGTTGTTCTTCATTTAATTTCTTTATGTTTTGATGCTATTAAACTAGTTCATTGCCAATCATAAAATTAATATAAGTAACATATAAAATTCCCATAACCCACATCAACATTTGTTTTTAGGGTCACATCCAGGTCAAGTACTGGGCAATGAAACACTGCCACAGAGATAAATACGATGGCATGTCCCCTCAATAATAACACATTTGCACCTACATTGCTTTGGAGTTCATGTAGGACTTACTCAAAGTCAAATTCATCAGGTAACTGGTGGCCCGAATCAGTAACAACTGAATAAAGCTTTGGGTCACCGGAACCAATGCAACGTAAAACCAGACCATCAATATTCACTGCTGCACAGAACATGTTACGCTTCAGCCATGTACACTACTAAATTACAAGATTATGCTTATTATGTTTGATCCTAGGTCACATCCCAAACTGTAGCCGAGACAGTTATCTCACCAATCCTCTTGCTTCATACCATACTGCTATTTTCTTTTCCAAGTCTTCTACAAATTTTTTTAAGGCTGCTATTATACTGCTCCAGTAGTGATTTAAACTGTGCCATGCATTAGGGTGGGCCAAAAAAACTTGAATTTTTTTTTCCAAGTCGTAATACCATGGAAAAGTTGCAAATTGGGGAGAATAAAACAGGGTAAAAAAAAAAAGAAACAAAATAGGTTCATTTCTTCTGGTCGCACACGTGCTCTAAAGTTTGCCAAAATTCAGAAAAATGTCTACTTTTACGATAATTTTCTACCTTGCTTAAATTGTCAATATTTAAATGTAATAGCTCTAGTCGACTCTTAAATAATAATAATGTTATTTGTTTTACGTCCCACTAACTACTTTTTAAGGTCTTCGGAGACGCAGAGGTGCCGGAATTTAGCCCCGCAGGAGTTCTTTTACGTGCCACTAAATCTACCGACACGGGGCCGTCGTATTTGAGCACCTTCAAATACCACCGGACTGAGCCAGGATCGAACCTGCCAAGTTGGAGTTAGAAGGCCAGCGTCTTAATTGTCTGAGCCACTCAGACCGGCAGTCGACTCTTACTCAAACCAATAATGATTTAGAAAAAAGAATGGTTCAAATCGGTTAAGGTCTTTCGCTCACGCAACAGCCGTCAAATCTAACGAATTCTCGCGCTCGTCGTAACTCGCTCGGGTCAAAGACCCTGACGCTCCACCCACCTACCACTCACGCCACCACGCTGCGCCAATGTTGTGTCAGTCTGCCGTTATCCCTGTGTTTGATGTCTGTTTCATTCGCTCTTCCAGTTACTATTGTGGCATTTGCATCTACTGTATTTCAATGTTTGTTTTGTGTTATGACATTTTTGTGTAACTTTGTGACTTAACGGTGGTATACTATGGCTGTACCTAAGAAACTCATCACAAGACAGGTATATGATTGCCCTCTATTTGGTGCACCTAAAGACTTTTCATCAAACAAGCTTCCTACTTGTGAGGACGTGATTCGGTGTTGTTCACAGGAGAGATACCACTTGGCGCTTAAAGTTAATAATAAGAGCGACAGTTTTTCACACGTTGCCAGTACCGTTTAGCTAATAAAATAATTGGTTTGTATCAGAAGGCATCCATCCGAATGGTTACAGATAAGAGAATTGTGCAACTTATAAAAGCGTTGTATGATAAATATTACAGCATTCGAAAATCATATACTCCGGATAAGAACAAAGATTCGTTTAAGCAGAAAATTGACGAGTTTAAGCAGAAATGCTCATTGCTTTTTGACGTAGCGGCTTGCAAATGCCCCATTGTTCTTAATTGCATTTGTAACAGCTGCTGCATGAGCGAAACACCTTAACTGATTTGAACCATTCTTTTTTCTAATCATTATTGGTTCGAGTAAGAGTCGACTAGAGCAATTACATTTAAATATTGACAAGTTAAGCAAGGTAGAAAATTATCATAAAAATATACATTTTTCCAAATTTTGGCAAATTTTAGAGCACGTGCGCGACCGGAAGAAATGAACCTATTTTGTTTCTTTTTTAACCCCGTTTTATTCTCCCCAATTCGCAACTTTTCCGCGGTATTACGACTTGGGGAAAAAGAAATAGAGTTTTTTTGGCCCACCCTACTATGCATCCTTACTAGCACTCTATCAGATGCTTGAGACATGGGGAGTTTGAAAATGGCAGTGGTGATTAATCCTGTCTTGTGACGCTTGTCTCCTGTGGGTAGACAATATTGTAAGTTTTGCAACAATTTCCAGAAAAATTTACACTAATCCATACAGCACAGAGAAGATTCTGCAGAGTGCAAAGAGAATATACAGCTAGAGGATACTTCTCCAAAATTCTTGCTGGAATTGTTGTGTATTTTCCTAACATATTTAGAGCAGTGTCATATTACTGTCTTCTGAGATAATTTAGATCTAAATTCTACTCTGGCATTGTAAATACACTTTTCAAAGTGTACTAACCATTCTAAGGCTTCTTCATTTTGTTTCACATATCTTAAAATCTGATCAGTGTTAAAACTATCTGTTCAGTCTATGTTGACAGAGGTCCATGAACAGTTTCACTGAGTGTCAGTGTCAGCGTCACACCATTATGACCTACTGAATTTCTTAAGTATTCGTGACTTGATATTTATCTATAAAGGAGATTTTGGTGAAAAATTTTCTCCGAACAATACCATAGGCCATCTTCACATAACTGCTTTGAAAGGGAATCAGCATTGCTATTCTCTAACAATGGATTCACATAGAGGTGAAGCTTCCACGTTGTGTAGAATTAACTTTGCACTTTGCACATCTCCAACTTGTCAGTAGGCTAATAAAGGAAGAATTATCATCTATTGCCTTTTCTTTTCTAAAGTCAAGATAAAATGGACTATTCACAATACAATACTAATTTGAAGTTAATTCTGACAGTACAAATTTGTTCTGATTATGTAAAGTCATTCCATTTGATCTGAACGATTCATTATCTGACTCTGGTATTATTTCCCGTAGGCCTCTTCTCTTGCAATAATACTGTTTTTTGTCATTCCCTATACATGTCAATCTTCTTAACTATTTCTTCTTAATTGATATCTTGTCTATATGTAACAGTAACATTCTTTTTAACAGGTACCCTGTTTAAGGCTAAAATATTTGTAAAGAATTCATAGCTACATTAAATGCAACACAATTGGAGCCAAAGATAGCCGAAGAATAACAGTGATAATAGTCTATACGCAGTCACCACCTCAACTCTGGATACAGAGTTTAAATCTAACATAAACTGTAAAAATGACAGTAAAATTATAAGTCTAAGCAGCAAGCCAAAATAAATTATACTACTGTATATTATTCAATAACTATTTCTTTAATAACTCTTTCATACTGAAAATGGGCAATAAAATGTCTCTATGGATATATTACCAATCCCTTCTCAAGAAGTGCTTTCTCCTTCTCTGTCCAAGAATCACTCCCGACTGTTAGTGTCTCCGCTGGGTCTGATGAGGTGTACCAGCATGGTTGAGTGGTGTTATCCAAGAGCCACTGAGAACCAATGTTGTAGTCACAATGGAGCAGTTCTCCCCCACCATCACAACAAGATGCTCTAAAAGAAAATCATAGCTTCAGTCTTCATTATACAACATGTGAAGTCAAAATACTGAGGAATTAAACTAGGTACACCAAATAATACCTCATTATGGATATGAATGCTCAAATATAACTAACTGGAGTGGAATTACATGAGTATGTTGTTGTTTTTGCTTATTGTTTAAAGGGGCCTAACATCAAAGGTCATCACCCTACATGAGTATAAAAGAGATGGAGACAGTGACTTATGTGGGAATGCATGAACAGCACTCACCTTCAATAAAAAGAAAAAACATTGCATTGATTCAAAGTTTTTGGTATAGCCTTGTTCATGGTGGAGGGAACAAGAATGGTTCTTCCAACTCCTGAGGTGGTACCTGGATGCTATTAATGAGTGTATGAGGGAGGTGGGATAACAAATGAAAGAATAGAGAATGACAAAAATGAGTGGTTATCTGATATCAAGTCGTCATACTTCCTTGGAATTAACACTATCAGAGTTCCAATCTCAGAATACCACAGGGCGGTACACCATGGCAGGAGGCCAAATAAAAATAATACCTATAAAAAAGAGCAAGCTTGCAGTTTTATGTGACCGTTGATATCATAATCGCCGGGCGAATTGGCTGTGCAGTTAGGAGTGCGCAGCTGTGAACTCGCATCCAGGAGATAGTGGGTTCGAACCCCACTGTCGGCAGCCCTGAAGATGGTTTTCCAGGGTTCTCATTTTCACACCAGGCAAATGCTGGGGCTGTACCTTAATTAAGGCCACGGCTACTCCCTTCCCATTCCTAGGCCTTTCCTGTCCCATCATCGCCAAAAGACCTATCTGTGTCGGTGCGACGTTAAGCAATTAGGAAACAAAAAATCGTAATCATAGCCACAGGATCACCAGTCTTATGCCAAATCTGAATCATATTTCAAAAATCTCACGTGCTGTTTGGGAATCAAACCGCAGATGCCTTGGTGAAAAGTAAGTTAATATGCCGCTCGGCTATCGTGCCTAAAAAACAATATATTTCAGACTTTACCATGAAACAATCATCAAACATGTTTCATGCAGATGGGAATTGTATAATCATTAGGATTGTCGCCATTAGACCTATTTGTGTTGGTGCAATATAAAGCAAGTAAAAAAAAAAAATCAGCAGATTTTCAGTGGGTTCTTTTTTTTTTTTACATTGCACTAACACATTGAAGATTTTCAGCAACAGAGGGGTGGGAAAGTGCTAAGATTGGGAAGGTAAAGGCTGTGGCCTTAATTAAGGTTCAGCACCAGCATTTGCCTGGTGTGAAACTTGGAAACCACAGAAAACCATCTGCAGGTCTGCTGACTGTGGGATTCAAACCCACCCTCTCCCGAATGAAAGCTCACAGTTGCGCGACCCTAATTGCATGGCCAATTTGCTCAGTTTTTCAGATATTTCAGTGCACTTTGATTGTAAACATTTTGGATTTTAGATAGAGGAAGTCAGTGATAATGAAAAGGGTGCCTACAACAATGATCAATCAACTGAGAATGACAGCTGTCTCAAGTGACATTCAGACTACAGTAGATTTAATGCAGTCACAACAAAGACATACCAGAAAAGACAAAGGAGACTGTACATAGATGGAAGGAGAAAACAATTCATTATTTAAGCATTTATTAAAAAATTGTAAGTGCTACAAATTATTAATTTTCTTTTAAAAGTTGCTTCACATCGCACTGACACAGATAGATCTTATGGCGAGGATGGGATAGGGAAGGGCTAGGAGTGGGAAGGAAGCAACTGTGGCCTTAATTAAGGTACAGCCCCAGGATTTGCTTGGTGTGAAAATGGGAAACCATACAAAACTATCTTCAGGACTGCCGACAGCTTCAAATTAAGTATCAGGACAATCCTGTCACAGAATTCAGAAATTTTAGGTTATCTGTTCACTGCAAGGAATGCAAATGATTATGACAGGAAATGGTCATCCAATCTCAACAGAAGAAAACAGATGTTTTGACAAAAGAAATACAGGATAATTACCTACTTCCCTTGGCCCCATTCTAAAGTCTAATGTCTGAAAGCCCCATATTCAAGTGAAATGGGAAGAAAGACAGGTGTTACAGGAAATCTGATATTTTGCAAAACAAGTAGTAGAGAAAAGCTTCTCCTGATATCTTGGTTTTCCAAATTTACAAATGCCGCTTTCAGAGATTCAATTGGTAGAACAAAGGCTTAACATGGCCTTGACCACTTTAGCCTCACAAACTGAAGGAGTCTTCTTCAGAGATTTAAGAGAGACTCGTGATTGAAAGTAAACTTCATTAAAGAGCAGTATGCAGTTAATTTTTGTTGGACATGTTATTCTCTAATTGCACAGGAAAATCCAAAAAGAAAGAAAGAAAGAAAATAATAATAATAATAATAATAATAATAATAATAATAATAATAATAATAATAATAATAATAATAATAATAATAATAATCTTCATCTTCATCATCATCATCATCATCATCATCATCATCATCATCTCATGGGTAACCACAACAACTGGCTAGTAAAAATAAACTAAGATCTACAAAATAGGTACATTACAATCTCTCCTATTCGGCCCTATGATAGAGATATCCAGCCTGATTTTCGGAAATAAATTTTTTAAAATGCATATGACAAGTTAATATTTTTGGGTTGGGATGTAGCAAACTACATCACTGAGTTGGACTGTAGCATGAGCAGGAATGTAAGGAAGATGTGTGCACTGGAATTTCACGGGACGGTTGTTGACTCATGCACTCGGCAATATCATGCACCTACCGTATTGCCTTTGTCTGTGTTAGTCAGTCATGAGCATTACAGTGATTTTCTTGCTAAAGTAATGATGATGATTGTTAATTAAAGTGGCCTAACAGCTAGGTCAGCAGCCCCTAATTGTACAAGATGATTGAAACTAAAACTAAAACTTCAAAATGTATCCACTACTAGGATCTAAAAAGAATGATGATGAAAAAATGACCGTGAAACAATCAGTGGATCCAATTCACAATGCCGTAATTACTGGGATGATACTCATTATCGAAAGGGGTCCATAATCCAGGTCACCAGCCCCTCATCATGGTACTAATCACTGGTAAAGCAGAACCATGGTGATCATCTTATCTATAGTGGTACTAATCACAGGTGACATAGACTCATGGTATTTCTCGCATGGTGGGACTAATCGCAGGTAATGTAGACCCATGGTATGTCACACACAATGACACTACTCAGAGGTAACAAAAACCCATGGTGTTTCGCACATAAGGGTACCACTCACAAGCAATGCACACCCATGGTGTTCCTCACATAGTGGGACTAATCACAGGCGCCGGTATTCCTGTGGTGTTCCTCACATGGTGGAACTAATCACAGGCAATGAACACCCACAGTGTAGACACATTATGGCAATGCCCACATGCAACACAAACCCATGGTGTTCCTCACATAATGGTAATACCACTCTCAGGCAACACAGACCCATGGTTTTAGTCACATAGTGGTACTAATCACGGGCGCCAGCCAAACCCGTGGTGTTTTTCACGTAGTGGCACTAATCACAGGCAACGTAAACCCAGGGTGTTTCTCATAAAGTGGTACTACTCATAGGTAACGCAGACTCTTTCTGAACACAGTGGAACCAACCGGTGGAAATCACACGATGACTATTATCACAAACAACGCCCAGACCCGTAGTGTTTCTCGCATAATGGTTCTGCTCCTATTTAACATAGACCCAGGGTTTTCCTTGCAAGGTGGTACTAGTCGCAAGTAACGTCGACCCATGGTGTCTTTTAAATGTGTAAAATTTTATTGTGTGTTATTTTCCACCTATTTAATACAATAAATCATAAGATTAATGTTCTTTCCTCATTAAAATATGAACTTGGGACATGTTTTGCCCCATCTAAAGGGCATCATCAGCCTTATCATCGTCTCAATACCAAAACAGGTACCTGTTTAGCTATGACATAATCTAAAAATTCTATAATTTAAAACATTAACATGATGTGTGGTCATTATTTAAGGAACTTGATTAGAGATGAGGATAATTAATATGATAAAGGCCCAATGCCTTGGTCAAGTGTAAAAAGTGATTAATTAACCTACATGATACAATAGACACTGATAAAATTAAAGTAAGTTAAAACATTTTAAAACCAGATTTAAAAAGGAAATACTTTCCAACACAAAGTTTTGACATATTATTTAACTATATGCTCAGATCTAGTGATTAGTTCTCATTCAAAGGTTGATAAAATTCGGTGTTTGCAACTTCGAAGGTAGAAGATATTTTATTGTTGTATTCTTAATTGAAGGCTTATTATTGAGTACTATATTTGGTGGTGCATTAAAATTGTAATAGTGTCATTAACATCTTCTTTTGTATACACTAATATTGTGGCGTTGGCGTGCTGTGTCTATGTTGTGGCATTATAATGTTAGCTTGTTGATCAAAAAGAAAGGCTGTGGGACAGTTGTGATGTAAAGCTGTCGGGTGTATATAAGCTCCGTAAAGGGAGAAGTTAGAATTAACCAGATTAAAAATGTAAGAAACATAATGGGAGAGGGTAACTGGAAAAATTGTAAGTGTTGCTGTGTTGACACTTACCTTTTGCCCACTTGAATGATACCTTGATGTGTGAGTACTGGTGGTCGCTGATGTTCTGCTACGCGTATTGTATGTGTGTCGTCTTGGTGGAGGGGAGTGGTCTTGCGAAGGTGGAGCTATTGGCTTGCGGGTTGCGCGTGAGGTGGAGTTGCTTGCATCTAGTGGGGTAGAGGGACGTGATATGTTTATTGGCCTGATGGGAATGTTTATCGTTTTTGTTTTTAAAACCTTACATAAAATATTATCTTGAAGATTTAACCGATGGAATAGGTTTGGTAATTGTTTATAAAGAGGACTTTTAATGTCTATTGGATCATTTAAGTTTTGATTTATGTTATATTTCTGATCTAAAATAATATAAAGTTTTTCGAATTCGGTAATAAGTCTGACTTTATCAATATTTTTAAAAAATCTGGAGATCACGTTCGATTGCAGCAAAGCTATGGCCTGAGTCTCTCATATGATTACTCAGAGCCTAGAATTTGTTATGTTTTTGTGCGTTGAAATGGTCAGCGTATCTAGTTAAACAGCTTCTCCCAGTTTGCCCCACATAAGAAAAATGGCACTCTGTACATTTTAGTCCATAAATGCCAGAACCAGAATATTTGTTGTTTATAGAATTGATTGTGTTATGACTGAAAAACAAATTTTGATTTGAGTTCAGAGTCTTGAAAGCAATTTCGATTTCTTGCTTTTTTGGGATTGATTACTTTATGTATAATTGGGTCAGTATAAGTGAAGGTTGCATATTTTGATTTTTTAATTTTTATTGAAGAAAGATTAGTGGCTAACTTCAGTTTCACCTTATTGATAAGAAAACTTAAATCATTCAATCAGAACGGAAGTAAAAAGACTCTCACCTTTTCTGCAATCAACACCCCAACGACAATTAATCTTTCTGACGCTACATATTCAGATAGCGAAATGAGTCTGTTAAATAAGGGCCTAAAACACAACTGGCCTAACCAACATAAGGCAGATGATATTATCATCAGAGTAGCAGAAATGGAGTCACATATAGACAAAGAAGTTTCCTTTGAAAGACAAAACGATGTTAGATACAAAGTAAAAAGAAATAGCTAAAAATAATAATTCCACCATTTTAAAACAGACTCAAAATTTGAAAGCCAAAATAAATAATAACAATATCATAGTAATAAAAGCTGACAAAGGCAACACCATAGTTCTAACAAAAAAACAAAAAAAAATCTAAAAACAGAAGAATTATTTGCAGACAAAACCTATACCACAATCGCCAAAGACCCCATAATGAAAACCCAACACAGTTTTGAAACCATTCTTAAAAATTCAACTTTTTAATTTAATGAACAAGAATATCAGAAACTCATCAATATGAATCCCAAATTACCTACTGCCAGATCTCTGCCAAAGATAGGGGGTGAACATAAAAAAGATGTCCCTATTTGTCCTATTATCAAAAGCAGAAATAGTCTGACTTTAAAACATTACTATTTCTTCATAAATTTATTAAAAGACACTATAAATTCCACAATGATTGCCCAATAAAAAACTCAACTGATCTCTGTGAAACCTTAAATAAACTCAATCTGCAAGCTCATCACAAAATGGTTTCCTTCGACATTACTAATATGTATTTGAACATACCAGTCAAAAAAATATTGAAGTTCTAAAAAAAATCTGTCTAGCCATAGCACCTTAAGGGGAGAGCCAGGTGAAAAATAAGACAAAATGATGAAAATTGTATTTTTTAATTTTTTAATGACTTTACAACACTGTTGTTTATGTGATGCTATTATTTTTGACATTTGGAATGTTTAAAGACCCCTGATTGCTGTTTTTAAATCACCTTGCAAAGTGGGCTTGGCTAGGTGGAAGCAGCTGGAGCTTCCATTGTGAAAAATTAATCATTCGTGTCATTCTTTATGTAATATCATGTTGTAATATTTGTCCCAGACGTTGTATTTACATTATGAAACAATGCTACAGATGTTTTATGTTATAGTTTCTCTGTTTTATGATAAAATAGTTGAGCAAGTGTCTTCTCTCAAATATCTGGTTACCATCTTGAATGACCAATATAACTCCAAACAGGAGATAATATCTAGAATTGAGCAGGTCAGGAAACAATTCATTACCATGAAGAAATTCTTTGTGAGGTCAGATCTCAGTCTCCAAATACGAATTCATATGATCCGCTGCTATATATTTTCTGTTCTCCTATATGGATGTGAAAGCTGACTCTGGATCCAATCATAAAAAAACGTATTGATGCCTTCGAAATGTTCCTGTATCGCAGTCTCTTGCGGATATCCTGGGTAATGAAAATCTCAAATGCTGAGGTCCTTCACTGGATGAAAAAGCAAAAAGAACTACTGCTCACCATAAAATAGAGGAAAACACAATACCTAGGACATATCATGAGAAGTGAGAGGTATCAGTTATTACAGCTTATTATTGAATGAAAGATACAGGGGAAGAGATCTGTTGGGAGAAGAAGAAATTCATGGCTGAAAGACCTTCGAAGATGGCACTGATGTACTTCAGAAGTGGCATTTCATTCTGCACTGTCAAGATCAGAGCTAGTTACGTGGATCACCAACCTCTGCTCAGAGATGGGGTCTTAAGAAGAAGATTGTTGTGTTGCTTGGCAACAGCTTATGAGTGATCTGCTCTAGGAAACAGTCCTTGCAATTCATTTGCTTGTCATGGAAATCGATGCTGCTTTTTCACTATACTGCTGTTTAGGCATTATGAATATTCTCTTCTTTGAGTCAAGTTTAGTACCAGGGGATCAGAGAGGAAGAAATGGTGATATATGCTTCTGTATGTCCCCTTGGTTGGTGCCTTCACACAGCTTATCAGTTTGTTGCTCTGTTTGTTGTTAGAGAGTTGTAAATATTTTCTATGCACTCTATTTATGTTACAGTGTTCTAAAATAACAATATGACTCAGCATTCAAGGAAACGGAGGTCTAAACTGGCCATCAAAATGGGCAAAGTTAGGGAGACGAGGTGGAATACAGATCCTAACCCCACCACTCTGAGATCTGATGATCTGATGATCTGATGTAGGAGAAAGACAACATAATTTTCAAACATCAGGTGAGCCAGTTCCATCAACAAGTTATTCCCAACAACCTGAAACTCCTATACAGGGAAATCAACAAAAATATGGTCTTTCCTGGAAGTGAGGAAAAGCTGAAGCGATTTCGTGCATCTCCTGGCATCGCAACAAACAACAAACCATCACTTCCTTCTTCCAGTGAATACATCCTTGTTCACAAAGACATTGTTAGTGAACTTGTTAGGAATGTGCAATGCAGTGAATGTGGCAAAACAAGTTGTGAGGTGCAAGTGAGGGACAGTAAAGGGTATTCTGTGTTACTTGTTTGTAAGTGTAATGAATGTGGTTATCAGCTTGGAAAGTCTTACAGCAGTCCAAGAATACAATCCACATCAACCAAGCAACCAGTATTTGATAAAAAAGAAAAAAAAAAGAAAAAGAAACTGGTAGATTCTTTCCTTGGATTTGGACAAGGTAGATCTGGCTTGCTGTCATTTTCACAGACCCCAGGCATGAATTGTCTGAGTCAGTCTAGCTACCAGCATCACCTAATTTGCAGGTACACGATGGATGCAGTCTAAAAAAAAAAGTAAGTCCTTTCCCTGGCTCATAGAGCAGTACCTCAAGCTTATTTGGATACTTGTAGATAGCAGACTGAAGAACAAGGAAATACTAGACATATCTGTGTCATATGTTGGTACATGGGCTAAACGAGGTCACACATCCTTATATGGTATAGGATTTGTCATTCAAGCTTTGACAGGTCCTATCAAAATGTTGCATCAAATGCATTAGGACTGATAGAAAACTGAAGAAAGGAAGTGCAGAATATAATGCATGGTATGAAAATCATGCAAAGGACTGTGAGAGAAACTTCACTGGGTTCAATCAATCAATCAATCAATCAATCAATCAATCAATCAATCAATCAATCAATCAATCAATCAATGGAGATAATAGCTGGTGAGAAAATCTGGAAGAGGTCTGCTGAATTTTGTAAGTTAAGGTACACTGTGATGCTGTCTGATGGTTATGCTAAGACTTTTTTTTACAACTAAATTCTCGCAATATTTATGTTGATATTGTGAAAGAAGAATGTCTCAATCATGCAGCCAAACATTTAGGGACAAGTCTAAGGAATAAAGTAATCGAGTGGAAGATGAAAAGTGTTACTTTGGGTAGTCGGAAAGAAAGGAGAAAGGAGTTTGACTGCTCTTATCATAAATAAATTAACTTCCTACTATAGGAATGCCATGAAAAATAACATTCCAAATGTGCAGGAAATGAAATCTGCAGTGTATGCTATGTTATACCACTACATGAGCACTGATGACAATTCTCGTCACTTAAAGTGCCCTTCAGGAATTAGTTCATGGTGCTTCTACAACAGGGCAATTGCAAAGAAAGAGAAGACAGCAAGTCACAAAGACATGAAAACCAAACTAGAGCCTGCAGTGGTAGTAAAAATAATGCCCATTTACCAAAGGCTGGCAGCAAATGAACTTCAATGCAGGTGTAGAAATTAGTTACAGACTTGATGGAGGGATTTTTAATCAGTCAACACTCCGCTCTACAAGACTTACCCATCTCACGCGGGTTACTCTTGCCAGGTGTGTTAGTGGCGGGACTCAAGAATGCAAATGAGTCTTCACAGCACTGTGTGGTCAAAATGCCCTAAAATAAAATTTGTGTCAAAGAACCGACTAGAATATGCTGCTGTATCAGCTGTAAGCCAGTTTAATATGGGGTGCGAAACTAGCTTGGAAGTATGGAAAGCTGTCTCAAGAGAAGAAATAAGTGACATTGCAAGGAACATCAGTGGGCAACGAGACAGGCAACGTATCTACCTATTCAAAACTAGGTGTTCTGAGCAGTCCAAAAAAGTGAGGAGGAAACTGGAACTTAAGAAAATAAGGTTAGAACAGTTCATGAAGAAGAAGGAAGGGTGTACATATGGTGCAGGAGAGTTTTAGGCAGCTTGTAAGTGTCTTGGTACTTTATGCTGTTTTTTCTCCAAAACTATTTTCAACATTTTTTTGTGTTTAAAATGCTCCATGCACAAGAGTTCTTTGCCAATTGAGTTGTTAACTTTCACAGTTATTTCTTGATAGGTTATGTAATGATTCACAGAGTACTTTCACGAAAAAAGATAAGAAACCTAATTTTCATTAATCATAAGTTATAAAGCTGATAATTTTTTGTGAAAAAATAAGTGAACCAAATTAAATAATTAATATCTCCAAATGTACCTTCATAATTTTTTAAAGCAGCAACAAAATCCTTGAAAATATCAAGGTGAACTTGCAGAAAACATTCCAAGTGGCTACAATGAAAACAATTAGCCTATGCAAGGAGCTTTTTTATTATTTAACCATTTATTCCTAAAAATTTTAATGAAACATCAATTAACTGAAAAACTATTTAATATACTGGTTCAAAATGTTGTGTTGTAAGTAGACTAACCCAACTTCAATAGTGTGCAAAGTTTCAAATGTGTACCTAATAAAGCATAGATTTTAGTATTTTCACCAGACTCTCCCCTTAAGTTCAGTAGAAGTTGAAGAATTCATAAATTTACTGTTTTATTTTGTGCAACAACTATTTTACATTCAAAATAAAATTTACAAACAAGAAGGTAAGAGTGTCATTAACATCATCTTTTGTATGCACTATTATTGTGGTGTTGGCGTGCTGCGGCTATGCTGTGGCATTCTGACGTTAGCTTGTTGATCAAGAAAAGAACAGGCTGTGGGACAGTTGTGATGTCACGCTGTCAGGTGTATATAAGCTCTGTAAAGGGAGAAGTTAGAATTAACCCTATATCAGGGATACTCGCCAACGGATTGCAAGCTTCAATGGTTAAGCGTAAGGAATTTCATGTTTTTATCCGTATTGAACTGAGATCACAATTTAATTGTGAAGCTCAACGGATAACCTTGAACATAGCAGAATAACAACATAATAACATTAACGATTCGTCTCTTTGGCTTAGCTATGTCGATGGCACGTTGGCAATAATTGATAGCAACTGTAACAATAGTGATGATATACTACAGTTTAGATAGTTGCATCAAATTGACTAAGGAAGACGAAAACAACAATTCAATTAACTTTCTAGATATCTCAATCACAAAAGTATCAGACAAATTTGATTTTCAAATCTTTAGAAAACCTTTCCTTACCCCTACAACCATATAACATAGTTCGTTGCATCCTCAATCTCATAAAAAAGCATTATTTTACAGTTTAGTTTATAGAGCATTGAAAGTTCCCCTTTCAGTGGCCAATCTAAAGAAGGAATTGCAAAAAGGAAATTGCAAGCTTTAACGGATACAATCGATTAATCATTAACAAAATAATAAGGTGAAACTGAAGTAAGCCACTAATCTTTCTCCAATAAAAACTAAAAATTCAAAATATGCAACCTTCACTTATACAGACCCAATTATAAATCTAGTAACTAATCCCACACCAAAAAAAAAAAAAACAAAAAAAAACCAAGAAATCAAATTGCTTTCAAGACTTGGAACTCAAATCAAAATTTGTTTTTCAATCATAACACAATCAATTCTAAAAAACAAATATTCTGGTTCGGGCATTTATAGGCTTAAATGTATACTGAGTGCAATTTTTCTTATGTGGGGCAAATTGGGGGAAGCTGTTTAACTAGATATGCTGAGCATTTCAACGCACAAAAACATAACAAATTCTCGGCTATGAGTAATCATATGAGAGACTCGGGCCATAGCTTTACTGAAATCGAACATGATTACCAGATTTAAAAAAAAATGTTAATGTTTTAAATTATAACAATTTTTAGATTATGTCATAGCTAAACAGGTACCAGTTTTGGTATTGAGGCAATGATAAGGCTGATGATGCCCTTTAGAAGGGGCAAAATATAGTTTAATGAGGAAAGAACATTAATCTTATGATTGATTGTACTGAATAGGTGGAAAAAATAACACACAATAAAATTTCACATTTAAAAGAACTTACTTTCAATACAGATTTAAAAAAAAAAAAAATTAATTTTATAACTTGCAAAGACCCATAATGGTACTAATCACAAGTATTCTCATAGTTCTAATGTCATCACCCCCTGGTCGCCTCTTTTAGTCATCTCTTATGACAGGCAGGGGATACCGTGGGTGTATCTACATCAGCATACCCCACCCACACGGGGTGGCTAAAGTGAGCTTACACAGTTTGTGTCATTTTAATTAGTGTTACAATTGAAGCATGGTTAGGAAAAAGAAAGATGTACTCAAGTAGTATTTGTCATGATTTTAATGTTTGCTTTTTTATATTTTACTTGTTTCATACTGTGTTTAAATACATTGCTGTGTGTGATATTAAAACATAGATTGTAATGTTATTATAGGCCTAATTTCTTACAAAATAAAACTTTGTAGAGTCTTTGTATGAATTCGGCTGTATTTTAATGATGCTCTCCGATATCCGGATTTTGTATTATCCGGACCAAAAAAATTAAATAAATGGTACAAATTGAAGGCTATGAAAAGAAGCAGGAATCCAGAAAGGAGTGTGGCAAGGCTGCAGTTTGCCGCCCCCCCCCCCCACTTAACAATATTCATACAGAACAAGCGATAAATGAATTCAAAGAGAAATTTGGAAAGAGAATCACAATCCAAGGAGAGGAAATCAAAATCCTTAGATGTGCTGATGATTTTGTTATGCTATCAGTCTGCAGAAGATATAGAGAAATTGCTGAATGGTATGGACAGAATATTGGAGAAGGAATACAAGATGAAAATGAATAACACCAAAAGCAAAATAATGGAGTGTACAGTAGTGATGTAGGAAATATTAGATTAGGATATGAAGTCTTTCTTAAAGAAAGTAGATGAATATTTGTTTGTTTTTTTTTTGGGGGGGGGGTCCTATTTGCTTTACGTCGCACTGACACAGAAGATAGGTCTTGTGGCGATGGTGGGATAAGAAAGGCCTAGGAAGTGGAAGGAAGTGGCCGTGGCCTTAATTAAGGTACAGCCCCGGCATTTGCCTTGCGTGAAAATGGAAAACCACGGAAAACCATCTTCAGGGCTGCCGACAGTGGGGCTCGAACCCACTATCTCCCGATTACTGGATACTGGCCGCACTTAAGCGAATGCAGCTATCGAGCTCGGTGTGAATATTGTTAATTGGGTAGTGAAATAACTAATGATGGCAGAAGGACATAAAATGCAGACTAGCACAAGCAAGAAAGGCCTTTCTTAAAAAAATAAAGAAATTCAAGAATTAGGTGTGACTGAGGTCAAAACTTTGAATGACTCAGCAATGAATTCCTGGCACATATAATTACAAAATACATTTAATTCCTCACAGGATACTACAGACACTGTGCACTCAGCCATTTTTCATCATCTACTGGCATGGCAATAACTTCCTCATGTGAAGAGGTTCTCGTTCTACTGGACTGGCCAGCGACTGTCCCACAATAATTAGAGGACAACTGTTGCCAACAATTGTTTCATCAACAGGCATCATATAAACTAGGCATTACATCCAAGATCTGTACACTTCAATGGAGGGATAGCCGAGTATAACACATATTTGAGGTCACAATTTTCCTGTAGCTTTAGATAACTGTAAAAGAAGGATGTTATTTTTTATTTTTGCCGTCACACTAATGCATACATGTTTTATGGTGATGATGGGATGAGACAGGGCTAGGAAGTGACCATGGCCTTAATTAAGGTACAGCCACAGCATCTGCCTGGTGTGAAAACCAGAAACCACAGAAAACCATCTTCAGGGCTGCCGACAGTGGGGTTCAAAACCCACCCTTTCCCAAATGCAAGCTCAAAGCTATGTAACCCAAACTGTGTAGCTATTTTAGCCTGGGTGAGGTGCAGGAATTTGGTGAAGCTTTATCTCTTTCAAAGCTCCCTGTGTGGCTCAGTAATAGAATGTGTACCTCTGGAATCCCCAGATTGTGGGATCATACAGACAGCAAGATTAAAATATCTCCATTTGGCATTCTATATTGCTCTGTGTTGACATGTAAAAGATCTCTGATGATATATTCAGTGTTCACCAAGCAAAACTGATTAAAACTCAGCCGTACGTCACTCAAGAAATTATTATTTTCATTATTTTTCCTTTTTGCTATTTGCTTTACATTGCACCGACACAGATAGGTGTTATGGCGACGATGGGACAGGAAAGGCCTAGGAATGGGAAGGAAGCGGCCGTGGTCTTAATTAAGGTACAGCCCCAGCATTTGCCTGGTGTGAAAATGGGAAGCCATGGAAAACAATCTTCAGGGCTGCCGACAGTGGGGTTCGAACCCACTATCTCCTGGATGCGAGCTCACAGCTGCATGCCCCTAACCGCACGGCTAACTCACCCGGTATTATTATTATTATTATTATTTATTTATTTATTCATTTATTTATTTATTTATTTCAGTCTTCCCGTCCAAGATTAACTTTTAAGTTATCAATAAATTTATGCTCCTTGATGCGTACCCATTGCTGTGAAATGAGGAACTTATTCGTAAAGCTTCTCAATATAAGCTTTTCAGCACTGTCAATTTCATGTTGGCCTATCATCTAATTCCAACAAGGGATAAAAATTCTCTTTTTTAAGGTTTTCACAACTTGTGGAAGTCTGTTTCAGTGTTTGCTGTATTCGCTTTGGAGTCACTAATGGTTAGAGGCATGATTTTCTCACATTAACAATAAATGCAAAAGTGTTTGGTGTATTCAGTATTTGATCACTGACAGATAGCATACCATTCATGAAAAAAATGGAAAAGGAATTAAGGATTGGAATAATTTACCAAGGGAGAGGTTTGATAAATTTCCAACTTCTTTCAAATCACATAAGAAAAGCTTAAGTAAACAACTTATAATAATAATGGTATTAGTTTTTATGTCCCACTACCCAGTGGCGGCCGGTCAATACGTGCTACCAGGCTCCAGCACGTAGCTTGGAACTGTAAGGAATATTATTTATGTACAGTACAATTATCCTGGTGCCTTTTCGTTGTTTTGAGTACGATATGAATTTGTGTTTTGTGCAAATCAGGACGAGATCTGTCGAACACCTAGCGCCGTTCTCCCGGGGAACAAGGCTCGTGCTCATGTGAAGTGAGCCCTTGCCTGTAGCCTGAAGGAAGCAATACGCAGGCGCAGCCAAGCTTGCAACACTCCCCCTAGCCGGCGGAGTATACCGTAAACCGGGATCAACTTTCACTGATCCCGTTTATAGTTACTTCCTCTCCCGCAAGGGGGTAGAACTACTCGATGTCTCCTGCTACCCGGAGCGCAGCGAGGGATCCAGTCGGCCGTGCTTATGTTGAACGTGGTAAGCGAATCTGCCACTAGAGAGTAGCATCGTCTGGGTTCGAAAGTAAAGAGTAAGTGGAGGCAATCTATCTCACGCATGCTTATTAAAATATCCATCTTCCTTTTGTGTCAAAAATAAGGAATTCGTAGGTGAGTCAAAGAATCTTTGACTGACCCTAAATGTTATCCCGCATTACAATGTAATTTACTCTGGTGAAATGAAATAGCGTATGGCTTTTAGTGCCGGAAGTATCCGACGACATGTTCGACTCGCTAGATGCAGATCTTTTGATTTGACGCCCATAGGCGACCTGCGAGTCGTGATGAGGATGAAATGATGATGACGACAACACGTACACCCAATGATGGTTAAAATTCCAGACCCTGCCGGGAATCGAACCCGGGATCCCTGTGACCAAAGGCCAGGGCGCTAACCATTTAGCCATGGAGCCGGACATTTACTCTGGTAATAGGGGAGGTCTCAATGAATCAGTTGGCAGCTCTTTCAGTTGCTTTGTGCGGTTTTTAATCTCGCGGTTATATTACTGGTGCGTGTTTTTTCTGTCATTGTGTTAGTGCTAAAGTTTATACGAAGATTTATCAAATTATTTATCCACTGCAGTGTATATAAAGTGAAATTAAATTAGTGTTCTTAGTGGGGATCTATATTCCCACGATTCTATTTGCACTGATGTAAGTTGCGCCATTAGGTTAGTAAAAACAATATTTCTCCAATCAATTATTTATCTCGTAGACAGTTGTCGAAGAATTCATCTGCTTCCAAATTAATGTTGTTTTTGTTTGTTCTGAGTTATAAATTGTGAGAAAAGTTGTATTATTATTATTATTATTATTATTAGTAGTAGTAGTAGTAGTAGTAGTAGTATTACCAAGTTTGAAGTATGCGTTGTTCATCATGGCAATATACAGATTTAAAACAGCGTATTTAGCTTGTTTTTTGTAGCACGTAGGACGATTTTTTCACAAGCCGCCACTGCCACTACCTACTTTTCCAGTTACTAGAGATACCAAAGTGCCAGAATTTAGTCCTGCAGATCAGTGGTAAATGAAATAAATGAAAAATGACAAATACATGACTTGAATATTGTAATAGATATAGCAAAAATTGTTAAACTCAAAATGTGGCAGGCAAATATTGCAACAGTATATAGCTCCAGAAATGTCTAGGTATTTAATACAAGTTGCAGGTTCAATTGCAGAACTTGTGGTTGAAGTATTGACAGGGTGATTTCGTCTTCGTCATCATCATCTTCTTTTTCTTATTCTTCTTCTTCTTATTCACCTCCCTCCCTCCCTCACCCGCTCCCTCCCTCTCTCTCTCTCTCTCTCTCTTTTTTTTTTTTAATACACCTTTTGCAGTAATCTTAAGTTATTTTGAATGTTAGTTCTTCACTATCTCTAAACCTGAACAGGATTACAGTAGTTTCAACATCTGTAAATCACAACAGCTGGAACAGAAATTATACAAACAAGTGTAAACAAGTAACGGTCATTAATGAACAATATATGATGAAGTACTTCTATACCAGCAGTATTATTTTATTTACAACATGGCTAGGCAACATATCATGAACACATAACTAAACTAAGTATATATACATCATTTAACAGTGCTCAGAAATACAGACGGACTTCAACAGAAATAAGCATGCGTAGCAGTAGTATGCGAGCTCTCAGGCTAAGGACTGTGATTCAAGTACCAACCATTCTACATTCCTTCTCCTCCCTGACTTTCACTATTTTGGCATTTCCAAATTTTTACTCGTCATCATCATCATCATCATCGTTTCCCCTTGTCCACCTCCTGCCAGGATGGGGTGTTGATGGCACTTCTCCACGATTGCCTCTCCTTCTACCACTCCTCTTCAGTAATTGCATTCCAGTCCAGTCTTCTTTTTTGTATACTGTCCTTGACAGAGTCCATCCATCTTTTCCTCTATCTTAGCTTCTAACACTTGTTTTGGTATCCTTCCCTCCTCCATCCAAATAATACGTAGGTGGTTTGAAAAGTTCTCGGAATGTACTAGAATTAAGTATCTTACCTCGGTGGAGCTGCTTTTATTTTTCAACATAGTCTCCCTGTAGACTAATGCATTTGGTCCAGCGATGTTCCAATGCCTTGATCCCATCTCGAAAATGAGATTCCTCCAGGCCTGCAAAATACCTCTCCAATTCGGCTGTCAGTTCTTCCCTTGTAGAAAATCTCCGTCCACCGAGGAAAATTTTCAGCTTGGAGAATAGAAGAAAGTCTGATGGTGCCAAATCAGGTGAATAAGGTGGATGTAGCAACAATTCGTACCTCAGTTCATGAAGTTTTGCCATGGCAACAACACTTGTGTGCGGCGGAGCGTTGTCCTGATGAAAGATGACCTTTTTCCTTGCCAAACCAGGCCTTGTTTCACGTATCTTTTCCTGTAATTGGTCTAGGAGGTTTGCGTAGTATTGCCCCGTAATTGTTTGGCCAGTAGGAAGATAATCTATCAGCAGAATGCCTTTTGCATCCCAGAAAACTGAGGCCATGACCTTTTCGGCTGAATGCACTGCCTTTGCTTTCTTTGGTGATGGTGAATCAGCATGTTTCCACTGCTTTGACTGCTGTTTTGTCTCTGGGGTATAGTAATGGACCCAAGTTTCATCTGTAGTCACAAACCGGCGCAAAAAATCTTGTTGGTTGCACTGAAAATGGGCCAGACTTTGTTCGGACATTTCCAATCTGGTGCGTTTATTGTCCAATGTCAAGAGCTGCGGTACCCATCTTGCGGATAATTTTTTCATACCCAATTCTTTGGTTAAAATATAATATACCCATTCAGAAGACATCCCTACAGCTTCAGCAATCTCCCGCACTTTCAGTCGACGATCCTCCATGACCATTTTATGCACTTTTGCGATAAATTCTGGGGTTGTAACACTTTTTGGCCGTCCGCTACGCGGATCATCATCCAAGCTCTCCCGACCAAATTTAACTCGCTGGTCCACTTGGCAACAGTTGAAAATGAAGGAGCACAGTCCCACAGTGTGTTCTGAAAGTCGGCATGAATTTCCTTTGCTTTCATACCTTTCTATACAAAGTATTTAATCACTGCTCAAATCTCAGTTTTTTCCATTGTCACAAATCACTATGCTGGAACAACAACAAAGAGCCATCACTACCACAATCCTGCAGCTAGAGAGAGCACTGACGGGCCATGTGTTCACTCACAAAGGATGTGTGATTATTGCGCAGGAACCTCGTTGCTCTAGCACTGACATCTAGTGGTGATTCTGAGAACTTTTCAAACCGTCATCGTATGTCCAAACAATCTCAATTTACTCTGTCACTCAGTTTTTCTGCCCCTATTTCTTTTCTGACCTCAACATTTCTTACTCTGTCCCCCTTGTCTTCCCAACCATAATCCTCAGAAACTTCATCTCACTAGCCTGAATTTTACTCTAATTTCTTGCTGTCAAAGTCAAAGTCTCTGATGCATACGTTAATATAGGGGTATAGTACATCGGGTACATTATCTCTTTACATTTCATTGGAACTTCTCTGTTCCACACCAGGTTCATTTCATTCTGGTAGAACATATTTCCCACTTTACCCCTCTGCTGATTTCCTTTTCCAACCTTGCATCTTGCATTATTTCACTTCCCAAATATTTGAAGTATTCAACAACCTCAATATTTCCATATCTCCTCAATACCTTGCCTTTGTTTCCTTTAGAATTTCATCCATAACCATTATAAACATAAGTGGAGTCATTCCCTGCCTTAGTCGAGTTTGGTTCCTAAACCAACCTTTATCCCCACTGGAGTCTGGACACAACTGAAACAATTCTTATACGTTGCTTTCACTAGTTCCCTTGATTGCCTTCCACACCTTTTTTCTTTTCAGGGTTTCCCCACATCTTTTCTCTATTAACATTATCATATGCTTTCTCTAGATCAAGGCATACCATCACCAGATCTTTTCTATATTCCCACTGTTTTTCCATCAGTAATGTCATGGTACCGGTCTACAAAGCCAAGAATAACGGCCAAGAGGATACGTCGTGCAGACCACACAATACCTCGTAATCTGCAGGCCTTCGGGCTGAGCAGCGGTCGCTTGGTAGGCCAAGGCCCTTCAGGGCTGTAGTGCCATGGGGTTAGTTAGTTTAACCTCATGGTAAATATGGAGCCTACCATTGACTTGCCTTGTCAATTTAATTCAATTTGATTATTCATCAACCGAGTTATTTTCTCCAGTCACAGATGATATAATAAATTCAAAACCATACTGCTCTTCTTCTAAATTTCTTTCCATCCATCCTCTCATTCTCCTTTCTATTATTCTCTCCAATATTTTGGCTACTTGGGACAACAGTGTAATTGAATGGGTGTTTGCAAAAACAGGCTAACCAACATTTTGTCAGAACAGAGATAAATCAACTTTTGCAGATGCCAAAAAACAAAAGCTGTACCATAAAAATGATATTTGTTGCATTATTTTATCTCGATGTCGCAGGCCCTACCTTTAAAGCATCAAACGCCATATATTGGAACTGAATTAAAAATGAAAAGTGCTTGGAAAAATAGGAATATAAAAAATGGAAGGAAAATGACTTCTGCGTTGACCTAGCTATATTTAATAGTTTACCTTAGATTCGTAACCAAACTTTATTTTATGATCATACAATACAAAAAAGGTGTTTTATACAGTAAACTAGACATAAAGATGCTTTGGACATATTTTGAAATATGACATAACTTTCCCTCATGGGATAATCATCAGTCATATGGGTCATATTCTAATGCATTGGAAAATGATTCCTCAGTCACTTCTTGGCTACTGCCAGCTGTCAGTTCTCTGTAATACTGGTTATATCTGGTTATATCTTGCAGGGACATATTCAAGTAGCTCAAGCAAGTCCTTAAGCTTTGCTGGCTTTATTGGCCTTGTAACACTGTACTTTGGTGAAAGCTGAATACTAGCAAGTGATGGCCGACCACCTTTACTGTTTCTTTTATGAACGTCAACACAATCATATTCCTCAACAATACCATATGAATATTTAATAAAATACTTAAATGGTTCATCTTTCTTAAATAGTAAGCCTGAAACTTTACTAATTACCTAGTACTCTTTGCTTATTTACAGATATCATTCTCTTGATTACTTTTTCTAGCAAAGGTTGAGTGCTCACAAACTTATCACTTGTCATTTTACTTCTTGAAATGGCTTTCTTGCTCTAGCTCTTTTTACTAAATCCATCCATTAATCTGGCACAAAAACACAAGAAACACCCACAGCCTCTAGCATACATAGGAATAAGGTTTGCTAACCTACATATACAGCAACTTGGGAATTCAAGAGGAAAAGTTGGAATTCAAGAGGACAAACTGGGGCAAATATTCATTTATAGGAAGGGGAGTTAGGGATTGGAATAACTTACCAAGGGAGATGTTCAATAAATTTCCAATTTCTTTGAAATCATTTCGGAAAAGGCTAGGAAAGCAACAGATAGGGAATCTGCCACCTGGGCGACTGCCCTAAATGCAGATCAGTATTGATTGATTGATTGATTGATTGAACGGTATCTTTACGGCCTCCTACGTAAACATCTGTGAGCCCGATTTTGCAATAACAAAATTGGTCTAAATAAAATGGCATAAAATTCTAAGCGTTGTATCTCATCACACAGGATTACCTCATGTTAGCCCAACTCGCAGAAGATAGTTTGAACCTTCCGCAATAGATGGCAGCACATAACTAATTTTTTTTTCCAAATTTGTTGGTTAGCCCGTTTTTGTGAGTACCCATTCAATTCCTCAATAACTGTCATCTTTCTTAAATACTGGTATAATCATACCTTTACATCAATCATCAGCTACTTGGTTTTTTCTTCATATACACCTTAGCAACCAATGTAGGTCCTGGCCTTTATCATTTTCTTACATATTTGTCCATCCCTGCTGCTTTTCCTTTTTTTTTTGCTTTACATCACACCGATACAGATAGGTCTTATGCCGACGATGGGATAGGAAAGGCCTAGGAGTAGGAAGGAACCAGCTGTGGCCTTAATTAAGATACAGTCCCAGCATTTGCCTGGTGTGAAAATGGGAAGCCACGGAAAAACCATCTTCAGGGCTGCCGACAGCGGGGTTCGAACCCACTATCTCCTGGATGCAAGCTCACAGCTGTGCGATCCTAATCACACGGCCAACTCGCCTGTCTTTTTTTTTTTTTTACATTTATTTAACAGCCATTTCCATCCCTGCCATTGCAATATCACTCTCCATTTCTGGATCATCCTCATTTTACCACTACACTCTCTTCTGCATCATTTCTCACATTCAGGAGTTTAACAAAGTCTTTCCACCAATTATCTCCTCTGGGTCTGTTATTACATTTCCACTCTCTTCTTTCACTTGTTTTATGTAGATTTTCTTCTTTCCTCTTATTTATCATCAATCAATACAAAATCCTTCTTCCACAATTTACATCCTTTTCCAACGCTTGTGTGAATCTCTTCCAACATTTTTTCATTTCCTCTTTTACAACGTTTTTACACTTACTTTTAATTTCCTGATACTTAATCTTACTTCTTTCCTATCACTATTCCATTCTTGCCATGCTTTCTTCTTTTGTGTAACAACCTCCTTCACCTTCTCATTCCACTACGGTGTCTCTTTCTCCTTCACTCTTGCTGAAGTTCTGCCACAAATCTTCTCTGCACAGCTTACAAATGTGTTTTTAAATTTGGTCCATTCTTCTACTACCCTTTCTATTTCTGACATACGGATGTGCTGTTTTAATTCCTCCTGAAAGTTTTTCTGAATTCTTTTTATCTTTTAATTTCCATACGTTTATTTTCTTCTGTCTTATTTGTTTTACTCTCATAATTGTACCTATTTTCAATTTTGTTACTACTACTCTGTGGTCTCTCTCAAATGCCTCACCTGGTAGTGTTGTTACATCCACTAATTGTTTCCAATTTATTTTCTCAATTAAAAAAAAAAGAATAAATTTTTGTCCTTCCACCTCAGCCATCTCTAGTGATGTTTCTACTATTCTTCTTGCTAAACCAAGCGTTACCCACAATCATTCCATTTCTCTTACAAAAATCAGTCAACTTAACTCCCTCACTGTTTCTTTCTCCATATCCAAATAGACCAATTACTTCTTCTTTACCAATTCTGTCATTTCCGCCAACATTTTTACTATAATACCAAATTCACGCTAGTGTTTATGGAGCTGGCTGGAGCCAATATGACCTCACTCCAGACATGTTTAATAGGATTTAAATCAAGAGGCCCTGCAGCGCAATTGAAACATTCAAGTTGTGCCTACATGTAAACCAAATCTAAATGAAACGACAAGTGTGGATTTATATATAAATAACGCACAGTAGAGTTTTCCACCTATTCAATACTAAGTTGTATTTACAATATTTACATTACATGGGACTAGTTTCAACCCTACTCGGGGTCATCGTCAGCCATATTAAAACATACACAATATTTGGTGAAATTCTAAAACATGTTTTCAAGCAGTAAGAATTTTATGAATATATAAATTACAATATGAAGTGTGGTTGAAATGTTGCAAAGGAAAATGAAATATTACGTGTGATGTAGGTGAGTAATAATTAATGCAAGTACATTATACATGCTAAGAAGTCTGGAACAAAAGTACAAATAAGATGTTCTGTGTTGTTAAAATTTACTGTCAGGTTTTACATGTTGGCTATTTCTCTTTTCTGCCTATGTGGTTTTTCCCTGACCCTTCAATACCACACCTTAACACCATCCAACCAATACAACCTCGCCTGGTAGCGTGTCTGACATGGAAACAGGCATACTCCTTGTGTCATTTCCCACTCTTCCCTGCTATCTCTTTCTTTCTAGAAATTAATAGCATGTCGGAGGCTATGTATATTGAGTCGATGGTCACGCGGGGGTGGCGGGCTTCAGGTGTCCCTCTCCCCCCCCCCCCCTCCAAAAAAAAAAGGGGGGAAAAAAGTTAAAATTTATAGACTCATGGAATTCATAGGTCCTGGTGATACATAACGGTTGTGGACCAAGTGCTATGGCAATAAGAATGAACACAATGTAAAATGACACATATATAAAAGCCTTTCAATATCTAAGCCTAAAATTACAGCCAAATTATGCAAAGACGTTGATTTCCTAAAACAATGTATATTACTTAACTTAACATCTAATTTTCTAAAAAGCAATAAAAGGAATCATCGGATTTCACCCCAAACCATCAAAACTCAAAACAAAACCAACAAAATATGGTTAAGAGACGAAATTAAATTCTTGTATAGGAAGAAATCTTTTTTGTATCAGAAATTATATGACGCTCACCTAACAGCGACTAAACTACTTTCAAACACACAATGGACACTTTTCTATCACCAAGTGGAAAATAAATTATTCCACAAACTAGCCAAGAAACAATCAAATTTGGAGAAAAATTCAACAAGCTAAAAAACTCCCAACTACATAACAATCAAACTAGAAACTCCAACAGAAACAGTTCGATTGTAAGCAGTTTCATCTACTTGTCGTAAATCTATCAAACACACCCTTAAGCGATATTGAACACTTAACTTTAGCCAAAGGATCGAAACACAACTGACCCAATTTGAGCAGCCTCAACATAGCCACCACTATGATTACAGAATCAGAGCTAGCCATAAGCAAAATGCCGAAAGATACGCAAAATAAAGTTAGAACCGATGTTAAAAGGAAACTGAGCAACATCCTCTCCACGTTAACCAACCCCACGAATGATCTCAATAATAAAGAAAAAACAGCTGAACAAAAGCGCATATACGCCCTCAAAAAAAAAATCAAAGACAACGAACTCATCGTAACCAAAGCTGACAAAGGCAATGCTACAGTAATCAAGGATAAAAAAGAATATATTAATAAAACAAGAAACTTTTTCACAGATAGCTCCTTTTGTATAATCAAAAAAGAACCCACCCAAAAATTCAAAGCCTACTTAAACAAACTCTTGAAAACACTTCATTTTTATTTACTGAACAGGAAAAATCCAAACTCATACATATGAACCCAGGTCTCCCCACTGCTAAAGCTCTCCCCAAAATACACAAAGCTTTATATCAGAAAGTTCTTCCTAGCCTAAGATTTTCCTGAAACAGACATCAATGGGCCATGAACTTCCAAGTTAGACAGGTATTTTCATCTCCCAGAAACAACTGCTTTCTTTATGCTATTAGGACAGTTATTTGGTTATGTTAATGCTTCTCAACATATCTCAAAACCAAACTACATTTCTCTTATTAAATTAAAACTTCCAGTGTTCAAAAAGTGGACTTTACTAACTTAAATCTGTAACACACAGACATGTAGGACCACACCATATGAAAAAGTCTCTCATGTCACTGTGAGTTCTGTACCATCAAGTAACTTTCTCTGCATGAAGGCAGCTACTGCTAAACAAATAAGTAAATTAATTCATCATAAAATTTTCACAATGATCACATGTAAAAATAGCATATAGACCTAAATTAGATTTGTTCAAAAAACTCTAATTTTGTTTCCACTCCAATAACAAGAACCTTAAGAACACTACATTTCCCCAACAAGGATATAGCCTATAAACAAAATCATGAACATTCCTCCAGCATCAGAGAACCTGCTGTGCATAGCCTAAATTAATCTTTATTGATAAAATAAGTTGCTTAAATTAGATGGTTTTCCGTGGTTTCCCATTTTCACACCAGGCAAATGCTGGGGCTGTACCTTAATTAAGGCCAAGGCCGCTTCCTTCCAACTCCTAAGCCTTTCCTATGCCATCGTCGCCATAAGACCTATCTGTGTCAGTGCGATGTAAAGCCACTAGTGAAAAAAAAAATATATATATACATATATATAAAGGCCTGCAATATCAAAAGCCCATAAAATTGATCAACATTGACATTGCATTGATTGTTGTGTGCTTTGTCTCTTCCACTGCCACTCATCTCCAGTAGATGGCATTACTGCAAGTTTCCTTTATAGCATTACATTCCTGTGGTTCATACATGTTCTGGTAGCTACTGGTACGTGACATACTCGTTCATCACAGTATTCCAGCTCCAGCTATTCGATCCTTACTATCAGGTGCTAATAGGAATGAGGCGTGTGCACACTTTACGGAAAACAGCAGACCAATGTTCACACCGCTGTCTGTGGCGGGGTCATTCCGGCTTAAATTTGTTATTGTTGAGTATTTATGAGTTAACCTCGTAATGCATCCAATGAAAAAAGCAACAAACTACAGGTGCAAGTCAGTGGCAACTAGTCGAAATTATTAAATGAAATTACATCACATAAACATGTCTATCCACAAATCTTCCACGACCTACAACAAAAGTGGAAATGCTGTAGTAAAGAGAGATGTAGATTATTATTTTTTTTTTTTTTTTACTGTGCTATGATATCCATTAGGTTTTTAATTATAAAAAGACTTTAGGGAGACAACTGCGATCGCGCCATTGTCTCGGTAAAAGCAGACAGCCAAGTCGATGGAAATTGAAACACTGAACAAAACTTAACAGTAAAAATACTTAGCAAGTAAATTTTACATCCAGTGTTCCGGAGAGGAATGCAAACAGGAAATAATTTCGTTATTAACAAAAGTGAACATTTCGTAAGGTTATCCTCAAAACATAAAAGGAGCTGGTCACGAAGATGAAAGTTAGTATGGAGCAAAATCTGAGACAAAGAAAAATTAACTTGAGAAAGATATGGAATATACGCACAGGCGACTATCCTCCTTAGAAAAGAGATTCTCCAAATTAAATTCGCCCAAAACATCAACTTCATCTTCGTCCTCCATATTTGTGATTGTGATTTTTTTCAACATAATAGCACATTATTGCCAACACTGTTCTATGTGCCAAGATGTCTTGAATACAGTTAAAATATACACATTTTAGCAAATTAGAGCATGAAATGTTATACGAATTCCTGAATATCGAGAAATCATGCATCATAGGTATTTTAAAACTGGTGAGATTTGGCATTTAACGAAAGACACACATTGCTAGAGTTGGTAAAAGAAAGTGTGGGGTTTTTTACGGTGGATTGCTTGCGGTTGGTCAAAAGTCAAATACTCAATTTCCTTGTTTCTTTGGTGATGTTAGTAATAAAAATAATTAAATAATAGACATAACCAACAAATAGGCTAGGTTATAGACACTTTGTTTGTTTTTTTGTTTTTGGAGGGATTGTGGATCGTTTCATTCAGCGAGCTTTCGTTCGACATGCTTTATATCTCGTAGGCAACAACCTGATATATCTTTCTGTTTGCGCTCAGAGCTCGTTTTATGTTATTTAGCTGCGCTCAGTATGTTCAAATGGTACTCCTGTATGTGAAGATTGACAACATTGACAACCTTTTATTCTCTTTGTTACTTGGTACATCAAAGTTCGTCGTGTGGAACGTAAAATGAGTTCATCTGGTTTATCCAAAACAGTTCTTTCGTCGCCTGGTCAAACTGAATCTCAAGCGTCTGATCGTAGTGCTAGTCCGTCGTCTTCGGAATTGGGGCGTTTGAAATTTGAACATTCTGTTGATCAGTGCCTGGTCCAAATGCAGCGCGATGCTCACAATAAACGGATGAAATCTTTGCGAAAGGAACTGGATTATTTGTCGGCAACTGCATGGAAATATCAACCCATTGACAAATATATTGGGCAGTAATATGAGTGTGTGTGTGTCGAACTTTTTTTTTTCCATTGCTTTATGATTGGTGGCGTAAGAGGCGATTCTGTAGCATAAAGCGGCCATACAAAATTCTTTGAACTTTTAAAACAGGATGAGTGCACTCTTGAAAATATTAAGTGGGGCTCTGTGGAGCCCTAAGAAAGATGAAGTTAAGCCAGACTTGGATTCTTTATATGCTGCTATTGTTGAATCAGAAATATCAGCTGATGACAATGATCCCGATGAACCTTCTGCTGTAATTGATGTAGACACATTTGAGGGTGATGCATGTAACTACCGTAGTGGGACAGTTACAACCCTCTCATCTGACCATGGTTTAATTGATAATCATTTGTTCTTTGATTTAAAAAATGTTACCCTTAGCCTACAAGTGGGAGACAGGGTTTTTTTTCTAGCTTACAAGCGCCGTGCTACAGAGGAGTGGAGAGTTAAGAAAATCATCTCCATACAAGATGAGGAATGGGATGGAGATGAGAACAAGGATGAAGATGCTGATTTAAGAGATGCAAAACCAAGGACAATTGTTGGACGTGTGACTGAGAGAGATGGTAGAAATGTCATTGTGAACCAGAATATCACCTTCTCACTGGATGATGTTAAAGCTGACTTTACTCCCATTGAAGGTAAGCCTATAGCATCTTTTACTCACAGAAGCTGAAAAATACTAATACATACTAAGGACTAATATTTTAGAAAAGCTAATTAAAGTGAAACGGGTAAAACTGTACTAATACGGGTGCAAAAGAGAGGTTAGGAATCCAACATGGCGTGGCTTACATGTCATAACACGCTACACAAGGCAGCCAACTAAGATACTGCTAGTGAAAAGACCATTTGTCGAGATAGGTTAGAGCCGTGGGTGGCATTTCCATTGACTCTTACCAGATGAAAAAAAATCCTCCCCATCTTTGTCTTACATAATTAATGTCTGAACAACATTTAAAGGTTACGTGAGGGATTTGAGACTTTATTTGAGTAAAAGCAATTACTATCTTCCATTTGTGACAAATATTACAGTGATATTTCGTGGATCAACATCATTCACATAACCCATTTAAACATTTTGCATTAGAGCTTAAGGAACAAGTCCAGAATCTGCCAGCACAGCTGTGATGACTGAAGAATTTTCCTCTTTCCATCTCTTCACTTTCCTTCTCCTGCCTTTATATCACCAGTATCCACGTAAACCATTTTATACTTACTTATAGGCCTATCACTTGCATATTTGCAGATTATACTAATTTTACTTATCTGTTTTAAATTCCTGGTGATAGGCCGTCTTGAACCAGCGATCTTCAACTCCGTAGTCAGTCAGCTTCTCCATTCAGCTAACAAGTTACTTGACAGTAAAAAATATATATATATATATATATTATGCATATGTAGCAAGCACCTAAAGACAACAGCGGACATTCTGTTGCCAACCATTATGAACCTCATGAATATGTGCTTATAAACAGAGGACATTCCGAAAGCGTGGAAAACTTCAATAATAAAAATTCTCTCTAAAGGGGTAAGGAGACCCTCAGGATCCCAACTCCTTTAGTGGGGTTTCATTGGAGGAAAAATTAAAGCTGCTTCAAAACTCATAACGGATAGACAAAAGTTGGAATTCAAGAGGACAAACTGGGGCAAATATTCATTTATAGGAAGGGGAGTTAGGGATTGGAATAACTTACCAAGGGAGATGTTCAATAAATTTCCAATTTCTTTGAAATCATTTCGGAAAAGGCTAGGAAAGCAACAGATAGGGAATCTGCCACCTGGGCGACTGCCCTAAATGCAGATCAGTATTGATTGATTGATTGATTGAAAGCAAAGAAATAGACATAAAAGTCCCAGAAGAGCAGTTTGGCTTTAGAAGAGGTAGAAGCACGATACAGGCAATAAGTAATCTAATAGACGACATAGATAACTGTTCATAGATAACTGTTACATAAAATAAACTTCATGGTCCGAGTCACACTTAAACAGATTCACAACTAAGTATTTTTTTATTTTCCATCTTGTCGATACATTTGTTGCTTATGGCAACTTATTGGTTAAAAGTGGTACATGTTTCATATATTATTAACAAATTCAGCCACATAATACTGTTTAGATGAAAAATTCATATATAGGCAAAGTATCAATCTCTCAAAGTGGCTGAAGATGTTTATAATATTCTAAACATGTACCACTTTTAACCAATAAGTTGCCATAAGCAACAAATGTATTGACAAGGTGGAAAATAAACAATACTTAGTTGTGAATAGATAACTCTCTCAGACTGCCGAATGGAAAGTTCCATGTTGTGTTTGACTTCACAAAGACATTTGGCGCATTGAAGGGGAACATCATCTCCTGGAAACTTGACACTTAAGTCGAGGAAAATAAGGTTCTTTCTAATCTGGTCTATAGCATTTTGAAGAGCAACGCAGTCATAATCTCAGACAGCGTTGCAAAATCGTAAGGGATTGTTCAAACTAATGGCGTGCTGTAGGGGGATCCTCTCAGCCCTCTATCATCCAATGTCGCCACATACGATGTCGTAAAAGCAATAAGGGAAGAGATGGAGAAAGTAAGTATATATCTATATGCTGACGATATGAAGACATAAGCGTTAAATGCTCTAGAGGTCTGGGCGGAAGCTAACCAATTAGAGGTTCAATGCCAAAAACACTGAATATATGATCTTCAGAAAAGGAGAGCGAGTTTCCTCACGGGACATATTGACTTACGGGCAAGAATCACTATGACAGGCGACTGCATGTTCCTAAAGTTTACATATAAGACCAAGAGCAACAGCGGCAACAAAAGCGATATACGACATCAAACTTATCAATAGATTATCCCTGAAGATTGCCATGGCTCTATTTGATGCCAAAATAATTCCTATCTTAACTTACGGAATAGAGATTATTTGGGATAAGCTAACAACAAACAATCTTAGAATGCTAGAAAAAGTCAAGGCACAATTCATAAAGACAACCCTTGGCGTTTCTAGATATACAGGATCAAGATTAGTATACAAACTCTCTGGTGGAGAAACTATAATTGAAACGCTGAGATTTAAACTATATTTACCCTCTACGGTTAGTTGGAAGAGACTACTGCAGGAAAGGGAAGCAAAGAAAACTGAAAGCTGGACAGAATTCTACTCTAGAGGCCATGGGTGGACACAAATCAGGAGCTCCGACACTTCGTGACCTCAATGGCAGTGCACAGATACCAACACAGGGCTTGCACTTTAAAATCCTTCCACGTCCCAGGTGACAAGTGCGAGTGTGAATTCTGTCATAATCTCTGCGAACGCTATCACGCTGTGAAGTGCAAGAAACTGCCGAAGTCTATAATAGGGTTCTGTATGAACACCAAGTGAACCTCTCGATATCACACAGTGATTCTCTCTATTCAATTCACAGTTCATATGCTCTATTACTATTCACTTTTTTTAAAAAGTATCAAACTTTTGGTTGGCTGTAATATTTTATGTGCCTTTATTTTGCAGATGTTGATTATACAGAACCTGAAAATGTTCCTTTATTTGTACAGGAAAAAAAAAAAAAAACTGAGCAAAAAATACACACATTGTCCCAAAGAGATAGTGGTCCAAAATCCAAAGTCACGGCACTTGAATGCAACTGAAAACACACTGAAACACTTAACACTTTTCAGTACTTATTGTTCCCACCTCTGGCTAGTAGCACAGCAGCATGCTTGTGATAAGCCTCTGGATTGCATGTTGGGGAATGGCTTCCCATTCTTCCAATAATGCTGCTGTCAGCTCCTGCAATGTGCGGTGTTGATATGAGCTATTCTGGATACCCCCTACAAATGCTCGAAACAATCGAGGTCGGGGCTACATGCAGGCCAGTCCATTACTTGAATTTCAGCAGCTGCAAGGAAGTTCCTGGTGGCCCTAGCAGAATGTGCAGTGGCTCCATCGTACACTAATGTGAAATGTTGCCTAATATTATCTGCGATGGGTAGTACATGGTTCTCCAGAACCTCCTCAATGTAGCGCACAGCTGTCAATCAGCTGATTGACTGTGATGTCTCTTATAGTTCAAAGAAATTCCTCCCCAAACCATCACTGATCCGCCACTGTAAGCGGCTGTTTCCTGTACATTGCATGGCAAATTTTGTTCTCCTTGACGTCGCCAGATTCAAGTACGACCATCTGACCCAGAAAGCTGAAACGTGGATTCATCGGCAGAGGATACTGGAGTCCAGTGTCGGAGCTGCCTGTTGACATGCTGTTGTGCAAACTACAGATAACATCTTCGGTGATGAGGGGTCAACCAGGGCACTTTAACAGTCTCTGGGAATTGTCTGACCTTCCCTTAGTCTATTGCGGACTGTCTTGTATACTGACAACAGTCCCATGTGCATTAATTAGCTCACCTCATAGTTTCCTGGCTATACTGTGGCGATTTTGGAGGGCCTGTAAACGAAGAAATTGGTCTTCAGCTGGCATTGGTTTCCATTTTCTCCCTGAACCAGGTCGGAGTTTGACAGTGTGTAGCTCTTGATATCGCTGTCACAACCTGCAGATGACTGATTGAGACACTCCGAGCCGCTCTGCCACGAAACGCTGAGTGCGTCCTTCCAGCCAGAGGGTTACTGTATGCATGACTTGTTCTGATGGTAAATACCTTTCCATGTCCTGTGCTCTAACCTGCCTGTGCTGCTTGCCAATATAACTCACACAGCACTGACAGACCCATGTCGTATGTCACAAACCACACCTGTTTGGGGTGCAGTCACAAAGATAACTGCTGCGACTGGAGAGTTATGCACTTGACGTCAATATTCCATCACATTACTGTCACCAAGGGATAAACAAACAACCCTGCAGAACACCATGGATGTGAAACAGCATATGTGTGTGTGTACACTAATTCATACCAAAGTTGTGATGAGTTTTTTTTTTTTGTGAGCAGTATATATACAGATAGTATATTGATGATGATGATTGTTGTTTTAAGGGGCCTAACATCGAAGGTCATTGGCACCAGATAGTATATTATCAGTAACACAGATGGCATCGCAAAGTAATTCATATTTGCCACAAAAGATGACTGTTGTCTCACTCTCAATTACCCCCCTGTGGGTGGGGGGCGAAGATGAAGAATACACCCACGGTATCCCCCTGCCTGTCATAAGAGGCGATTAAAAGGTGCCCCAAGGCTCTCAACTTGGGAGCGTGGGTTGGCGACCACGGGGCTCTTAGCTGCGTCCTGGCATTGCTTCCACTTACTGTGCCAGGCTCCTGACTTTCGTCTATCCTGTCTGACCTCCCTTGGTCAACTTGTGTTCTTTTCCAACCCCGACGGTATTAGAGCATTTCAGGCCTAGGAAATCTTTCATTTTCACGCCCTTTGTGGCCCTTGCCTTTCTTTGTCTGTTACTTCATTTTTCGACGTGACGGATCCCTACATTTTTCTTCTTCTTTCTCTTTGGTTACCCCCTGTGGGTGGGGACCCAGATGAAGAATACGCTTACGGTATCCCCTGGCTGTCGTAAGAGGAGATAAAAGGGGCAACCAAGGGATGATTCATCAGAACCATGAAACTACTTGTGATTAGTACCATCATGCCGGGAGCACCATGGGTCGCCTTTACTTGCGAGTAGTACCACTATGTTAGGTACTCAGTAGTTTTGTGATTCGTAACAGCTGAGCGGTGTTCACTGTGGGTTTCCAGTACCTGTGATTAGTACCATTAAATGCAGAACACCATGGTCTTACGTTGCCCGTGATTAGTACCATTAAGTGAGAAACACCACAGGTCTGGGCGTTGCCTGTGGTTAGTAACACAATATGAGTGACACCGTGGGTCTTCGTTAACTATGATTAGTACCCACTATATGCGGAACACCACAAGAATACCGGCACCTGTGATTAGTACACCTAGGTGAGGAACACTGGGTGTGCGTTGCCTTTGAGATTTGCCATTACGTGAGAAACACTAGACGTCTGCGTTACATGTACGACGTACAATACTTGGGAGTAGTACCATAATGTTTGGAACACCGTGAGTTTACGCTACCTTTGATTAGGACCGCAATGTGAGAAATACCATGGTTCTCCTTTACTAGTGATAAGTGCCATTATGAGGGACCGCTGACATGAATATTGAACTCCTTTAGACAACAAGCCTCATCGATTCAGGATTGTGCTTTGGAAACAGTCCCTTGGTCCGTAATATTGGTTCTGGTCAGGTAAGGCATTGCGGGTCCGATCCACTGATTGTTTTAAATTCACATTCATTCATTCATTCATTCATTCTTCATCATCACGTTTTGAATTCTGGTCAGTGGATGAATTTTGTACTTCTTAAATTGTCATTGCATTTCGTCTCATTTCGTATCATTAGGGGCCGATGACCTAGATGTTAGGCCCCTCTAAACAAGCATCATCATCATCATCATCACTCTCAATTGTTGTCAGCTTAACTTCCAAGAGGAACACAGGTACATCAAAATCAAAACATGAGTCTCCTTACCACAACACATTCTTCCTATAAAAGGAGACCATCTATCCACCTTCCTTGCAGTGATTGAGTGCAGTATAGACCGTCATCATCATCATCATCATCTTCATTTTCAGCTTCCTGGGTCGGATTGTGAATCAAGGACCTCCATTGCTGCCTGTCTCTCCACCACTCTTCTCCTTTTTTTAAGTACATCATCTGCTTTTCCTCCCCTCTTTTCTATGCACTCCCACACTGAATCTGTCCATCTCCTTCGGGGTCTTCCTCGTGGTCTCTTTCCTGTTAAGTTCTCTGAAAAAGCTTTTTCTGGCACTCTCTCTCCTCCCATTCTCATCATATGCCCATACCACTTTAGCTTTGTTGTTTCTATCCTGTCTTGAAGTTTCAAGATCCTGTCCTTTTCCTTATCTCTTCATTTCTAATTCTATCCTTTCTGGTCTTGCCCTTCATACCTCTTAGGAATTTCATCTCCGCTGTCTATATTCTACTCTCCTCTCATTTTGTTGAAGTCCACATTCCAGCTGCATAGGTTAGTATGGGTTCATAATAGGTTGGATATAATAGGTTCTTTCCAACACAGTCCCTGTACCAGTACATGGTCTGCTTGCGCATGCACAATACGAAAAATCCTTTCCAACACAGTCAAAACTGCGTTCATGTATTCATCCGTGTACTGCAGTCAGGCATTCCAACTAACTCTTCGCATCGATCCCTGGCAGTCGGAACTAGTCCGCAATCTAAAGCATGTACTGAGCCGTACATTTCTGTGACATGCGCTGAAACACTGTATCGTGGCCTCCTGCTGTACGCTGATTTCTTTGGAGTTTCGTAATCAGCTGTTTTTTATGCACATTGCGCACTCTTCTCCCATTAATAAATTAATCAGCTGTTTGGTTACTGAGGTTAGGATGGATAATGACAACGATTTTTTACAATCTTCATCCAGTGAAGAAGAGGAGGTACTATTTTTTGCAAAAATGAAAAAGAAATGAAAATGATTTAGGTTACGGTAATTTAATATCTTCCTTTAGTTATTTATGTATTGTGTTACGTTAGGCCTATAGTTTATAAAGGCACAAAAGCTACCAGGTGAAACAAAATATAATTGAAATACGATGTATTTTTCAGAAGAAACTGTTCCTCAGTATAATGAAAATGAGTTTTTCGAGCATTTCCGCATTAGATTGAAATAATAACATTAAGTTATTTATTAGACCACCTAATCAATACAAAATCGTCTTGGATGATTTACATAAATTTGTTAGCTAATGGTGGGACATGTTTCGCCTTCCCTGAAGGCATCATCAGCCATAGTCTTAACCTTAAATTAAAAATAAGCGTTTAAATAACATGTAGTGATGAAATGAATTTTAAAATCTTGAAGAGATTTGAAGTAAAATAACATTAAAAATAACAATGATGGTTTGAAAATACAATGTGATGAGATACAATAGTGGAAGTATTAGCAAAATTAACATTAGAAGGCTGCTAAAATAAGTACAATGGATAAAACAACAGATTGTTATACAACCAGTAGTAAGATTGCATAAAAGTAAAGTTGATAGTCATGGCGGTTATAATTAGACGATGGCGAAAGATCTTATATAATCAAAGTAAAGAGGAGAGAATAAAAGTCAAAGTTAGTCGTGAGATCAGAAGTTCATCATGATCTTGAAGATAAAAGACGAAAGTCAGATGCATATGGTGAAGTTGTAGAACACGTTGAGGATATGAAGTTGGTGAATAGAAGTTGAACAGTTTCAAATAGGATCACTATGGACCATCTCAAAATTTGAAGTGATGTTCAAATGTTGTAAATTGTGAGTTTGTAGATATTCTAGTTGAAAAAGCATATACAAGTGGAATCTGTAAATGGAAGCAAGAAACGTAGAGTTAATTGTGTGAAAAGATATTTGAAAAATATTGAAGTAGAATTGTATGCACTTACCATTTGACGGTGACAAAGATAGCTTGTAATATTATGAGTTAGAAGTATTTGCAACAGTAGACTTCTTGCTACGTGTGTTATAACTGAAGTTTTGTGCTGGAGGGGGATCTGTTTGCGTTGACGTAACTATTGGAGGGGGGCTGCTATTGGTGGGAGGGAAGGAAGAGAGTGTATTACTGCGCGTGTTGTAACGGTGTGAGGCTATTGGAGGGAGCGATGTTCCGGTGGGTGTGGCTATGGGTTTATTGGTTGTATTTGAATTAGAGGTACTAGCGGCGGGGGGAAGGGAGGGGGGTATATTAGCTGTAGGGGAGGTGGGAACTCTAATTGATGTGAGGTTGAAGATTTTTAAGAATTTGTTGGTGAGGGAAGTTGATTCTCGTAATAAAATAAGAATCTGTTCATACAAGGGGCTTTTTTTTATCAATAGTGTCATTTAGATTTTTATCTTTATTAAAATGTTGGTCGAGGAAAATAAATAAGTTTTCATATTCTGTCATGAGTTTGCTTTTATCGACTCTTTTTAGGATATGGAGGTCTTGTTCTATTGTGGTGAATTTATGCCCGGTGTCCCTCATATGGTTGGCCATTGCGGAGAATTTGTTGTGTCTTTGGGCATTGTAATGCTCGGCGTATCTGGTAGAGAAGCTGCGGCCAGTTTGGCCAACATAAGAAAAATTACATGTAGAGCATTTCAATCTGTATATTCCTGATCCAGAGTAACTATTGTCTGTGATGTTGATAGAGTTGTGATTGAAGAATAAATTACGATTAGTGTTTTTTGTTGTGTAGGCTATTTTTATTTCGTGCTTCATTAATGAATTGGTTATCGGGTAAATGCTATGGTTAGTGAACGTGAATTTAGCGTATTTAGGTTTGACGGGTTTTAATGGAGTTAAATTGGTAGCTAGTTTCAGTTTGGTTTTATTGATGATTTTATCAATCATATTCGTGTTAAATCCATTGAATTTAGCTATTTCCTTGATGAATAGTAATTATTTCTTTAAATTAGTAGAGGACATAGGGATCTTTAATGCTCTATATATTAAACTGTGATAAGTGGCTTTTTTATGTGAGTTGGGATGTAAAGAATCATTTTTTATGGTTGTTGGAGAAAAGGTGGGTTTTCTGTATATTTGGAAGTCGAATTTGTTCAATGCTCGTGTGATTTTGATATCTAAGAAGTTCAAAGAGTTATTAAACTCATCTTCTTTAGTGAATTTAATATTATTATCTAAGTTGTTGAGGAATGATAGTATGTTATTGCTGTTGTTGATTTGTTTATCAATGATAGCTATGGTGTCATCAACATAGCGATGCCAAAGACAGAGTCCGTTGATGTTATTAATAATCTTACTATGTTCGAGATTATCTAAGTATATATCGGCTAGTATTCCAGATAACGGGTCTCCCATCGCTAGACCTTCTTGTTTGTAAATTTTCTTATTGAAGGTAAAATAGTTGTTGTCTAAAACGAAATTAAGTAATTTTAACCATTCATCAATTTCGATTTTACTCAATGTGCTATGTTTCAACAGATTGTTTTTTATGATGTTAATAGTATTGTTGATAGGGATATTAGTATACATGTTGGTGATGTCAAAAGAACATAAAACGTGGTTTGGTTGTAGACTGAACTTATTTAGGGAATTACAAAGTTCGATCGAGTTCTTTATGGGGTTGGAGTTGTGAAATTTGAAGTGTTTTTTTAGGAATTTGTGTAGGAATTGAGAGGTTTTATAGGTAGGACTATTGATACTATTAATTATAGGCCGAATGGGGACATCATTTTTATGAATTTTGGGCAGTGATCTCACTGTAGGTAATTTTGGGTTCATTACAGTTAATTTCTGATAATCTTGATCATTTAAAATGAAGTTAGAATTTTTAAGAAGGTTCTTTAAGTTACGCTGTATTTTGTTTGTTGGATCTTTGTTAATTAAGGTATAGGTATTGTCTGAAAAAAAGGTTTCAGTTTTATTGATGTAATCTTGTTTGTTCATTATTACTATGGTGTTGCCCTTATCTGCTTTTGTATACAAAAGCAGATAAGGGCAACACCATAGTAATAATGAACAAACAAGATTACATCAATAAAACTGAAACCTTTTTTTCTATACAAAAGCAGATAAGGGCAACACCATAGTAATAATGAACAAACAAGATTACATCAATAAAACTGAAACCTTTTTTTCAGACAATACCTATACCTTAATTAACAAAGATCCAACAAACAAAATACAGCGTAAC